>NW_027490033.1:315000-630000 GCF_041146795.1 Maylandia zebra
GCTTATTTCCTGCAGGGAGAGGTTAGCAGTCTGTGTCTTTCTCATTTCTGACTCCTAAAGAGCTGAAAAACACAGGCTGTTATTGGCTGGCTGACACTGGGATTAATGTCCTTGAAGCCAGCAGTCTTTAATGTCCAGGTTCAGAACGGGCAGGTGAAAAACAGTCCTTTATGTCCTCTGATGTTCAATAAACTGTCCTGATTACTGAGGGAGCAGAGAAAGTGTCTCCATCACTCACCACAGCTGGATGCTTTGAAATCCTGGAATCCAGCTGTGGAGAGGAGCGCCGGCGGCGTGGACGCAGTTTAGTAATCAGGGAACGGGAGACAGGAGGGAAACACAGCTGGGACCAATTACACACACGAGACAGGAAACAGTAACACAGGACTGTCAAAGTAAAACAGGAAATATAACACAGAGTCCAAAGTAAGGAGACGTGGGACACAGTGAAGACACAGAAACAGAAACCAGAACTATAATCACAAAACAAACTCAGAAACATAAAGAGTGAATCAGCTGATTCAGTGTTTGTGACAAAAACATGGATCCTGGTTAATAACTTTTATTTGTTTGTTTCTGTATTATTTTGTGTATCGTTCTTATGAGCTGTTGTTTTTTCAGTGAAATATTATTTCATTGTTTTAAGCTTTTTGTTGACTTTGAAGTGCTTAAGTTGATATTTTTGAACATTTAATTTGTTCGATTATTGTCGAGTCGATAAAACTGTCAAACGCACAGCTGCTTCCAGCACGGCCGGAGGAGAGGTGGCCGAGCAGACGCACAACACACACAGCTCACAGGTTTGCATTTCTAGATATTGCAGATGTTGCAGAAATTGAGAGTAAAGAACTCAGAGATCCAGCGCTGTCTCCTGCCCCTTATTTATACACCACAACACAACGACAGGCGTAACTCACACAAACGGGTAACATGAGGCTCAGATGCTTTGGACGTGTTCACATATACTGGACACAGAATGATGAAGATGGAGCTGCAGGAAGGAGGAAAAGAGGAAAAACACAGAAAAGATTCACAGATGTGGTGAAAAAGGACACGACAGCTTCTGTTTGTTAGTTTGGTTTTTCTTTATTTGGTAAAGATTCAGAAATAAAGAGAAGATCACATGTTTGAATATTATATTAACGTTCTGTAATTACAACAAGTTGTAAAATCTTTCCAGAGTGAGACAGAGACTGTGCAGAGACTGTAGAAGGACAGAGCAGCAGCAGAGCAGTCCAGATACACTGATGATCCTCTGTCAGATCCAGAGGGACACACAGGGCTGATGCTGGACTCTACATTGTGTCTGACAGTGGAGCTGTTCTCAGAGCAGTTCACTCTGCAGCACTGACAGTCATCTGCACTTCATTCCTCTGTCAGTCACTGCTGGATGAAGCTCTCCTCTCCACCTCCCAGTAACATGGACCAGTCAGAGCGTCTCTACTAGAGATGGCACGATACCACTTTTTTATGTCCGATACCGATATTATAAATTTGGATATCTGCCGATACCGATATGAATCCAATATAGTGTTTTTTAATCAACAAAACTGTTTTTTAAATATCTTGCTGCATTTTGTATAAGTTCATACTCAAGTTTAAAACAACAACTACACTAAAGCTATTCTGTTATACCTGTATACATAAAAAATATTTCATAGTTCAGCAATACTGATCAATCTAATAAACATAAACCTACACCATCCTCCCTATTCTGGTATTTTAAAGAGTACTTAGCGTAAATATTAAGCAACCTAAATAATAGGGTTCCAACTCCCAGCAACAACAAAAATAAATAAATAAAAAATAGGGAACCACCCCTCACGCTCCACCTCATGATGCTTAATCGACGTAATCAACCTTAATTTGATGCAGTGTGAAAAAAAAGGCACAGAAATCAATTATTTTTCAAGAAATATTAAATAGATTCAACATCTTTCTTCAACAAAATTGCAGACTGCACAGATGGTACCTTCCCAAAGGAAAAAGTACTATAGCTTACTAGGGTATATATTAGACTTAATAGTCACTATATACAGTAATGGACTTCTATTTATTTTGCATCAAATTAAAACTTTGGGTGTCAGATAATTATTTATTAAAAGCTCGACATTTTAAATGAGAATAAGAAAGAAAAGTATGTCTTTGTGCCCCCTTTTCCCTGTTAATGCCCTATCGGCCCCCCTGGCTAAACTTTGCTAGATCCGCCCCTGCACAGTTACCAGCGTCAGCTGTAGAAAAAGATCCTGGTGTAGAAAGTAATATTAAATAAATTCCAACAACAGCTTATCAAGCTTTAATGGGCTGCTGTTGTTCAGCCGCTGGTTTCCTCTTTCTGGTGCAAAGTGGACCAAAAACAAACAAGTGAGGCGGACTTGCGACAGAAAAGCCGATCAGCTGATCATTTAAGCAGTTTCATGATTGAAGTAGCAGCGAGAGCGAGAGGCAGTCGCTCGTTAAGCTTAACGTGGGAATGCTTTACAAACATTCAGAGATGGACTTACACACTTGCTTTACTTCTCTCGGGGATAACTTTGTCGGAGATGAAATGCCGGGTTGCTAGCGAAGCTCCAAATGCTATCCAGACCACCGACAGGTCCCGCATGCCACAGCCGCTCTATCACGTGATGCATACGTTCTGAGGTGAGTTACGGCGTGTTGCAAGTTTTGTGAGGTGCTTTCATGATATTTAATGGATCGGATTACATTTTTTATTTTTCTCCGATATCCGATCCAGTAATTTAGGTCAGTATCGGACCGATACCGATACGTAATATCGGATTGGTCCATCTCTAGTCTCTACACACAAGCTGCTGCTGCTTCAACCTCTCTGGATCATCAGGACACAGCTGCTCCTCTCTCAGCACACACACCGTCCTGTTTACCATCATCACCTCCACCTGCAGAGAGAAGGAGGAAGAGCAGAGGAGATAAACGAGTGTTTCCAGAGACTCTTCATCAGCTGTCAGTCAGTGATGCAGCACATCCAGTATAAAGAGCAGCAGGGACGTCAGTGCTGGGACTGTACTAGGACTCATTGTTGCTTCACTTTTTCTAATCTTTGGATTTTTATTGAAGTTGCTGAAAATGTTTTTCCCTCCTAGTTTGAGTTTGGACTTTCATTCATTAGAAGAACCTTGGTGTGTCCACTCTGAGCTCTGTAGGAACCCCAACAACAAGCCCAACAATCCAGATGGACGGTTCCAGCTGTTAACTGGAGGAATTCCATCCAAACATCTGCTCTCACTAAATTCTTCCTCACCTACAGACTGTGTTCTTCACTGCTTTAAACTTGGAAATCAATGCAGTCATTGGTCTGCGTGCTGCTTTGTTCAGAGAGCTGATTGGCTGTTGACAGTGTTTGATCAGAGCGTGTCAGCCGTTACTACGGTGACCATAAAGGTGAGAAACAGGAAGTGTTTGTGTCCAATCCTGAAGCCTGTCACCGTTCTCCTCTCACAGCTTCACTGAGAAGCTGCAGCTTTACAGGAAACACTGGATCTTTGTTTCATACTGACTGTGTTTAGTACAATACTGCTGACAGCACCACCCACTCACTCCATCACTCTACTGACCCCAGAGTCTCCAGTCTGTAGTCTGGACTCTGCTGAAGATCAGACAGCTGCTTCACATCTGGATCCTTCAGGTTGTAGTTGTCGCTCAGGTCCAGCTCTCTCAGATGGGAGGGGTTGGACTTCAGTGCTGCTGCCAGATAATCACAGCTGATCTTTGACAAACCACAGTTCATCAATCTGTATAAAGAATGAAAGATGTAAGTTTATTAGACAAAGTGCTTGAAATCATTCAGTGTTTCATCATCTGTTCAGAGCTGAAGAAGGTTCAGAATGTAGAAGTTTAGAAAATGGAAACTCCAAACAGCTGAAGCCAACAGGAAGCAGCTTCAAACAGGAAACTGTGCAGAGTTTCAGACTATATGTCCTGATGCAGCCAGTTGGATTTTGGAGATTTGAATCTCTGTTCTGTGACTAAGTCCTTGAATCATTTCTTCCAGTTGGTCCAACAAGACAGACTAAGTATTGGACATGTGTTGTGGCTCCATCAGGGGAGCTTCTAAATGTGATGTGATGGCCCCTCTGGGTCTGTCAGGTCACAGCACTGAAGAGAGCTCAAACTGGGCACACAGCTGTTCCAGTCTGGACCAAAGACTCTATACTGGGACTGAGGGACTGCTTTGACTGCACCCACTGGGACTTTTTAAAGGCTCATGTTCTCACTTAGATCATCGATTTCTACTGACATTTCTTTCTGGGAAAAATGGGGATTACTTTGGAAACAGGAAGTATTTTCCCCAATAAGCAGCCCTGGATTAGTAAATCACTCCAACATGTTCTCAGGCAGAAGAAGCTGTCTTGTTATGAGGGAGAGAAGAAAAAGATTGAGGCACAGAAACCTGTTGAAAGAGAGATAAAGCAGCTAAAATCAGGTGTAAAAGTAAAGCAGAGGATGAGCTGAATAAAGGACACTCAAGGCTGGCTTGGAAAGGAATGAAGTCCATGGTGGGGATGCAGAACAAGGAGCAAAGATGAATGTGATGCTGAATCAGCAGAAGACTTGGACTCATTTGATTCCAGCTTTGATATCATTGATTTCAATGAAGAGCTTTGTGATTGTAGCAAAGGGCTGGTAGCTCTGAGAGTCCCACTGATGAGGTGTTTGTGTGGAAATCTCTTAGTGGGACCAAAGAGAGAAAAAGCCCTGGTCCTGATGCTGTGGGAGGGAAATGATTGAAGTGTGCTGTGAGGAACTGACTGGGAGATTTTCACACATTTTCCAGTCCTCCTTGGAACAACAGGAAGTTCCCAGCATATGGAAACAAAGGTTAAGTGTCCTATGGCACTCAGTGATGATGGTGCTGTGGCCCCACCACCTCCACCTCTTTGTAAAGGAACTAACTGTAATCTGAAGCTTCAAATGGAACTAAGACTTCCTCCACTAGGTGGCAGTGTCTGATGAGAAAGTGTTAGTGGAGCTGGCCTGGAGTCAGAAACAGGAAGATGCAGGATTTGGGCTGAAATGGGCAAAAGTGGTTAGCACTAGTGCCTTAGAGCAAGAAGGTTGTAGGTTGAAGCTTGTTGGTCAGCTGGGCCTTTCTGTGGAGGTTGGATGTTCTCCCACAGTCCAATGAAATGCTGCTTAGGTTCATTGGTGCTTCTACATTGGCTGTAGGTGTGGATGTGAGGGAGTGCTTCTCTGTCGCTCTCTGTTGGCCCTGTGATGGACTGCTCACCTGTGCAGGTGGACCACGCCTCTTGCCCTATGACAGCTAGGGCACAGGCTGCAGCCCTGTGAGCCTAAGCTGAATAAACAGTTAGCAAAAATGATCCATAGATGGCCTGAAATCCCCCAGTTAGCAGTTTGGTAGATAGCTATGACATGCTAATCCCATCCAGCAGCTGTATTCTACCTGTAAGCTGATCCCTGCTGAGCCAAAGCACTTTTTCATATACAAATTACAACCTTTAATAGAAACCTATTGGTCAGCATCTTATTAGCCTGCTGTTAGCTTCATTCCACAGAAAACTGAGAGAAACTAACAGAGTTGATAAAGAATAAAGAGAAATGTGCTGATTTAAAGCCTTTGAAGTGCTTCAGATGATCTCTGTCCACTTCTGTCCACTCATTCATTCATGTAAGCTTTCTAATGCAGCTTTGATCTTCACAGTCTGCTTGATGAAACTCATTCTAACCCTGAATGTCAGAGTGTTCCTCCTTCTCTTTCCCATCATTCATGCTGGCAGTGGAGGAGATTTGGATGTTGGACTGTGTTTTGGATGATGTGTGTATGTTTGTGTTGGACTGCTGTCTGTAAAGCAAACGCACATTTTGCTTTGGATTTCAGTGTCACACAGACTTTAAGGTGCAATGAAGAGTTTGAGAGTTTCACAGTGAATTTTCCACTGGAGGATTTTTCTTCTTCTTTGAAGGTTTGAAATGTGAACATTGTTCTGCTGCAGTCAATGGACTAAACCAGAGAAGAAGAAAACAGACTTTACCATGAAGATCCTCAGTGTGGATCAGTATAATATCAGCCTGATGTCTGCAGTTTAGTGTCAGCACAACTTTCACATCATATTCATCTCAGCACAACTAAAACATGCTGACTGACCTCAGAGTTTCAAGTTTACATCCTGGACTCTCCAGGAAACCACACAGATGCTTCACTCCTGGATCCTGCAGGTTGTTGTTGTTGAACAGGTCCAGCTCTCTCAGATGGGAGGGGTTGGACTTCAGTGCTGCTGCCAGATAATCACAGCTGATCTCTGACAAACCACAGTCCCACAATCTGTATAAAGAATGAAAGATGTAAGTTTATTAGACAAAGTACTTGAAATCATTCAGTGTTTCATCATCTGTTCAGAGCTGAAGAAGGTTCAGAATGTAGAAGTTTAGAAAATGGAAACTCCAAACAGCTGAAGCCAACAGGAAGCAGCTTCAAACAAACACAACAAGAGAAAAAACTCTGAATGTTTCACATTAAAGTCGTACATTTCTCATAAAAACAGGACAAAGACTTGAAAAAGTCGTGTTTTTCCTTCCAGGAACCACATGGCTTCACTTTTAAAGGTGAAGTGTGACAGAAATGGACATATTTGAAGTCCAACACCTTTTTCCAGTCACATTATTAAAGCAGACAAACTACAAGCTCATTTTCATTCCAACAAGTCATCTTCTGACCTGGACTAACAACACTGGTCTCTATGTGCAGCTGGCTGTGAGACCAGTGCTCAGGGAGCGTCTACAAAGTGCAACACTGAAAGAACATCACACACTCATTTGCTTCCAGCACTTTCACACAAACATCTACTGTCATTATTGTCACCAAACTCTGTGGATCCTTTATTGCAAATTCAAATGGGATCAAATGGTCAGACAAAAGAGGGTTATGAGGAAATATGATGAAATGTTGTGTATTAGCAGCAAGTTATTGAATCTTTTTCCTCAGAAACCAAACAAAATGATTGACAAACATGTTTTTACAAACTCAGTGTTGGACTTGGATCAGCAGGATAAGCTGATGTTTAAAGGCATTTGAGTCTCGCTGTATGAGAGTCCAGTTCTTACTCAATATTTATGGATGATGTTCTTTCAGTGTTGCACTTTGTAGACGCTCCCTGAGCCTCACAGCCAGCTGCACATGGACCAGCTGACATTACCCAGCATTAGAGGCGGCTGTAAAAAATTCATGTTCCCATTTAAATGGTTTTAATTTGAATAAAACGATGTTGATTCATTCAATCCTGAATCGATGTTTAATATAAATGTATTTTGCCAGAATCTCAGGTTAAAGCTCACAAACTATTTCAACAAGCAGCAAACAGATAAAACAGTAAATGAGAGCAGCTAAACACACAAAGATGGAAACACAGAGCGTGGATCGTTCACTCGACGGCACGTACACGGACACGCCGTCGGGGCTGAAAGTGGACAGCTCACAGATCCTGAAGCTGCAGGTTTCATCTGTCTCCAACCAAAACTGAGTGAAGCAGCAGCAAAAGAAGATCCAAACTCTGCTTCACGTTTGATCAATATGCTCATGAATTCTCTCTGACTTTGGCTGTTCCTGCCTGCACAGCTCTCTCTCTCTCAGTGTACTCCAAGAACAGCTTCAAACATCTGTTTCTGCATCATTCACTGTTTATTAGCCACCAGTCTGCTGTTGTGTTCAGTGCTGTCGGCCTCTGACAGTAAAGCCTCATTTCTGCTGTTCCATGGAAACTTTTTAAAATGATGACAGATTACAAACTCTCAGCTGTGTCTGTAATCAAACCTCTGTAACTTTGCTTCACTTCAGCAGCATCAGCTCATGTTCACATGTTGCTTCATGGTTTGCTTCAGTTTTTGATCGACTGCAGAATATTTTGAAGGTTATCTGCTATAAAAAGCCAGAAGAGGAAAATCTGCTTCATGTGTTTCTGTTTGATCCTCAGTGACTTTGACACAAAGGCCTCTGCTGTGATGATCACACCTCTGATCAAGTCTCACAGTGTCACAACTGATAAATGATCAGAGTTAGAATATTTCTGACTGTCTGCTGTGTGCCGTGACCTTTGACCTGCTAAAGACAGTCAGCTGTGGATTATTCATTGTTGTGTCTGATACTTAGAACTGTGAGGAAGAAGCTACACAGTTAATCAGGGTCCCCTCTCTCTGAATCAGGAAAGGTGGGCAGGCCGCGTGTGGGCCGCGGGCCATACGTTGAGTATCACTGTTTGAAATGTGAACATTGTTCTGCTGCAGTCAATGGACTAAACCAGAGAAGAAGAAAACAGACTTTACCATGAAGATCCTCAGTGTGGATCAGTATAATATCAGCCTGATGTCTGCAGTTTAGTGTCAGCACAACTTTCACATCATATTCATCTCAGCACAACTAAAACATGCTGACTGACCTCAGAGTTTCAAGTTTACATCCTGGACTCTCCAGGAAACCACACAGATGCTTCACTCGTGGATCCTGCAGCTTGTTCTTATTCAAAGAGAAGAAGTCATTACTCAGGTCCAGCTCTCTCAGATGGGAGGGGTTGGACTTCAGTGCTGCTGCCAGATAATCACAGCTGATCTCTGACAAACCACAGAAACTCAATCTGTATAAAGAATGAAAGATGTAAGTTTATTAGACAAAGTGCTTGAAATCATTCAGTGTTTCATCATCTGTTCAGAGCTGAAGAAGGTTCAGAATGTAGAAGTTTAGAAAATGGAAACTCCAAACAGCTGAAGCCAACAGGAAGCAGCTTCAAACAAACACAACAAGAGAAAAAACTCTGAATGTTTCACATTAAAGTCGTACATTTCTCATAAAAACAGGACAAAGACTTGAAAAAGTCGTGTTTTTCCTTCCAGGAACCACATGGCTTCACTTTTAAAGGTGAAGTGTGACAGAAATGGACATATTTGAAGTCCAACACCTTTTTCCAGTCACATTATTAAAGCAGACAAACTACAAGCTCATTTTCATTCCAACAAGTCATCTTCTGACCTGGACTAACAACACTGGTCTCTATGTGCAGCTGGCTGTGAGACCAGTGCTCAGGGAGCGTCTATAAAGTGCAACACTGAAAGAACATCACACACTCATTTGCTTCCAGCACTTTCACACAAACATCTACTGTCATTATTGTCACCAAACTCTGTGGATCCTTTATTGCAAATTCAAATGGGATCAAATGGTCAGACAAAAGAGGGTTATGAGGAAATATGATGAAATGTTGTGTATTAGCAGCAAGTTATTGAATCTTTTTCCTCAGAAACCAAACAAACTGATTGACAAACATCTTTTTACAAACTCAGTGTTGGACTTGGATCAGCAGGATAAGCTGATGTTTAAAGGCATTTGAGTCTCGCTGTATGAGAGTCCAGTTCTTACTCAATATTTATGGATGATGTTCTTTCAGTGTTGCACTTTGTAGACGCTCCCTGAGCCTCACAGCCAGCTGCACATGGACCAGCTGACATTACCCAGCATTAGAGGCGGCTGTAAAAAATTCATGTTCCCATTTAAATGGTTTTAATTTGAATAAAACGATGTTGATTCATTCAATCCTGAATCGATGTTTAATATAAATGTATTTTGCCAGAATCTCAGGTTAAAGCTCACAAACTATTTCAACAAGCAGCAAACAGATAAAACAGTAAATGAGAGCAGCTAAACACACAAAGATGGAAACACAGAGCGTGGATCGTTCACTCGACGGCACGTACACGGACACGCCGTCGGGGCTGAAAGTGGACAGCTCACAGATCCTGAAGCTGCAGGTTTCATCTGTCTCCAACCAAAACTGAGTGAAGCAGCAGCAAAAGAAGATCCAAACTCTGCTTCACGTTTGATCAATATGCTCATGAATTCTCTCTGACTTTGGCTGTTCCTGCCTGCACAGCTCTCTCTCTCTCAGTGTACTCCAAGAACAGCTTCAAACATCTGTTTCTGCATCATTCACTGTTTATTAGCCACCAGTCTGCTGTTGTGTTCAGTGCTGTCGGCCTCTGACAGTAAAGCCTCATTTCTGCTGTTCCATGGAAACTTTTTAAAATGATGACAGATTACAAACTCTCAGCTGTGTCTGTAATCAAACCTCTGTAACTTTGCTTCACTTCAGCAGCATCAGCTCATGTTCACATGTTGCTTCATGGTTTGCTTCAGTTTTTGATCGACTGCAGAATATTTTGAAGGTTATCTGCTATAAAAAGCCAGAAGAGGAAAATCTGCTTCATGTGTTTCTGTTTGATCCTCAGTGACTTTGACACAAAGGCCTCTGCTGTGATGATCACACCTCTGATCAAGTCTCACAGTGTCACAACTGATAAATGATCAGAGTTAGAATATTTCTGACTGTCTGCTGTGTGCCGTGACCTTTGACCTGCTAAAGACAGTCAGCTGTGGATTATTCATTGTTGTGTCTGATACTTAGAACTGTGAGGAAGAAGCTACACAGTTAATCAGGGTCCCCTCTCTCTGAATCAGGAAAGGTGGGCAGGCCGCGTGTGGGCCGCGGGCCATACGTTGAGTATCACTGTTTGAAATGTGAACATTGTTCTGCTGCAGTCAATGGACTAAACCAGAGAAGAAGAAAACAGACTTTACCATGAAGATCCTCAGTGTGGATCAGTATAATATCAGCCTGATGTCTGCAGTTTAGTGTCAGCACAACTTTCACATCATATTCATCTCAGCACAACTAAAACATGCTGACTGACCCCAGAGTTTCAAGTTTACATCCTGGACTCTCCAGGAAACCACACAGATGCTTCACTCCTGGATCCTGCAGCTTGTTGTTGTCGCTCAGGTCCAGCTCTCTCAGATGGAAGGGGTTGGACTTCAGTGCTGCTGCCAGATAATCACAGCTGATCTCTGACAAACCACAGCGCTCCAATCTGTATAAAGAATGAAAGATGTAAGTTTATTAGAAAAGTGCTTGAAATCATTCAGTGTTTCATCATCTGTTCAGAGCTGAAGAAGCTTCAGAATGTAGAAGTTTAGAAAATGGAAACTCCAAACAGCTGAAGCCAACAGGAAGCAGCTTCAAACAAACACAACAAGAGAAAAAACTCTGAATGTTTCACATTAAAGTCGTACATTTCTCATAAAAACAGGACAAAGACTTGAAAAAGTCGTGTTTTTCCTTCCAGGAACCACATGGCTTCACTTTTAAAGGTGAAGTGTGACAGAAATGGACATATTTGAAGTCCAACACCTTTTTCCAGTCACATTATTAAAGCAGACAAACTACAAGCTCATTTTCATTCCAACAAGTCATCTTCTGACCTGGACTAACAACACTGGTCTCTATGTGCAGCTGGCTGTGAGGCCAGTGCTCAGGGAGCGTCTACAAAGTGCAACACTGAAAGAACATCACACACTCATTTGCTTCCAGCACTTTCACACAAACATCTACTGTCATTATTGTCACCAAACTCTGTGGATCCTTTATTGCAAATTCAAATGGGATCAAATGGTCAGACAAAAGAGGGTTATGAGGAAATATGATGAAATGTTGTGTATTAGCAGCAAGTTATTGAATCTTTTTCCTCAGAAACCAAACAAAATGATTGACAAACATGTTTTTACAAAGTCAGTGTTGGACTTGGATCAGCAGGATAAGCTGATGTTTAAAGGCATTTGAGTCTCGCTGTATGAGAGTCCAGTTCTTACTCAATATTTATGGATGATGTTCTTTCAGTGTTGCACTTTGTAGACGCTCCCTGAGCCTCACAGCCAGCTGCACATGGACCAGCTGACATTACCCAGCATTAGAGGCGGCTGTAAAAAATTCATGTTCCCATTTAAATGGTTTTAATTTGAATAAAACGATGTTGATTCATTCAATCCTGAATCGATGTTTAATATAAATGTATTTTGCCAGAATCTCAGGTTAAAGCTCACAAACTATTTCAACAAGCAGCAAACAGCTAAAACAGTAAATGAGAGCAGCTAAACACACAAAGATGGAAACACAGAGCGTGGATCGTTCACTCGACGGCACGTACACGGACACGCCGTCGGGGCTGAAAGTGGACAGCTCACAGATCCTGAAGCTGCAGGTTTCATCTGTCTCCAACCAAAACTGAGTGAAGCAGCAGCAAAAGAAGATCCAAACTCTGCTTCACGTTTGATCAATATGCTCATGAATTCTCTCTGACTTTGGCTGTTCCTGCCTGCACAGCTCTCTCTCTCTCAGTGTACTCCAAGAACAGCTTCAAACATCTGTTTCTGCATCATTCACTGTTTATTAGCCACCAGTCTGCTGTTGTGTTCAGTGCTGTCGGCCTCTGACAGTAAAGCCTCATTTCTGCTGTTCCATGGAAACTTTTTAAAATGATGACAGATTACAAACTCTCAGCTGTGTCTGTAATCAAACCTCTGTAACTTTGCTTCACTTCAGCAGCATCAGCTCATGTTCACATGTTGCTTCATGGTTTGCTTCAGTTTTTGATCGACTGCAGAATATTTTGAAGGTTATCTGCTATAAAAAGCCAGAAGAGGAAAATCTGCTTCATGTGTTTCTGTTTGATCCTCAGTGACTTTGACACAAAGGCCTCTGCTGTGATGATCACACCTCTGATCAAGTCTCACAGTGTCACAACTGATAAATGATCAGAGTTAGAATATTTCTGACTGTCTGCTGTGTGCCGTGACCTTTGACCTGCTAAAGACAGTCAGCTGTGGATTATTCATTGTTGTGTCTGATACTTAGAACTGTGAGGAAGAAGCTACACAGTTAATCAGGGTCCCCTCTCTCTGAATCAGGAAAGGTGGGCAGGCCGCGTGTGGGCCGCGGGCCATACGTTGAGTATCACTGTTTGAAATGTGAACATTGTTCTGCTGCAGTCAATGGACTAAACCAGAGAAGAAGAAAACAGACTTTACCATGAAGATCCTCAGTGTGGATCAGTATAATATCAGCCTGATGTCTGCAGTTTAGTGTCAGCACAACTTTCACATCATATTCATCTCAGCACAACTAAAACATGCTGACTGACCTCAGAGTTTCAAGTTTACATCCTGGACTCTCCAGGAAACCACACAGATGCTTCACTCCTGGATCCTGCAGCTTGTTGTTGTCGCTCAGGTCCAGCTCTCTCAGATGGGAGGGGTTGGACTTCAGTGCTGCTGCCAGATAATCACAGCTGATCTCTGACAAATCACAGCGCTCCAATCTGTATAAAGAATGAAAGATGTAAGTTTATTAGACAAAGTGCTTGAAATCATTCAGTGTTTCATCATCTGTTCAGAGCTGAAGAAGGTTCAGAATGTAGAAGTTTAGAAAATGGAAACTTCAAACAGCTGAAGCCAACAGGAAGCAGCTTCAAAGAAACACAACAAGAGAAAAAACTCTGAATGTTTCACATTAAAGTCGTACATTTCTCATAAAAACAGGACAAAGACTTGAAAAAGTCGTGTTTTTCCTTCCAGGAACCACATGGCTTCACTTTTAAAGGTGAAGTGTGACAGAAATGGACATATTTGAAGTCCAACACCTTTTTCCAGTCACATTATTAAAGCAGACAAACTACAAGCTCATTTTCATTCCAACAAGTCATCTTCTGACCTGGACTAACAACACTGGTCTCTATGTGCAGCTGGCTGTGAGACCAGTGCTCAGGGAGCGTCTACAAAGTGCAACACTGAAAGAACATCACACACTCATTTGCTTCCAGCACTTTCACACAAACATCTACTGTCATTATTGTCACCAAACTCTGTGGATCCTTTATTGCAAATTCAAATGGGATCAAATGGTCAGACAAAAGAGGGTTATGAGGAAATATGATGAAATGTTGTGTATTAGCAGCAAGTTATTGAATCTTTTTCCTCAGAAACCAAACAAAATGATTGACAAACATGTTTTTACAAACTCAGTGTTGGACTTGGATCAGCAGGATAAGCTGATGTTTAAAGGCATTTGAGTCTCGCTGTATGAGAGTCCAGTTCTTACTCAATATTTATGGATGATGTTCTTTCAGTGTTGCACTTTGTTTGGCACAAAATGAAATTATTTGGCCTCTCAGATGCTTTTAGAGATTCCCAAATGACTGATGATGACATCTCTGGGGTCTGATTGATAGAAAAAAAATGTCTTTGAGACCTTTTGTAACTGACAAACTCTTCATCTGCTAACAACACTGAGTTGAATCTCCATGGCTGATAGTTGGAGCAGGCATCAGGAATACACATTGAAAAAACAAGAGGAGAAATCACCAGTCTTATAATCACATTCTGTAACTAAAGGGAGACGTTTTTCTATACAAATATATGTTTTATGGACATTAGAAAAAAAAGAGTATTGATGTGAAGCAGGATTATGAAATCTCCATACATCAGCCAGCCCATAATTATCAAGAAAGCTCTGAATGACGCATGCTGAGTTTGGACTAAGTGTACTTTTGTGTGAACTGTGGTCCATAGCAGATAATGAGCAGTTTAGGTCTCCCTCAAAGATGATATTGTGTGATGACATATTGGGGAGCCGCGCAAAGACATTAGTGAAAAATCTGTGATCGTCCCAATTAGAGGCGTAGATATTTGCTAAGATCAAAGGAAAACCATAAACTATATTTTCTGCACTTAAAATCCTGTAATTTTCTCATAAATCGACAGTGCGGCTTATGGATGAATTCTGGTTGTGCTTACTGACCTCGAACCGATTTTATGTGCTACACGGCGCTCAGAAACCTTTCAAAAGATGTTTTGGTACGACTTTGCTCAGCTACGAGGCCGCACCGCTTGATGGATTGTTGGAGCATTACAGCTACGAGGAGCCTCGCGGAGTGATACGTACTCTGCTTCAACGTAATATTACTGTATTGAGTGTGTATAAGGACCATAAATGGCACCTGTAAGAGACACGGTTACAAAGAGGGTTTCAAACTCCAGGCTGTCAGTCACGCAGTAGAACCTGGGAACAGAGCAGCTGCTTGTTATTATGCTCAGCGTCTGTTTACATTTTGACTGCACGATTGTGAGCTTTTTGTTATGCACAAAAACAACATTGTTTTCTTTTATTTATGGAGCATTATTATTTAATAAATGCTGATCATTTATTCCTGAGTAATTGTTTCATGTACATCTACGCTGTATGTTAATAAATGTGCCTGTGTGAGATTTGGGACACAGCTTTGACTAAGAACTCTCTTTTTGTTCGTACTTTCTGGCTTCAAAAATATCGAGATATATATCGTATATCGCCATCCAGCTAAAGAATATCGAGATATGAACTTTGGGTCATATCGCCCAGTCGTAATATTGCAATAGGTTGTCCGTTAAACTCAAGCGGGGCTTGGGCCCTGGCACGGCGTAGCCACACAATCCTGGTAGTAGTGACGCTCGGCTATGACGGCGTGCGGGTTACCAGCTGGCTTTCTCAGGATAGGGCTCCTGTGTGAGCGGTCGACAATAACGTCTTTATCCATACCCAGCACTTCACGTAGTAGCACGGATACGGCCGTGGAGGAGCTCGAGTCCAGGCCCTCTGGGATCCCTATGATGTGGATGTTAGCTCTCCGCTTCCTGCCTTCATCACATTTATCCTTCAGGTCAGACAGCTCCTCCTTCATACTCTCTACTGTAGACTGCAGGGTGGTCACCTCATCGCTCCACATTGACAGCCCATCCTCAGCTTCTTTCACTGTAACCTTTACTCCATCAACTTCGCCGCACGTCGCCGCCATGCTGTTAGCGATCTCATTTCTCAGTCCTTGCACGTCAGCCCTTATATTGTCAAAATCTTCTTTCAATGCATTTCTGACTTCTTCTTTTAACAGTGTACTAATGTCCTCTTTAATGGATTGAAGAAGCTCCAGTTTTAGAGCAGTAGGATCCACATCACGCGCGTCTGTTGAGTCTGCTCTTCAGCGGCCGTAGAGCTGGACGCTGCCCTTTGGCCATCATCGATACTCTCGCCCGAGATCGCACCGGGGCTAAAATATTCACCTGCTCAGCTGTTTTTGATCAGTTTGAGCCTGTGTGGTTTGATCAGGTGGAGGAACGATGTGATGCTATAAAGACATCATCTTGTCCAAATGATGTTGTTCCAACACGTGTTTAAAAAGATTTTAAAGGTTGTTGGTTCCGACATCTTAGCGATTTTTAACAGCAGTCTTAGTTCAGGTGTTGTACAGCCTGTTTTAAACATGCTGTTGTACAGCCTGTACTAAAAACCTGATCTGGATCCTCTGTCCGCTCAAACTTCAGGCCTATTTCAAAGCTTCCCTTCCTGTCGAAGATTTTGTAAAAGATTATATTTGTTCAGCTGCAATCTGTTGTAAAGGTTTCAGTCTGGTTTTAAAGCTCTTCACAGCACTGAAACTGCACTTTGAAAAGTTCTTAATGATCTTTTATCAGCCACTGATCAGGAGACTCAGCTGTGCTTTTGGATCTGACTGCTGCCTTGACCACAGCATCTTGACCTCACCATTGGAGCATGGCGGCATCAAGGGCGCTCTATTAGACTGGTTCAGCTCTTTTATTAAATCGCATTATTACATTTGGGGCTTATATTTGACGGCAATTTGAAAAACAGCTGAGCTCAGTTGTACAGCGGTCTTTCTTCAAACTGAGGCTTTTATCTAAGGTGAGATCATTTATATCTTTTAAAAACCTTGAACGGGCGATCCACGTTTTCATGACGTCCCAGCTGGATTATTGTAACTCCTTATATGTTGGAGTTAGTGGGACCTGCCTGGCAAGACTGCAGCTGGTCCAGAAAGCTGCAGCTCGTCTTCTGACACAAGCTCAAAGACATTTATCGTCCCAACAACCACATATACGCTGGTCCCTCGCTGTAACACAGTTCACCTTTGGCGGCCTCGCTGTTTCGCTGATCTTTTTTGTGCAATTTTGCATGTTTTTGTTTTTTACAGCGCATTGTGTTCTGCGTCCTGATTGGCTGTAGACCATTGTCAGCCAATCTCGTGCCGTGTCTCCTGTACAGTACAGAATGTGTTCAAATTTACAGCAGTGTGACTCTGCAGTGCTGCACTGTATGTTTGTACGTTTTGTCCCAACAAACAACAATGATGACGAGACGTTTTGCACCTGTGGTAGCAGCCAAAGGCAGAGGAAGATGCTGACCATCATAGTTTCAACAAGGAGGCAAAAAGGTTGTAACTGTCCACAACAAGAACATCGTAAGGATGGAGTCAGCTTTGGCTTTGTGGCTCAGTGACCGCAGGAAAAAGAACATCGTGCTGGACACCAACATTATCTGCAGAAAAACTCAAAAGCTTTATGAAACTTTACCTGACAGCGAGGAGCCCAGGCCATGGACGAGTGCTCCTCACACAGAAGCTCATTTAATGCCAGCAAAGGCTGATTTGACACGTTTCAGAAACACTTTGCTTTCATTCTTTAATAATGAACTTATTTTTCTATGAAGGTTTGAACTTTGTTTAAACAAGAGAGAAAAGTGTGAAAATGTTCATGCCTGTCTGAGAAAAGTGTAGAAAGTGTGCAGTGAGGGTTTAACTGCCTTAAAACTTCTATAATACTTGTAAAACATAAAGCTGCTACTTCATTCTGAGACTTATTTTTAGAACGTAACTCGATAAACGAGCGACCGCAGTACTGTATTGTGTTTATTTTGAAAACTCTCAACAGGATCTTCAGATTTATTTTGAAAGCTTTATCTGGAAAACACAAACACATAAGCAGGAAACAAAGAGCGTGATATGAAACGATAGACGTTTTCATATGGTCATCATATATACATCGTTCTATCGAACAGCCCCAGCTCCTGCTGTCAGTCTCTGTAAATCTGCTCTGAAAACACATTTGTATTCACTGGCTTTTAATACAGCATGAGAGTTATTTGATATTTGATGTGTGATATTAATATTAGGAGTTATTTTAATCGTTATTTTGGATTCTTGTACAGCACTGTGGTCAACGCTGCTGCTGTAATTAATGTGCTATAAACACATAAACAATCTGCAGTTAAACATCCAAAACTAAAGATGTGATCGCTGCCTTTAGAAAATGTGCTGATGCACAAGATATCAGCTCCATTAAGGTGGAATGTGGCCGTGTTAGAAACATGTTGGAAGAAGTTTGAAGCTGAAACTGTGAAGCTGAGAGTGAAAGAGCTCCAGCGTCTGTCACAGGAAACTTTCTTATTTCCACACTGATGAAAGCATCAAGCTTTGATTTCCTGCTGCTTTTATTGAGTCACACTGTGAAACTGAGCCACAGCTGAACCAGCATCCCTGTACAGCAGACACTTACAGCGCTTGGCTGCTTCCATTGGACCCTCTGCACAGAGCTTCAGTTTCCTCTTCTGGTCCCAAAGTGCAGAACAACAAGGTTTCAAACAGCTTCGTTCCAGCAGCATCAGCCACAGACATGCAGAGAGAATCCTTTGGTTGTGTTGTGTGTTTGCATATCTGCTGTGTTGCTTTGTGAGGATGGATCATCTCCTGCAGCTCCAGATAAACAAGCTGCACCTGAACCTGGTAGCTTCACTTAGAAGACACTTGTGACGGGAACGTGTGAGAAGTTTTGTGCAGACAAGTTTGGATTTAGAGTGTGGGACGAGCTCTCCACAGTCTTTGTGGAGATCCACATTCTGCATACTGCCTGTGAGAAGCTGCAGACATTTGTCCTCCAAATCCACTGAGCAGCTGCTCGTGGTGGTATTAGCTTCATGTGTGCGTGTTAGCATGAAGCCTCGGTCACACTCTGCTGTGGACACGGTCACGGACAGCTGGACGCCTGATGGACGAGTCGTCTGTCCTGTTAAACTTCTTTGAGCATGAGAATAGCATAAGAAGCTCAGTGGACACTGTTCAGGGTTTTAACTCTCGCTTTCTGATGGGTTTAGATTTTATTATTGTCATTTGTATTAGGAAATATTTAACCATATATTCTTAGAGGTGTATAATCAATTGTGTAGTGATAGGATGTGTGATCTTTAGCAGGCTGCAGGGGCTTGGTGTGTATTCCACACTAGAATGCACACCCACATCCTGGGAGCACGAGAGAGGTCGTACCTTCTCTTATTGTTTTATGGCAGGATTAACGTAGCTACGTCTGTTCTAGTCTAAGTGCTTTTTGTTTAGATGAACTGCTGGACTTCCTCACCATGTTATCTAGGGTGAACCATCTAGGGTGAAGGGGGGTCTACCCTCTTCCTGACCAAGGATGTTATATGACCCTTTGATCAGCAGTACCACACACACACACACACACACACACACACACACACACACACACACACACACACACACACACACACACACACAGTATTCTTTGTTCACATGTATACCTATGTGAGATGCTATATGTTAATGACCCTATGCATATTCATGTAACCACAATAAAAGGAGTGCTATGGGGAGCCTGGCTGAGAGTCTGATGGTGGTCAAGTGGTGGAACGACGCTTGGCTCCAGCCAGGTCTCCCTCATGCATGAGTAAACCAGAGAACTTTGGTGCCTTGTGTCTTGCTTTTTGCTGCGTAGCAGATTGTCCTTAACGTTCCAGTGGATAGGTTCAAACTACAAACCTATCACTTTCACTTCAGCTTCACCAACAACAGCACAAGCAGAGCAGCCCACTGCCTGCATGGCTGGGACAGCGCCCCCTGGTGACTGTAAACCACTACAACATGTAGACGGCCGTCTGCAGGCTGGATGTAGCACCACCGCAGAGACGTGCTGCAGCTCTGTTTAGTTACCCAGCTGACAGCAGAGGCTGTAGTTTACTGTTACCAACATGGAAAACTGAAGCTTCACCAGCTGGAGCTACAGAGCTGGAGAACAAAGGAGACTGAGAGGCCAGAATGATGTGGGAGGAAACATCAAGAGCCTGTTTGAAAGGAGACACATGTGGATGCTGTGCCAGTCTGTGGTCTGTCAGAAGTCAGCTGAGTCACACTGCAAGAAGCTGCAGAATCTCAGAGGAGGAGATTTGGAAGTGTTTGTGGGACAAACTGGACTCAAAGAAAGAAGATGTTTGTGAAGTCTTTGGTGGAGGTGAGCAGTGTGAAGCAGAACACATGCAGATGAATCAGGAGGTCAGCATCAGTGTCTCCTTGTGGTGGACGGTAAAAGAATCAGAGCCAACGCTCCCGTCCACCCTCGGCATGAAGCAGTGCTGTTTCTGAAACAGGAGGACAAGTCCAGAGAAGACAGAGGAAGCAAAGATGAGGGTGGGACAGGACAGCAGGACTTCCTTCACACCTGCAGCTCCATCACACTGCTGTAGCTCCTCTTCATCACACATGTACCTGCAGCCTGTCTTCGAGTCCAGGAGTCACCTCCACACAGTGTAGAAGCCTCCTGTGCAGACCATGGAGTCCAGCCTCTGTCAGGGAAGTCGGCACTAAAGCCTGAAAGACTTCAATCTGTCTCTGCTCCACCCGAGAAAGACCAGCACCGTACTTGTTGTGCATTCAAGGGGGGAACATCAGCGCTGCATCGTGGGAACAACACCGCAGGAACAAAGACACAGCACGGCCGATGAAGGACGAGGACAAAGGAAAGGTGAGTGAGAAGATCCCGGTGGTGTGGACGGACCTGCAGGGGCTCCAAGACTGAGGAGCAGAGACGTCCATGTACCAGCTGAGGATGCTGCAGTGATCCAGGGAGCTCGGTCCAATCTGAGGCCGTGTGAACTACGTGGACCACAGTTTCTTCACAGACTTCAGCCACGTGAACATCTGGAGATCCAACAGTGTACGAGCTGTGAGCCATCAGCTGTTTCTCTCATCAGCTGCTGTAATGAGAGCTGCTGGAATCATCTTGAGCAGCAGGAAATCACTGATGTTGTTTCTAACCAAAGATATGGGACTGAGCTCCGCTGAGCTCCTTCTACTTTCATCCAGATAGAAACTGCTACAGTCTGCTGATTATTGCTTTGCCTCCATCACACGAGCTCTTTATCCTGTTCTTCACTCTCATTGGTTCTTTGTCTGCTTGTTTTTACAACAGTAGTCTTCTGATTGGTCAAAGAAGACAATCAGCTGTGACTAAATGTAGCTCCTACAGCAGTGATGGGAATAACTACTGAAGCTAATCCAGTATCAAAGCTCAGGAATCAGCAGCTCCCACCTCGTTTTCTTTCAACAACTATTTTTAGCTGCTGTGTTTTTGTGTTTCTGCAGACCTCAGACATCCTGCTGCTCTGGACAACTTTTTCATTCTTTTGTATCATTATTTTGCTTTTCTTTTATTATTATGTTATATGTATTAATATGTGAAACACTTATTCTTTGTGTTTTTGCTTTGCTCCTGTCAAACTGCTTTAATAAAATCTGCTGCAGTCTAAACTGTGGACGTTCCCTTTTTAACCCTTTGTGAAACAATAAAGGTTTAAATCTGAGTATTCATCTATGTTAGTGTTTAATGGGTCCAATAGGTTGCTTTTAGGGGGTGGGTTTTTATAATCGATTTATCGATTAAAATCGATTCTGGCTTGGATAACGTAAAATCGATTAATTAAAATCCTGAATCTATTTTTTAATATAAATTTATTTTGCTTGAAATTCCAGAATTTCTGGTGAAATCTCACAAAATTTCAACAACAGCTAAGACAGTAAATGAGAGCAGGAACACGGATTCTGCACAAAGACTTAAACACACAGCGCGACCCGCGAATCAGAATCAGTGAGATGTCGCTTTTCTCACCCGATGGCACGGACACAGTCGGGGTTGAAAGCCGACAGCTCGCTGATTCTGATGTTTCGGCGGCTCCGCGCTTTGTGTTTAACCTGTTTGAACCTGCTTAGCTATACCATACCGTCACTGCCATTATATTATGCTGCTATTCATACTGTCATTATAGTAATGCTGCTATCCTGTATATATCTTACTTACTATTGTTTGAATACTTGCGATTGTTTTATTGTACTTTTTATATTTTACATTTATATTTATTTTTGAATCTTGCACCAAGGGAGTGGCACTCCAATTTCGTTGTACTCTGTACAATGACAATAAAGGCTATTCTATTCTATTCTATTACGTCCTTTTTACACTGATTCTAAAGCTGTTAGTTTTATCTCTCTCCAAACAATATTGACTGAACCAGCAGCAAAAGAAGATCCAAACTACGCTTCACATAAACATCGTCATGAACTCACTCTGACTTTTGCTGTTTGTTTCCACCAGGATAAAATCACACGTCATGCACAGCTCTCTCTCTCTCTCTCTCTCTGTACTTCAAGAACAGTTTCCCGTCTAAAAATCTGTTTTCTGCATTATTCGCTTGCTTGTTACGCACAAGTCTACCGTTGTTTACAGGCTGTCGGCCGCTGTTTTTTTTCCTTTTACTTGCTTTCAAAAAGAAAGCCTCATTTCTGCCGTTCAATACTGAACAAATTTAAACTTTTTAAAATTATGCAAAACTGCAAAACGCTGTGTTTGTAATAAAAACGGTGTAACTTTGCTCTGCTTCACTTCAGCAGCATCAGGTAATGTTTATGTGTTTTTGATCTACTGCAGAATATTTTTATAAAATCCCAGGAAAATCAGCTTCATGTTTTTCTGTGTTTTATCTTCAGCTACTTTGACACAAAGGCCTCTGCTGTGATGCTCACACCTTTGATAAAGTCTCGAAAGTGCCAGCTTCCCTTTTATAGATACAAAAATATGTAAATATACTGATCTGAATTATAATATTTCTGACTGTCTGAGGCAACATTTCCCAGATTCCAATCGAATTGAATCGAATCGATTCTAGAAATCAGTGACGATACCCAGCCCTACTTTGAATTGTGTTACACAAAAATAAGCAAAGTTTTCACGTTGTTCAGGCAGAATCGAGCGTTGAAGAATGAATTCACACGTCAATAAACATTTTCATCAGCACAAGCAGGACAATGAAAGCAGGAAATACCCCAAACTGCCATTTCTCATTCTACAACTTCAACAACTGCACATGAATTATACTTCATACACAGACCCACAGTCTCTGATTGCTCTGAAATCTCACTGACAGCCAATAGCAATAAAGAAAAGTCCAGACTGACAGTCTCTGTGGGGTTAGGCAGTGAACTGCTCACGCTGCGTTCAAGTGCATCACAAACTATTGGAATTGGATCCAACTTTGTGAAGCAGATTTCTTCTCAGCTGCTGTTTTGAACATTTCCTCATGAACTGTATTAAACTCTGTAAATGAACTGAGAACTATTTCTACATTTGAAACTATGGATTCATTTTCCCGTTCACTTCTGTACGTTAGTGTATGAATGAATGTTAGACTGGGCTCCATGGAAACACTTGGACTGGTCTCAGCTGCCTTCTTTCTGTAGTCCTTTCTCTTCTCCAGCTTCTGTTTGAAATCCTCTCACAGAGCCTGAATCCTGCTTTGCTGTCATGTTTGGGCCTGTGTTCCTCTGCTTTAACACAAACCTCACCACAGCAGCTGTGTGGGTCGTCTCTGTAGCAGCCCGATCAGCTTCTGATACATGAACATCATCACAGCTCCTAACTTCACCTTTATTAGCTTTGACATTCATGTCTTTCTTTTCTCTGTCTGTTTCCACACAAGCTCAAAGTCTCTGCAGCCTGTTTTTATCTGCTATCATCAGATCTCCAACAGCCTCATTCACATCCCTCACACACTCTACAGCCTCACCAGTACTGACTTCATCTTCACTGACTGATGGAGCACAACATGAACCTGTGGAGGCTGAAAAGCTGTCCTGTCAAACATCTCCCCATCACCACTGCACTTCTGTCAGCCTTTAAATGAATGCTGCTCAAGTCTGTCACTTCTATTTGGAGCCAAGAGGAAAACTGTTGTTCAGTCGTTTGGAAAGACACAACATTTCTGAAAGCACTCAAACTTCTTCACATTTGTCTTCAGACACATCCTGAACATTTAGGAACTAAAGAACGTTTCAAATATCAATCAAAGATCTGAAATATAGAAAAACAACAACAGCCGCAGTCAGTGAACTCACCTCAGAGTCTCCAGTCGACAGTTTGGACTCTCCAGTCCAGCACACAGAAGCTTCACTGCTGAATCCTGCAGCTTGTTCTCACTCATGTCCAGTTCTGTCAGATGGGAGGGGATGGACTTCAGAGCCGAGGCCACAACTTCACAATGAGTCCCTGAGAGTCCACAGTCAGCCAGTCTGTGATCATAGAAAATACAAAATGTGTTATTATAAAAGCAGAAAGTCTGCATTATAAACACAGACTGAATGTATATGAAGACAAAACAGAGTGAGGTCATAATCTGATGAACATCTGCTCTTCACATCTGTGCTTCAGCTCCTCTTACTGTGTTTGACATGACACAACGATTGAGTCTCTCTCAGACCTGCAGACTTTTAATGAGAATCTTTGTTTGGCTTTAATCTGCAGATGAAGGAGGAAGATGGTGTCACATTTAGGCTTCCATAATGTCCACAGTCTGTCAGTGAGATCTGATCCAGAGTCAGAGTGAAGACACACACTTGGACTGTTTCCTGTCTTGAATCTAGAACATTTTGAATGAGCTCAGCTCAGTGAAGAGTTCCAGCTGGAAAGACGATCCCTGTTTGCTACCTGCTGCTGTCAGGTACGACTGTTCACGTCCACACGCAGGAAAAATCTGCTGACTGTCACCAAACGGAGCAGAAATGTCATCACTGGACAATAATGATGAATGAACTCAGAGCTGCTGATATCACATCTGATTTCAGGGGAACTAAACTAAAAAGGGACAAATAGAAACAACCATCATGACTCTGTTTGACCTTCAGATCAGAAACTATGGTTCAGAACAGCAGCAGGATTTCAGGCACTGTCACATCCTCAACATCCATATTCCAAATGCTCTTCCTGACAGGACACTCTTTGTTCCCACTCAGGGAGTTTCCATGTGTACAAATCATTTCTGAATCTCAGTAGACTGGGAGGTTTTTCCATCTCATGAATCTCTTTCCTAACATCAAACTAGATAAATCAAACAAAGGAACTGGAGTCTGTCTAATTTCTGACCCCAGTAAAGTTTGTACTGGGATACCCCGACATACTCTCTCTCCATCTGCTCCCACAGCCTCATATTCACAGCTGGCCCTTCTCTCAGCATCCACACTCAGGGTGGGGGCGGGGTCAACACCAGTCAAAACCATTGCTTTGGCCTTATGGCCATTTTATTAGTGTTCGTTTCTGAGTAACAAGCAGGCCTACGCACAGGTGTTTGGACATGTGTGGACCCGACCTACACTTAAACTTCTTAAATCCTCTGTTTCTGTGTCACCAGCTACACTTTTAATATTAATGTATTCACTCCGACATTTTTGGGGAGCGGTCAGAGCTCGTACACTGCAGACAGACATGTCTCCCAGCACACAGCTGACTGTCAACTCTCTGAGATTGGATATGATTCATTTAGATTATATCTGTAAGGTGAAGTTTATCTCGGTGTTTATTTGTTCCTGAGGAAGTCAGCTCGGCTCAGATTAAAGTTTAATAACTGAACAATTTTAATGAACCTTAACGCCTCCCTGGAGCATATATGGAACTGAATCAGTCACTTTTCTTTATTTCCTGATGTTCATATGTGACATACATGTTTTAACCATTAATCTGGAATTAAACTGACATTTAATATATTTTAAGGAGGAAAGAGAAATTTCACCAGAGGATGTTGATGCTGTTCATGGAGACTGAAGACAGAATGATTTATCTGTCCTAATATTTCTGCTGCTCTTTCCTCTGGTGTAAAAATATTTTAACTGTTGGTTTTAATTCAAAATCAATGGTTAAAATGTTAAAATACCAACAAACTTGTGGCGTTAGTGTTGATATTCTGTGAGTTACTTAAAGAGATCACACAGGTACAGGACATATTTTATGTTTAAGTTTATGCATGTTTGCGGTGAGATGTGCATGTAGTGGGCTGTTATGTTGTAAACTGTGTGGATGTGTTTGGGAACAGAAAGATTATTTTACTGCATAAAACGGCGCTGATCAGCTGTTTCTGCCGCTGATACACTCGGCCGGTGAACCACCTGACTCACACAGGCTCTCCTCCTCCACAGTCCTCGTTTATGAAGAGCTTTACAAACACAACATCACGGCTAACAGCTGGATTCTCCCGTTTCAGTGCCAAACAGCCACTTCCTGCTACAGACAGTAAAGTGGACAGTTCGGCGCTAAACATGTTTTTAAAACTTTAAGCTCTTATTTGTTAAAGCCAGCTTCACAGACAGATCTGTGTCAGTGTTTTAGAGCAGGGCTCAGTGGTGTAAACCAGCCTTTATATGTGTTTCATCTCCATTTTTACATTAAACTGAACCAAAACACTGAAACCTTCACCTGATATGTCTGTGTAGGTTCTCATCATACAGTCATGGTAATCTAAGGAGCCTGGAAAGAAAAGTGACTTCTTTAAGTTTCTTGAAGACGTTTCATCTCTCGAAACCTCTGCTGATAATCACCCACACCCTTTTTCACAGCTTGGCTCATGTGATGAGCCACATGATCAATAGTTGGTCAGCGACCCTCTTAAGGGACACTCCCACTAGGATTAAAATCTGGGACTCTCCACTTTTTGGTTTTAGAAGTGAAGAAGCTGAATGTTCGGATTAAACATCTTCAAGAAACTTAAAGCAGTGCACTCGCTTTTCTTTCTAAGCGGCCTTTCTTAGATCACCTGATATAACCTGAGTAAATTATGTCGGGTTTGAAAACTCTGCAGCATGACCCGGGTGTTGCTGGTGGCATCATGAGCTTAGACCCCTCAGTCAGCTCGGTCTGAAGTCATCGCAGCACTAACAGGCACAAATAGGCTCTAACGTGACAAACTGACCCGACATTTAAAGAGTGCCCACTACAGTCTCAGCTAAAACATATGTGCAACGCCAAGGACTGTACACTGGACTCCATTTCAGTGCAAAAGAATAAAACAAAGTAAATCCATCCAATCTCCTCTGCCTGTCCTTATCATCAATAAAAACAATTAATAAAACAGAAAATCATAGAAACAGTCATCTTTGTTATTGCATCATCACACATCAGTTCCCAGTAACTAGTCAGAATGAGACGTTGTTTTCATCTTTCTCACACTCATCTCACTCCCCGGTCACAACAGGTGGTGACTTTAACAGGTGTTACAACCTGGCTCAAAGCTGCAAAAGAGGGCGGAGACTGAAAACAGAGACTGGTTTCATTTTGAAGTACTTAATAACCTCGGCTAAAGATGAAAACAGACAGCGTGACAGGGTCTGACAACGAGTGGTGGCGTCGTCCTAGCCGACCTCGGCAGTTATTCACACGCCATGTCCAAAAACTCCTGCAGTGTGACAGCAGACAGAGGAGGAGTCACAGAGGAGCGTAACAGCTGTGACAGATGCAACAGGAGGACGAGCTCCACCAGTAAACACACTGAAGACAGGAAAGCAGTCACGAGTGATGTTGGTCCTGTTTTTATCTCCACTAAAACCTCTCTAACGTCACATGTAACAGAACACAGACACGTCTGATTATCAGGGACCACGACCCACATCTTTGCCTCACTATGTTTATAAGAAGAGACTGAAAATAATGATTCTCCCAACACATCACCAACACTTTTATGGCAAACAGATAATAGTGAGTGACAAGAGGTGAACTGTTTCATATGCAGTTATCAGGGTAAATACATTTAAACCAAAGACACTGGAAGAGTAAAGGAAAGGAACTGAAGGTGACAATTCAAGAAGCTCAACAGAACTCAAATGTAACATGATCAAGATTCCCTGTTAAAAACAGATATGTATAGTATAATAGTATACTATACTAATAATAGTGTATAGTATAGTAGTATACTATACTAATAATAGTGTATAGTATAATAGTATACTATACTAATAATAGTGTATAGTATAATAGTATACTACACTAATAATAGTGTATAGTATAATAGTATACTATACTAATAATAGTGTATAGTATAATAGTATACTATACTAATAATAGTGTATAGTATAATAGTATACTATACTAATAATAGTGTATAGTATAGTAGTATACTATATGAAGTCTACACCGCCATGTCCTTAAAATTCAGCGAAATTAAGGACGCATTTGAGGGCCGCATTTCGAGCAGCGACCTTCGTCCCGTCGCTGTGATGTAATCGGCCTTAAAATGCGTCATTTAAGGCTGCAGACCCTGAATTGGGATACAGCCAGAGTCTGGTCTCTGTTTTCACAGAGGATGTGGTTCTGTTGGCTTCATCAGGTGATGGCCTCCAGCTCACAGTGGAGCTGTTCTCAGCAGAGTGTGAAGCCGTGTGAATGAGGATCAGCATCTGAGGCCATGGTCCTCAGCTGGGAAAGGGTGGAGTGCCCACTCTGGGTCAGAGACAAGTTCCTGCCCCAGGTGGAGGAGTCTGAGTATCTCAGGGTCGTGTAAAGAAGGGGGAGGGCAGCAGGAATCAACAGACAGACCGTTGCTGCGGTAACAGTGAGGTAGACGCTGTACCGGTCTGTCGTGGTGAAGAGAGAGAGAGCTGAGAGTGACAGCGAAGCTCTCAATTTACCGGTCGATCTACGTCCCTGCCCTCACCTATGGTCACGAGCTGTGGGCAGTGACGGGAAGAACCAGATCGTGGTTACAAGTGAGGCAAATACATTTTCTCTGAAGGGTAGCTGGTGTCTCCCTTGGAGACGGGGTGAGGAGAATCCTCTTCACAAAAACTAATCAAGTGAACAAGACTCTCCAGGAGGGAAACATTTAAATATCCAAGTCCACCATAAAGAGAAAACTGCATGAAGGGAAACACAGATGGTGCATTACAATTCATTGCATGTGTTTTACATGAAGAATGGAGGATATACCGTCCACTTTCACTCTGTCTTTAGCAGCAAGTGGCTCTTTGTTGTTTGGCTAGCTGCACTGAAACAGGAGAATCCAGCTGTTAGCCGTAATGTTGGTGTTTGTAAAGCACTTTATAACCAAGGACTGTGTTTTTAATTTAAACATTAAACTATTAACCGACACTGATCAATGATGTAATGATCACATCTGGACTCACCGAGCCTTTCTGCAGTTCCTCACAGCTGGAATCAGTCTCAGTCGTCCCTCCTTTGAAGCTTTGTACTTCTGCAGGTCAAACTCATCCAGAACCTCCTCTGACATCTGCAGCATGAAGGCCAGAGCTGAGCAGTGGATCTCAGAGAGTTTCTTTGACCTTTGCTTTGACTTCAGGAACTCTTGGATCTCCTGATGTACTGAGAGGTCGTTCATCTCCATCAGACAGTGGAAGATGTTGATGCTTCTGTCAGGAGAGGATTTAAACTTCTTGTTATTCTTCAGGTTCTTGATGACTCTCTGGATGGTTTCTGGACTGTTCTCTGTCTGACCCAGCAGACCTCCTAAGAGTCTCTGGTTGGACTCCAGACAGAGGCCATGAAGGAAGCGGACAAACAAGTCCAGGTGGCCATTTTTACTCTGGAGGGATTTCTCCATGGCTCGTTTAAGGAAATCATCCAGAGAGGACTCGTTGTATTTTTTTCCCAGGAAGTCCTTCAGCACCTCTGACTTCCTGTTGGTGAAACAGTGGAACATGTAGACTGCAGCCAGAAACTCCTGGATGCTCAGATGAACAAAGCAGTAGACTGGTTTCTGGAAGATCACACACTCTCTTTTGAAGATCTCTGTACAAACTCCTGAGTACACCGAGGCCTCTGTCACATCCAGACCACACTGCTCCAGGTCTTCTTGGTAGAACATGAGGTTTCCTTTCTCCAGATGTTCAAACGCCAGCCTCCCCAGCTTCAGAAGAACTTCCCTGTCAGCCTCCGTCAGCTCCTGTGGACTCGTCTCATGTCCCTCGTGGTACTTGTTCTTCTTCCTCTTTGTCTGAACCAGCAGGAAGTGTGAGTACATGTCAGTCAGGGTCTTGGGCAGCTCTCCTCTCTGCTCTGTAGTCAACATGTGCTCCAGAACTGTAGCAGTGATCCAGCAGAAGACTGGGATTCTACACATGATGTGGAGGCTCCTGGATGTCTTCATGTGGGAGATGATTCTGCTGGACAGCTCTTCATCACTGAATCTTCTCCTGAAGTACTCCTCCTTCTGGGCGTCAGTGAAGCCTCGTACTTCTGTTAGCCTGTCAACACATGTAGGAGGGATCTGATTGGCCGCTGCAGGTCGGGAAGTTATCCAGACGAGAGCCGAGGGAAGCAGATTCCCCTGGATGAGGTTTGTCAGCAGCTGGCTGACTGATGACTTCTGTGTGACATCAGACAGCAGCTTCCTGTTGGTGAAATCCAATGAAAGTCTGCTTTCATCCAGGCCGTCAAAGATGAACAAAAGCTGAGAGACAGCCAGCTTCTCTGCTGTGACCTTCTGTAATGTTGGATGGAAAACATGGAGCAGCTCCAGAAGACTGTACTGCTCCTCTCTGATCAGGTTCAGCTCCCTGAATGAAAGCAGAACCACCACACTGACATGTTGGTTCTCCAAGCCCTCTGCCCAGTCCAGAGTGAACTTCTGCACTGAGAAGGTTTTTCCAACACCAGCCACGCCGTTGGTCAGAACCACTCTGATGGGTCTCTGTTGGTCAGGTAAGGCTTTAAAGATGTCCTGGCACCTGATTGGAGTGTCATGGAGGGCGTCCATCTTGGAAGCTGTCTCCAGCTGCCTCACCTCATGTTGGCTATGAACCTCTTCACTCTGTCCCTCTGTGATGTAGAGCTCAGTGTAGATCCTGTTGAGGAGGGTTCTACTTCCTGTTTCATCACTTCCTTCAGTCACACGTTCACATCTCCTCCTCAGACTGATCTTATGTTCATCTAAAACCTCCTGCAGACCAACATCTGCTGAAAGAAAGAAAAACAGAAAGAAAACTCTTCAATGTCTGAACAACAACAAGAAGTCCAGTTTTCAGAAATGAGTCCATCAGCAGACAGATGTTCAGTCTTACTTTGTACACAGCTGCTCTGACTGGCTGTCTGCAGTCCAGCTCTGCTTCTGGATCTTTCTCCACACTGGGGACAGGACCAGTCTCCTGATGAAGCAGACTGGTCCCAGTATGAGGAGATGCACTGTCTGCAGAACCAGTGTCCACAGCTGGTAGAGACTGGATCCTTCAGGACGTCCTGACACAAAGCACAGCAGGACAGCTGCTCCTCCTCACAAACACCACTCCTCTTCCTCTTCCTCCCTCTGTGAACACATTTCTTTATCACTAAAATCATTGACTGTCAGTGACAAACATCCAGATTTGATGACACTGTGCAGAAGCTCTGATGGTCACAGAGAAAAGTCAAAGTGGAGAAACTTGTGTTTGAGTTCAGAATCCAAGTTTCCTTTGCTGTTCCTGCCTGTCTTATTAAACACAGAGTGATCAGCCTACAAACTCCACAGTAAAAGCCTTCATCACAGAGCTGATTATGTCCTTCACTGGATGTACTGGAAGTTTGGGATCCATCACTTTCAACTGACCTTTGACCTCCTCTAAAAACTGTGGTGGAGCAGCGGTGTCACATTCAGAGCTTTCAGCTTTATTTTGAAAGAGTTCAGTCATCAGGAAGTGAACTTCTGGGTTCTGATTTCCTTTCTATTCTTTTACAGAAGTGAAGAAGAAGAACTAAAAGCTTTGAAATGATCTGAGTGATATTTTTGAACATTGCCACCAAATTGAGTTCAGCCTCCAGCAGTAACTTTGTTTCATGATGCCTCCCTGATGATGTGATGTTTGATTACAAACCTGTTTATGTGTTAGACATTAATCACATGAACACAGGCAGAAAAAAGAAGCCAATGAAACAAATGACAGAAACGTGTTCATTCACTGCCATGATCCATATTTGATATGTACAGATGTTTGTAAAGAACACGTGTGCAGCGCTTTGTTCTGAGTATCTGCTGTCAGCACACAGTGCAGCAATAACTACAACCACACGTTTCTGTAGATCCTGAACATCAGCCTGGAGGAATCTGACCTCAGGTCTGCACACAGAGGAGCTTCACCTCTGGGATGATGCTGGCTTCAGCTCCTTCTACAATCAGGCAGAAGCTTCTGCACCATCAGGACACAAACAGAGAGGAGCTTCTATCCTCAGACCATCCAAGTCCTAAATCAGAACATGCTCCCCTCATAGCATCACCATCAGGGTTTAAACAGGACCTTACATCATGTTCTTGTCTCACTGTCATATTTCAGATCATACCTGATTCATTATGACGTCACACGCTGCTACACTGATCCTGCTGCTTCATTACTGCTGATATTACTCTGCTCACTCTGTTCAGTTACTCTGTTTACATCACTTTGCTCATTTGCTTTGTTCTGCTTGCACTGCTCTGTCAGTACATGCTGTGCTAATGTGGCACAAAGCACTTTAACATTACATCTGCACAATGTTTCATTATTTCATTTAATGATTGTTTCTAATGTTTTGTCCAGTCACAGGAGCAGCTCAGCACATTTCACTGTGTTGTACGTGTATGACGATGCCTGTGACAAATAAACAGCCTCGGACTCTTCAATCTTCTGCATTTCTTTGGAGATCAGCTCAGTGGCCTGTTGAGACCATCTTTCTATTTCTGATGACTCAGTTCAGATTATTATCCTGATACTTTCTTTTAAAATGTGATGAAATCATTTATCTGATGTTCTGACACAAACTCACCAAAACAATCCCAAACAGCACAAACCACCACGTTACACACAGTGTAATAAAAATACAGGCAACTACAAATAAAAACACTTTAAAATATAAACTAAAATTACAAAGTGGTCACAGAATTTCAAACACCCGTAAATGAGTCAGCAGATCTCTTACATGGTCAGCTGAGCTCCATGATTGAAGAACATTGTTGCTGCAGGTTCATCACTGAAGCCTGGAGGTCTGTTTTTGGACCGGTCACTCCTCACAGACACACAGCTGGATGCTGGAGACTGTGACCTCTGACCTCTGCAAACACAAACACATCACATGAATTACTGATTAATCTCTGTTTAAAATCTTTTAAGCAGCTGCAAACACACAAACTGGATGATGTGATGGTTTCTGTCAGTAATAGTTGTCTCAGATTAGAGTACAGACGGCTGCAGAGACGTTCACAGCAACAGAGAAGAAATCATTACCTTGGATTGCATTACTACTACGATTGATACTAGCATTATCGTACCCGGACCACCATTAGGAATCATTTATGATGTCACTGGTAGAACATTTATAGAAACAACCTTTGAACTCTGAGTCAGCAGCTCTCTTACATGGTCAGCTGAGCTCCATGATTGAAGAACATTGTTGCTGCAGGTTCATCACTGAAGACTGGAGGAACTTTTTCTTTGGACCAGTCACTCCTCACAGACACACAGCTGGATGCTGGAGACTGTGACCTCTGACCTCTGCAAACACAAACATCAATAACTGATCAGTTCTCTCTGACAGCCATATGATCAGCTGATCCCTCTGTGATATTGTGTCTGCCTCATAACGCTGACAGGTCAGCCAATCATCAGCGGTTTTTTCTGTCTCTGAATGAACTCAGTTTGTTCTCAGCTCTTCTCTGATTCTGCTGCACTGACTTCACTTAAACTTACAGAGTTCAGATCTTAGCAAGAAAACAAGTCAATAAAAATCAAACTCAGATCAAACAGTTTGAACCAATCACAGATCAATGATTCTGTCATGGTTATGTTGAAATGACTAATAAAGTTAGTAGTGTTCTTACATTATTGCTGCAGGTCCATGACTGTAAGGTGGAGGTGTTTGTGTAACCCCGTCACTCCTCACAGACACACAGCTGGATGCTGCTCCGTCCTCTTCCTCCATCTTCTTGATGTCAGGGTGGAGTTAGTCTGAGAGGTAAACACACACACTCAGAGGTGCTGTTGTACTGGAAGCATCACACTGACGGCTTTCTAATGTTGGAGCTTTGGCCCTAAAGTCCAAACCAGTTATTTTAGAGGCTCAAAGTCTTTAAAAAACACCAAAACCATCACATTATTTAATAAGTACATGATCAGGTGGATGAAGGAACTCAGTGTGTTTGGGATCATCATCATGGTGAGGAGCCCACATGTTACGGCTCCTTTGGAGAGAAGCTGAGGATCACTGCAGGAAGTGAGCTCATGAAACCAAACTGCTGTTTGTGAGCAGGATGACTCTGTTATTGGACCTGCTCTGTGTTCTACATATGATCAATACTTCAAATATCTGTAAACATCTCATCTTGTATTTGTTGCACTTGGTCACATCTGTCTTTAAAAATAGATTTTTAATGTCACTGAGAGTTCTTTTCTACCTTTATTGATTTATTTTGGAATAAATTAAATATAAAGGTGCCAAAAACTGCCTGCAGCTTCTGCTCTGTGACAGGAAACTACTGTCAGGCTCAAAATGACTTCAGATTATTCATCACAGAGTGTTTATGGATCACAGGACACGTTACAGTTTTACAGCCTCACGGACATAAAACTCTTAAAGTTTGTTTCTGAAGGGATTTTCAGATCAGACCTGATGTTTCTGCCTACAGCCTGTTTACCGATATAATCAATATCAGACATCAGAGCAACAGAAACCTCGGTGATCAGGACGCCGGGACTGAGAACAGGAAGTGGCTCAAACGTCGCACTTTCATAAAGTCAGCCTGAACTCCACTCACAGAGTTTCTGTCGCCATTTTAGTTTTAAAACCCGTCGTGATAAGGGCGGGTCTTACTGTGAACCTGCGCGCTCATTGGCTAATAACTTGAGATTGACAAGTCGTTATCCAATGAGCGCGCGGCTTCTCCCAACATAAAGTAGTTTCCTTTGAAAAACCAAAGTCTGATTATTTTTGCCTCCACTGACGGAGCCTGTTGTTCCCGCCACAGAGACACAGTAATGTCAGAGCGGTGTTAACACTCACCTGCCTCAGCACAGCTCTCACTCTCCTCCTGCTCTCTCAGCTAAACTCACTTCCTCTCTACTTACAGGAAACCAGCGCTCAGAGGAGCCGAGCGGCCTCACGTTTCACCCACAGACACGAACAGCGTGGAATTATTTTATGTCATAAGAAGAAACATATTCATGTTAACACTCACCTGCCTCAGCTCCACCTTCCTCCTCCTGCTGCTCTGAACGGAGGATCAACACTTTCACTTTCACTGCTCCTCCCTAAACACAGAGGATGCTGGGACTTGTAGTTTTTACCTTGTGTGATATTTATGGCTGTGACACTAAATCACAGCATGTAAACTTCCTGCAAACATGTCACAGGCGATAAAAGTTTCACATTAAAGGTGAAGTTATTTTTCTGTCTCATGTTCAATAAACAGTGAGCTGGGAAAACTGAAGAACAGACTTCAGACGTTCCCTGCAGAGTTTCTGCTGCTCGGTCGTCTGCATGTTGCTGAGACTGAGCTGATGATGAAGCTGTGATGGGTTTATGGCACGTTTGGTTCTGGAGAAGAGTTTTACTGCTGGTGCAGGTGAAATGATCAGAGGTTACAGCCTCTGGGTAAAGTGGAGGCAGCGATCAGGACAGCTGAGCAGCAGAGGTCTCGAGGGTCCTAAAGTGTAAAAGCATCAGAATCAGAATCAGAAAGGGTTTTATTGCCAAATGTTGAGCAGGTTTACAACATTAGGAAATTGCTGCGGTGCTTCAGTGCAAACATACTGTCATAAATTACGCTTAAATAGACACGAAAATAAAAATAAGAATAAGAATTAAAAGTGCTAAGTAGATAGATATATACATGATATATACATGAGTGCAGGTGGTGATCAGTGCCAAACACGGAATGATGCAGTGAACACAGCGTAGGGTGTTAGTGGTGGGAACAGTCATACGGTTATTGTTCATGTGTCCGACAGCAGAGGGGAAGAAACTGTTCTTATGGTGAGAGGTTCTGGTGCGAATGGACCGGAGCCTCCTGCCTGAGGGGAGCAGGTCAAACAGACTGTGTCCAGGGTGAGAAGGGTCAGCTGAGATCCGAGCTGCACGCCCCAGTGTCCTGGAGGTGTACAGGTCCTGCAGAGATGGGAGTCTGCAGCCAATCACCTTCTCAGCAGAGCGCACAACACGCTGCAGTCTCTGTTTGTCCCTGACAGTGGCTCCAGCGTACCACACAGTGATGGAGGAGGTGAGGATGGACTCGATGATTGCAGTGTAGAATTGCATCATCGTCCGTGTTGGCAGGTTGAATTTCTTCAGCTGCCTCAGGAAGTACATCCTCTGCTGGGCTTTCTTAATGACGGAGGTGATGGTGGGCTCCCACTTCAGGTCCTGGGTGATGGTGGTACCCAGGAAGCGGAATGAGTCCACAGAGGAGATGGGGGTGTCAGTCAGGATGATGGGGGGGGAGTGGAGCTGTGTGCTTCCTGAAGTCCACAATAATCTCCACTGTCTTCTGGGCATTCAGCACCAGGTTGTTGTGGCTGCACCAGGACACCAGACGTTCAACCTCCCTCCTGTAGGCAGACTCATCCCCGTCCGAGATGAGTCCAATAACGGTGGTGTCATCAGTGTTAGTAACACAAAGATCACAGAATGGGATCATCCACACAACACTAACATCTAAATCCACGGCAGGAACTCTTCCAGTGTCCTGAAAAATCTGTGTGCACGATGCTGAGATTAAAATCTGTCTGCTCATCTTAATGCAATATTTACTAAAGTCTGGTAGAAGTTTTACTGATTTCCAGTCCACTTAGCAGACGTGTGGATAGGTGGTGGGTTGTAGAGCAGACTGAAAGCTTTAAGTTCATCCTCTGATTAAAAACTCAGACCCACAGATACAGGAAGTATAACCCTGGTGTAAGACAGGAAACAGCAACACGGCAGCCATCTTTTTCCTCCCATGCTGACAAGTGTCCCAGCAGAAGCTGGGGTTTGTTAGATCCTGTTCGATCCAGAGGAAACAGGCTAAAAGAGTCGATCAGGGGGGATCATGGTTTTATTATGTGCTCGTTATGATTGAAGCTCTGGTTGTGTGTTAGAGACAGAACCTGCAGATTCCTCCACTCTGCCTCCTCCTCTGCAGGAATCAGCCTCTTGGCTGGTTTTATTCACCAACGTGAATAAAATCATCAAACTAATCCAAGTTCATTGTGAAATGCCTGAAAATGGAGGAATAAAGCTGTCAGTTACCGTATAAAGTTTGAGTTTGTCAGTGTTTTACACGGAGACGGTCGTCAGATGTTGAATGTTTAGCATGAATGTTCCACATCTGGAGAAACCTTCAAGATTAAAGCCAGTGAAAAGTGAAGAGTTTCTGCAGCAGCCGCACTTCCTGCAAATCTGTTCTTTCAAAATAAAGTGAAGAATCTAAAATTATATTCACGACAGGTTTAAAGGTGAAGGTGGTCACATGGTTTTAGTGGAATGCCTACGTGGGCGCGTCTGAGTGATTTTGATTCAGATTCGTGCAGCGTGGAGCAGTAAACACTTGTTTTTGTTCATCTGGACTCATGAATGATTCCAGTTAGCACATTTCCAGCCAATGAAACGTAACTACAGATGAAGACAAACACATTTAAGCTGCCTGACTCTCGAGTGTGGGTGCGTGTTCCCATTTTCAGGCTGTTTTAGTTTTCAGTTTAGAGGAACGCTGCAAACTCACAAAAACTTCTTTCTTGTGAGGTTTTGTTGTCAGACTGATAAAAGCAGCAGCAGCTGGTGTTTGATGAGCAGACGTGTGTTTCCTGTTCTGTAATAATCAGCTTGTTACCATCACATAATGAACTCAGCCGTGACCAATGAGGCCGTCCTTGTGCGGTTCTCTGGCGCTGATTCTGACTGTGACCTTCACCTCTGCAGGGTCGCCTCTGCTCGTGGCTGAGCTCGTGTTTGTCAGGCTGACAAAATAAAAGCTTCTTCATTTCTGTGGCTGAAGAGGAGTCTGCTCTTCTTCACCAACAGGAAGTGAAACATTTCTCACTGATTCTGAAATCTTCACTTGTCTCACAAACTCACAGTAACACACACGGTTGTGTTTTCATATCCTTGTGGGGACATCTATTTGACATCATGCTCTCCTCAGCCTTTTACTCTAACCATTAAGACTGAATGCCTAACCCTGACCTGACTGTCCCTGACACTAAAACCACATTCTGAGTCTCACAAATGTCTTCAAACTTGTGGGGACGGGCATTTTGGTCCCCACAAAGACATGTAAACATGCACACACACAGGTATTAATGACCTCACAGGTTCATGTTTGGGGCTTTTAGCATCTTTGTGTGTCGCTCAGATTTAATTCACTCTTGTTTTGAGGTTTTGTGCCTTTTTGTTTCATTCTTTGTGCGTTTATTTTCTCTTTAAGCCTTTCAGGACTCGTGTTGTTGCCTTTTTCCTGGTGTGTTATTAGTATTTTTAATTTCTAAACTTATTCTAAAAGAAGGACCGATGGAACATTGATGTGAAAATAAACATGATCATTTAATGTTTTTGTCAGTCATTAAAAGATAAATCCTGGTCTTTCATTTTGCTGCTGCATTGTTCACAGAAACACATATTTTCCTGTTTCTTTCTGTTTGTGTGTTTCTGCTTTTGCCTGTTTAGAGCTGCTGAGCAGGAAAACCCAGATGAACAAAAACCTCTTTTAAGTAAATGTTTGAGTCACTTTGAGTCACTTTGGGTCTGAACTGAAGCCGCCGCCTCTCACCAGGGGCAACTCCAGACTGAGTCAGAGTCGAGCCCCTCTCCAGGAGGCTGGTTCCAGAGCCCAAGCCGTGTGTTGAGGTGAGCCTGACTATATCTAGCCGGTTCCTCTCAACCTCACGCACTAACTCAGCCTCCTTCCCCACCAGAGAGGTGACATTCAATGTCCCAATTGCCAGTCTTGGGGTTTGGTTCGCTCCTGGACGGCGCTCACAATGCACCCAACACACATTAGTTGGTATCAAATGAGCACAACTGATCATTAATCCCACTCCATGGTCCTTAGGGTGGCACAGTTGCTTCACTCTCTCCTCTTATTCCATTAGAAAGCATTCTGTATGTCCCTAATATAACTGAGAACTTCAATAAAATCTCTGAATCTAACAATATAAAAATGGCACTGAGTCTGTCTGCATTTGTGTGACATTAATGTTCCACTTTAACTTGGAGGTTTTGACTCCCACTTTTAACTCCTTCTCTTAATGTGGACGATCATACAGCTGGCTTCTTGAAAGGGGGGTGGGTGGGGGGCACACTACAGCCAAACTACACAACAGGACAAATGAAAAGAACAATCACAACTTCTCCTGTATCAGTGTGTTGCAGTGATTGTTTAGTTTTACTATCACTCAGTGTTTCTCATCAAAGGCAGTGCAACTGTCTGTGACACTGTGGCACTCTGTCAAGATTGTTGCACATTTGTGTCTCCTTTATAAAGTCAAACAGGATTTTGAATTGTCTGACATTTGCACGGGAATCTGGAGGAGGGAGACGGGCCTTCTTCAGTTTCCTAAGAAACTGTAGTAACTCTAACTCTACTCTAAGAGAGAGATCCACTAATGCCTCGCACCAACACAAACTGGGTTCTGGAGTCAAAGAGCTGTTAGTGTTTACAAATCGAGCGCAGCGACAGGATTGTGTGTCAGAGACAGAATCTCAAAGATTTTTGTGGCCCTGATGAAGACCCAATTCTGGACATTCAAACTGTGTTATTAATGTTTTTAACATCTACAGATCATTATCCAGATATTTAATACAAATAAGCATGTCTTATTTTTGTGTTTTATAGATTTGAACTCACATCTCCTGTGTTTAGAAAACAGCAGAACTTTTGTAATTGGCCCAAAAAACGAACCATGTCTGTAAGCGCTGTTTTGAGCCTTTTAGCAAATCTTGCCCTAAACAGCCTGTTGCTGTTACAAAGCAGAGGAAACATAGTGGAGTCTAATTGTTGCACCGTGGAGCTCAGCTGAACTCAGTTCTGGGAGTTGAAATCAACAGAAAGTGTTTCATTTGACACTGAAACAGTTTCTTTTCCATCCATGAAGGAAGCTTTTGTATTTCACTCAGCAAAATATACAGTCTGGACTGCACAACATTTCAGACTGCATGTGATCTGTGCACAAAAACATCGAGCTTCATGGACACACGCAGGTCCTGCTCCACTTCCTGCTGTTGCCATGGCTTTGCTCTCGTCTTGCATTCAGTCTAATTACAGCTTCTTATTCAAACTCTGCACGTCACTAATTCCTGGTCTCTCCTTGTTGAATACTTTTTATCTTCAGCTGTCCTTGAAATCACTGAAAATCATACAGTTATGTCTATAAGACTTTGGACAGAAACAACTTTCTCTAACTTTGGTTCTGTAAATTACAACAATGAATTTGAAATGATACAACTCAGATGTAGTTTCAGCTTTAATTCAGTGGGTTGCATTAAAATGTGAGGAACTAAAGCATTTTTTAGAATTATCCTATGGAGCCCCGCAGGATGTGCTGTATCAAGCATGCACCGGGACGAAGGAAAGACGGTGGACTTCCTGGTGGAGCTTGCAAGAGAGCTGGCTCACTCTCATGTAGCTGGGAAGAAGGCAAGAAAAGAACAGTTGCTTCGGACACAACCCTCCACACCTAGCCCTGGAAAAAGAGCCATGTGTCAGGTCAAACACAAATGCAAGAACAATCATGCCACTGTGCGATGTGTTCACTGCTACAGATACACATGTGGTAAATGCAGACTACAGATACCATGGCAGTGCCAGGATTGTGAGTGATTGCTGAAAATGTTGAAATGTACTCACTCACTTTTTATTATTATTTGTAAATATGTGTACAAATGGTTGGTTTTTTTGTACTGTTTTTAATCAATAAATCTCAGCAACAAAGGAAATACACCCATGTGTGTTGATTTCTCCCTAAGATGGCAAACTGAAACACAAGTTTCCTTGTGGCTCAGGAAACTAACCACTCCAAGTTGGTGACTTTTGGAGATTTATTTTCCTGGATGATTGAGAATACATCAAGACGAACACAAAAGGAAGTTCACCGCTTTTAGCAGCTCCCCCCCAGACAAACAAAGAGGCAGTTGGCAGTTAGAAATCAGCAATCATTCACACACCCCCACTCCCCTCCAGAATTCTCAGGTAACAACCTAATTTACATATGAATGACTAGCCAATTTAGCTTCCACTTGGCTGAAGCTAAAGCCTAGCTAAAAGCCTACCAGCCATTTGGCAACTCAGCCCATCACACGTCCACGTCTCTCCTTGTTTCGTCTTTTATTATGAAAGGGTTGTGTTTCCATGTTCAGTGTGTTTCATTTTGCTTCCCCTGTGGTGTCAGGTTCATTTGTGTCAGCTGTGTTTCCACTTCCCTCCTTTCTCTTCTGTGTGTTTAAGTCCGCTGTCTTCCTCTGGGCAGTGTTGGTGCGTTTTCCTCCGTTCACGTTATTCCGGGTTTCAGGTTATCTCCTGATTCTGTTTAGGTCCATGTTCATGTTCATGTTTTTTCATCAGAGTTTCTCGCATGCACCTCCTCGGATTCATGTTCATGTTTTTCTTGTCATAGTTGTCATAGTCATACCGAGTTATTCCCAGTATAGGTTTTAGTTTTAGTTTCCGCCCCTGTTTGCTGGGCCTTGTTTTGTGTTCGTGTTTTTCAACCTAATAAATGGTTTGTTTTTTTGTTAAGATTCAGGTCCATCTCTCCCTTGTCTGCTTCCAGGTTCATATTGCAATCACATCAGCCACAGTGACAATAAACTTATTTTGATTTTTAACTTTCTTTATTTTTTCAACAATATTATGTATATATAAACATTTTGCATCTTACAATATAAAGCCTGGATCCTGCACATATTGCACTTTGAACTTGAACTGTGTTGTCTGTTTATTGGAGATTGTACTACTTGAATTCATTATCCTGGTGATATAACACATTAATTCTCCATTTGGAATCAATATAGTATATAATACAGTATCTGTCTATCCATCTATATAGCTATTGAATTGAACTGGAGTGAATGGAAGAGAATTAAATAATGGATTTCATGTTCATGTTTATCTATGTTGTAACAGTGACGACTTGAGACATCTGTTTGGCACTATATGAAGAGAATTAAATAAAATTTAAATGAAAATGATATTAACTGTATTTATACATTTTATATTTTTGGATGAGACACTGTCAGTGTGCTGTTATATAACTCAGGTATTTTTAAGGCCTGACTGGTGGCATTGGTGCCCATTGCTTTACTGTGCTGTTGGATGTGTATGTGGGCTATCCCTTGTACCTGACATTTGATTGGGCATCACTGTGTTGCTATGGTATGATCCTGGTAGTTGTTGTTAATAAAACAATAACAAATTCAAATTCAAACATTGCTGCATTCTTCTGTCACTGAGGATTCCAAACCTGCACTCAGTCTCCTCATTACTTTGGTATTGAACAGACAAACTTTGGAGCTCCTGCAAACTTTATTAACAAACTGCAAATATTTTACACAAATCTGCGACTGACAACAAGCACAGAGACTTCAAACAATCACTGAAGTAAGGACTGAAAGATTTACTTTAAAACAATAATGATTAAGACCTTTTTCATAAGGTTGTTTTCCCTTGATTGCCAGCTGTTACTGTTTTTATCTTCATATCTTTCATATTTGTCCACCTAAACAACGCTTTAATGATACAGTTTGAGAAGTTTGATATGAATTTATCCAACTGACTTGAAAATGAAACTGACAACTGTCCTGTAATCTTACACAGAGAAACCAAATCCTGCGTCTTTGCCTTGACAGACGCCTAAAATGGCTCGAGCTGTGGTAAGTTACCCTTCACTGTGTCTGTTTCTAAACATTAAATCGTGTGAATTTTTAAAGAAAAATCCAACAACAACAATAATAATATGTAACAGAGCAAAACGTCAGATGACTTAAATGTTCCTCTGCAACACAAAGTCAAAGTCTGCCTCCTCCACAGGCAAAGGAGAAGCTCCCACACTCACCCAGTGCAGACCATTGTGCTCTGGACAATGAAGTTCCCGCTTTCATGTTCCGACCTATCAGTGCACCTGCATGTGAGCTCCTAAGTCCAACACCTGCTGATGCCAGCTTTCAGTCGAAGGACACAGACAAGATCATGCATCCAGATTTGAAAAACGATCGTTCATCCCTGGATGATGAAGTGATGTTTTTCATGTGTCCTAGCGATGTTCCTCTGCCTCCGAGACCTCCACCCACTGCAGAGTTAGGTCTCTGCAGAAAGCGCAGATATTCTACTGCTTTTTCTGTTAATGATGAAGAGGAACATTTGATGCCCAAACGCATGAGGCTGATGAGTTGGGATGTCTCTAAGTCTCCAGCTGCTGAGAAGGAGTATGTTTGCTTTACGTGTCCTGAAGACAAGAGGTCTGAGTTACCTCTCAGCTCCCTCCAAGGCCATCCACCATCACAGGTCAATAATAATGACACTGACCAGTGTACCATTCTGCTGCCTCCTGAAATCCCAGTGCCTCCACCCACTGCAGAGGTAGGTCTCTGCAGAAAGCGCAGATATTCTACTGCTTTTTCTGTGGAGGATGAAGAGGAACATTTGATGCCCAAACGCATGAGGCTGATGAGTTCTGATGTTCCAGTTTCTTCAGTTCCTCCACCTGCTGATGCCAGCTTTCATGCAAAGTACACTGACAAGATCATTAATCCAGATTTGAAAAATGATCATGCATCCCTGGATGATGAAGTGACATTTTTCATGTGTCCTAGCGATGTTCCTCTGCCTCCGAGACCTCCACCCACTGCAGAGGTAGGTCTCTGCAGAAAGCGCAGATATTCTACTGCTTTTTCTGTGGAGGATGAAGAGGAACATTTGATGCCCAAACGCATGAGGCTGATGAGTTGGGATGTCTCTAAGTCTCCAGCTGCTGAGAAGGAGTATGTTTGCTTTACTTGTCCTGAAGACAAGAGGTCTGAGTTACCTCTCAGCTCCCTCCAAGGCCATCCACCATCACAGGTCAATAATAATGACACTGACCAGTGTACCATTCTGCTGCCTCCTGAAATCCCAGTACCTCCAAGTCCTGCCCCTGTTGGAGTTCTAGAAACTGTTGATTTTCCTTGTGTTGATAATTAAATACATGTTTGTGGTAATAAATACATTTTTGAGCAAATACATGTTGAGATGATTCGGTTGCTTATGATGGTTATAATTATCCAAACAGTATTATTCCTAATAAGATCTTTACTTTTTATACTTATTTTCTCCATGACCTATTTCGATGTCTGTTTTGAAGATCCACTCATATCATGACAGTATGCTTATTCTCAGTAGAGTGTATAGCCACATGTGAACAAATAATAAATTAAAGTCACTCATTAACAACTTACCACATACGCCGGAGCTGAATTCAAGATGTAAGCAGACGTTTCACAGATATCTTGGTTGTCTTTCCATTTCCTACACTAACAGTATCCTGAGAATTGGCTTATAGAGCTGATATAAAGGTGAAATTTCATGACTTAATCGAAGCATCATCAGCTTAAATGCAAATGAATCCACTGTACTTGAGGTAACCTAACACTGACCATGAACGCCACAATCACTGTGCGCCAGTCCAACACAGTGCTTTACTGTGAACTCACCACAGTACTGCAAACTAAAGTGTTTATCTTCCAGTCCAATCCAATCCATCTTTATTGAGAAAGCACTTTAAAAAACCCAGGACAAAACCAAAGTGCTGTACAGTAAATGAGTTAAGAACAATAGAATAAAACATAACAGTAAAAAAAGAAAACACATAATACATAAAAAATGTAAACAGCCCTATATTTCAAAACAAGATAAAACAGCAAAAATAAACTAAAAAACTCAAACTAAAAACCAACATCTTACAAGGTGTCAAAGGTCAGGGTGAAGAGATGAGTTTTCAGGAGTGATTTAAGAACAGGCAGAGAAGAAGCCTGTCTAATCTCTAAAGGCAGATCGTGTCACAGTTTCAGAGATGCTGCAGCAAAAGCACGATGTCCTCTAAGTTTACGCTCAGTCCTGGGAACATTCAGGAACAGCTGATCAGCTGACCTGAGACAGCGGGTGGGTTTATAAGACTGTGGCAGCTCAGAGAGTTAAGATGCAGCTAGGTCATGGAGAGCTTTAAGAGACATTAATACCAATAAGCTGCTAACATGATGTTGTATTTTATTTACATGTCTGTTTTAGCTCTTTAACATTTGCATCTGTCTAACTGGCTAACCATGCAAGACTATTGTAAGCATTGCTCTGTAATAGTGCGACATTTTGGACCCCAGGAGGTCCTTCTGTATCTGCACGATGTTTGACCTGCAGTCTTTATAGCCGCCTATGTATATTCTTTTAAACCTTTTTATTGTTTTTAAATGATAGTTACGGACCAAATGTTAAACTATATAGTTGAATATATAGTTAAAGTGTTTCTCTAGATACAGAGAAAGGTTTTACATCAAAAGGTCATCTGTCTGCATATAAAACAGAAGCTTTCATGCAGATGCACTTCCTGTTTAGAGACTTTGAGGTTTAGGTAGTGACGGGGGTGATTTACTGAGCGTGTAAGTTTTCCTCCTGTCAACACACTCTACAATGCCGCCCACATGCCACTCCTGTCCAGTCTTGAAAGCAAAACATGTATGTATAGTATAAAATGGTGAAATGCTGATTTCCATGTTTCAATTGAATCACTTGATTGTAATCAATTGATTGCAAAGACTTTTGTCAAGACCCTATAGAATCAGAAGTCCCGTGAACATGCACTAATAAAAGCTGCAGTTGTAATAAGGGATAAAGTAGTGTGCACAATGTGTGTTTGGATAAGATGTCAGTAATGCATTCACATTAAAATCACAGGGTTTCTTTCTTTTTCTTATTTTTCTTACATATCATGTAAAAAAAACACTCCTGCAACATTTTTTCTCTGCCACAGATTTAGGAGAGGAAGAGTCCAGCATTTCAACACCTGTGCAAATGTTAGTTTATTTGATAGGTGCATCAGTAGTAATTATTTAAATTAGAGTTTTCAGCAGTGTTGTTGTATTTACAGCAAAGTGCCTGCAAAGTGTAAAAACTAATTAACTGATGATACTAGACCCTTAAAAGAGATAAACACCACTAGTCAAGTCATAATGGCTACTTACAAATACATAAGCACTCAACACAACCCACACAGTGATCTAATGCACAAAAACAAAGGAGACTTAAACTGGCTGAATCAATTACTGTAAAGAAAACATGGAGGAAGGCTTCCTGTGGTGTCTGGCTGCAGTATAGGTCATAAACCTGCCTCCTGCATTACAGCAGACAGGTCAGGGGTCAAATGAAAAGCAAAATGTTTACCTCAGATTAGGGATGCACCGATACCACTTTTTTGGAAACGAGTACGAGTGCTTGCATTTCAGTACTCGCCGATACCGAGTACTTAATAAAAACATGATTTAAATTTACAGGTAATGTCATGGTCCCTGTGCCTCCCCGGCCAGCCCAGTGTGGCCACAAGTGTTTGTTGTTTTTCTCTCACTCTGTCTCTCCTACCTGTCTGCCTGGGCGGAGCTCTGATTGGGCTCCTGCCCTTGGCCCACGCACCTGCAGCTGATCTCGAGCGGATTGCAGTTCTCTGGCTCTTAAGGCTGGGGCTCTGAGCTGTTCGTCGCTGGAATATTGAGTAACTCTCGTTAGTATTGCCTGGCTTCCTTGCGATTCTACTGTTCCCGTGTTTGCCTTCGACTTACCCTCGTCTGTGTAAACAGGTTTACCTGGATCAGCCCTTTTGTGACCCCTGGACCCCGTGAGTAGGAGAGTGAGCTGAGCTGCTTGTGTGGAGACTGTTTGGACGAGGAGCAGAGCGAGTGCGAAGAAGTGTGTCTCCCCAGCCAAGTGATCCCCGGGACCCTGGTGTTTCCCCCCCCTTCACGTGTATATAGTGCACCAGTGTGATTAATAAAGTGTCGTTGAACTGTGCTACCTCAGTCTGCGCCTGAGTCCGTTCCACTCCCGTGACAGGTAACAGCTTTAGTCCTATAATTTAACAACAAACAAACAAGGGACTGGTTTGGAATTAAGAACATTTATTTAAAATAAAAGCATGTTGTATGCAACATATTACAGAATAAATAATTATAAAAAAATTTAAACAGTGACAGTGCAACTCAAGTATTTTTCAGTTTATTTTAAACTCTGCCGCTTTGGACAACACAAGGGGCATTAATAAACATCTTTGCCATTTAGTGCACAATATGTGAATAAACTAACAACATCCACTGACATAGAACTGTGGCAGTCAGTGCAACTGAGGTAGGTATTAACATCAAGTCTAAGATGACTCACTAAATGGAGAGAAACAGTGAGTGGCAGGGTTTTTTAAGAAAAGTAGCTTTTCTGCATCATCAGCAGTCAGACTGTTTCTGTTTTCATCTATAATGTGTGACACTGAGCTAAAAAGCCTTTCACTGTCCACACTGCTACATGGGGCTGAGAGCTATTTACAGGCTATTTTAGCCAAAGTGGGGAACCTGATTTTGTTGACACCCCAGTACTTCAGAGGACTGTCTTCACGAGGGCTTGGGGCCTCTCCGAGGTATGTGTCGAGCTCAATGGCAGCACCTGCTGCCAGCGGCAGCCTGGGCCTTGAGGAACAGTTTAGCAGGAGGTTCTGCAGCTTCTGCCCGACTCCCCTCTGCCTCACCTCTAGAAGCTCCTGCTTCAGGTGCAGCTTGGCCTCTGGAGCAGTGTTGTTGGAGAAGAAGCGATCTTTATACCTGCACAAAATTCATAAATGTATTAATATGTGGAAAAATAGGACTGATGTCATGTAATACGTGCTCTTCCAGCGTGTCTGTATGTCCTGCTGCAGTCTCTTTATTGGCTGGTTGAGCTGTCCCTGAATGTCCTCGAGGCGGGAGTAGGCTAAGGCGTTTAAAATGTTTAAAATGCCCAACTATTTTCCGTCCCACTGCTTTAGCATCAGCTATGCTCCTCTGTGCTAATAAGCGTGGGTAAATAAGCGTGGGCAAACTCTTTGTACTCGTTGTCGTGTTGGGATTTTAGGTGCTTGATTAAATTACTTGTGTTAAATGCGCTACCTTTAGAGCCTCCTCTGGACAATTTCGATGAGCACAATTTGCAGTCCGCCTTTGTTTTCGTGTCTTCGTTCACTTTGAAATAGTTCCACACGGCTGACTTGTCTCGCCTCGCTTTCTCCCAGCTCTGAGATGCAGCCGGGGCCTGTGGGGCGGGCACTCGGCGCCTGTGATTAACCCCTTACATGCCGCTCAAACATAGACAGGTCTCAGACCGTGGTATCAGTCCTCGGTATCGGGGAACTTTTAACAAGTACTTTAGAAAATGTGGTATTGAGGCCGATACCAGATACCGGTATCGGTGCATCCCTACCTCAGATTAAATATTTCCCAAAGTAAATTGGACTGAACTGGCCAGTTAAATACACGAGGGGATACGAATAGAAAAAAAATTATCTAAAAACAAAGAATGAAAACCAACTATTAATTTAATACTTAAGTCTGTGAAGGTTCTCAGTCATCCAGGTCATCGTAGTCTAAGGAGCTTGGAAGGAAAAGCGTCTGGACTTCTTGAGTTGCTTGAAGACGTTTCACCTCTCATCCGAGAAGCTTCTTCAGTTCTAAGGGTCAATGGTGGGGAGTCCCAGACTTAAAACCAGTGGGAGTTTCCCCCCAAAGAGGGACAAAGGACCCCTGATGATCCTCTACCTAATCACATGAGCCAAGGTGTGAAAGCGGATGTGGGTCCTAATCAGCCAGGGTTTCGGGTGAGCTCATTGTGAAACCTGGCCCCACCTTATCATGTGATTTCCTGAGGTCAGATGGCCCAGGATGTAAATGGTCTGAGATCCCTTCCCAGACGCCTTAACGTCCAATGAAAACAACACATCATTTTCTCTCCAGTTACCCTCAGCAGTCCAACAGACCTCCAGCACCAGTAAAACTTTAACCAGAAATTGTTTATGGGACATGTGTCATTATTTATGTTTGTGGAAATCCATCCATCCATCCATTCGCTGCCGCTTATCCTTTTCAGGGTCGCGGGGGGCGCTGGAGCCTATCCCAGCTGTCATAGGGCGAAAGGCGGGGTACACCCTGGACAGGTCGCCAGTCTGTCGCAGGGCTAACACATAGGGACAAACAACCATTCGCACTCACATTCACTCGCACATTCACACCTAGTGGCAATTTGGATTATCCAATTAACCTATCCCCACAAGCTGCATGTCTTTGCATGTTTGTGGAAATGTGCATTAAAATTAAAATAAAGATGCTGGTGTCTGACGTTACTGACTTCCCAATTGTGTGGCTTCTGGTGTGGCCTTCACAATTCAATTTTCAATTCAATTTTATTTGCACAGCGACAAATCACAACAATATAAAGTCGCCTCAAGGCGCTTTATATTGTAAGGCAGACCCTACAATAATACATACAGAGAAAAAGCCCAACAATCATATGACTCCATATGAGTGAGCAGTCTGGAGACAGTGGGAAGGGAAAACTCCCTTTTAACAGGAAGAAACCTCCAGCAGAACCAGGCTCAGGGAGGGGCGGGGCCATCTGCTGCGACTGGTTGGGATGAGAGAAGGAAGACAGGATAAAGACACGCTGTGGAAGAGAGACAGAGGTTAATAACAGATATGATTCAATGCAGAGAGCTGCATTAACACACAGTGAGCGAGAAAGGTGACTGAAGGAGAAATACGCATTGCATCATGGGAATCCCTCAGCCACATACACCTGTTGCACTACACAACAAATGCAAGCATGTCAGTTTTATTCATTTTATGCTCATCTTCGTACAAATTTTAAAGGTAATGCAGGCAAAACTTTGTAAGTATCTGAGTGATTGAATGAAGCGGTTTGATGACGTAACACGCTATTTTAGTTTAAAATGCTTATAATGTTATGATAAATGGTAGTTTTGTTGTTACTTTTACAATATTATCCATCCTTCAGTTTCAGCGAACATGACAGTTAGCAGTGTAATAATTCCTCTGTGATAAAGAAAAATTAGCTTGTTTTCTTTTTGTGTGGGAGCTCGCACAGTGTTTCAACTTTACAGCCTTTTAATATGAAAGTCCTGTCAGTACACTTCCTTTTTACATCATTTCACACTTGCCCCGTGAAGGGCAACAGTCTGACGTCTGCTTAGCCAGGAAAGCTTCAGCTTGTTTCTTTCCGCACATCTTCCTCTTCACTGTCGGTGGCTCACAGACATGTTAACAAGCATGGACGTATCAAAACTTTGCTTGATTTTGCTGTTACCACTAGCTGTGTCCCATGATGCTGAAGGTAATACAAGGAAACTATTTTCATTATGCATTATTAATATTTTTAAATTTATAACCTCCTTGCTTTTAGTTTAAACTAAACACATTATTATGGGATTAAAAAGATGGTTTAACATTCACAAAATATAGAAACTAAAGTCCTCTCTGACACAGGCTGAATCTTGTATTTACCGTATTTTGCTGTCCCTGTTTACAGAGACTGTTGTGAAGACAGTCAGGAGAGAACACGATGTCACTCGGATTTGCAACAAGGAAAGTCAGACTACTATTGTTTTGATTATCTGTAAGATCAAAAGACAGAGGGACACAGGAGGAGAGTGTCATCTGCTGTATCGACACGGAGAGAACGTTACTCAGGAATGTGACCCCAGGTTCTCAATAACAAAAGAAAATCAGACTGCCTTTCTGGAGCTGACCAGTTTAACACCAGCTGATAGTGGGAACTTCACCTGTGAGTGTACAAACACTGAAGGGACATATATTGTCCATATCAGTGTCACTGTGGAAGGTAAATGCATTTTGGTTTCTTTATCTGACACAGTTATTCAGCACTGTGTTAGCATTGTATTGACCTGCTTATGTGTTTTTTATTCTTGTAATTTGTTCATTTCTTTTCTTCTTATTTTCACTTACAGCAGTTTAAATACTCTCACTGACTCATTTATCAGGTACATCTTTGAACCGAGTTGGACCACCTTCAGCCATCAAACATGTCTTCATTTTTTGTGGCACAACAAGGCGCTAAAAACATTCCTCAAAGATTCTCAAGACATATTGAAATTACATCATCACACAGTTGCTGCAGATTCGTCAGCTGCTCTTACTTGAAGCAAACTTTCCGTTCCACCACATCCCAAAGGTGCTCTGCTGGATTGAGATCTGGTGACTGCGCAGGTCGTACATGATTTGAGCGCCGTGACATGGTGTGGTATCCTGCTGGAAGCAGCCATCAGACGATGGGTATTTTTTGGGCATAAAGACATGAATGTGGTCAGCAACAACCTTCAGGCAGGCTGTGGTGTTTAAATGATGCTCAGTGGTTACTACAGGGTCCAAAGTTTGCAAAGAAAATCCCCCACAGAGCATTACACCACCAGCAGTCTGAACTGTTAGAAATCAACTCATCGGGCAAGGCATCGTTTTTTTAGTCTTCTGTTGTCCAGACTTGCAAACTGTAGCCTCAGCTTGCTGTTGTTAGAGGACAGCAGTGATATCCAGTGTGGTCCGCTCTGCCTCAAGGTTTGATGTGTAAACAGCATTTTTACCCAGAGAATCACAGCTCACTGGATATTTTCTATTTTTCAGACCATTGTCTGTGAACAGAGATGATTGTGTGGGAAAATCCCAGCAGATCAGCAGTTTGTGAAGCACTGGGACCAGTAACATGTGCCATGTTGCTCTGTTTGAGCATTGATTTGCTGACATTTTATTATTTTATTAACCTTTATTTAACCAGGAAGATGAAGCTGACATGTGATTGACAAATGAAATGAACACTGAAATATTTGTGTTACACCCTGAACAAGTATACCTCATAAAGTGGCCAGTGAATGTATATAAGCAGTTGGACCAATTTCAGTTCATAGTAATATTCAGAAAAGATGCAAAAGAAGAAGAAGAAGACAAAAGAAAAGAGCACAGTGACAATATTTAAAGCTCTGTGGTTATAAAACTGGGGTTTCATTACTTCACTCAGAGTTTCAGTAGACGTAAACTGTGTTTGATTTGTGTTTTGATTTCCAGGAAATGAAAGTAAATGATTTTACTGACAAATGCATCTTTTCAATGATTTAGACACAAACGAGGCCCACACTTCAGCAGACAAATCTTTTTCCGTTTATCTGCCCGGTGTTGTGATCATCTTTATAACTGGAGTTATCGTGGGATTTATCTACTGGAGGAAAAGTAATGGGTGAGACTATTTTTGCTGCAGTAATTCAAAGATGATATAGATGTAGAGAAAGTAAAAGGAAACATCACATTTCAATAAATGAGAATTCGGTGTATGTTAAACATCATGTCTAGAATGAACACTTTTTATCCTTCCAAAAATAATTATCATTATTAAGAGAGAAGATAATATAAATGTAGATGTTCTTACTTGATTTTTCTCTGTTTGAATGTGAATAGTGTTACACTAATGCTGACATCCTTTCTTATCAACGTGGCTGCTTAAGGTCAGGAACATCTGGAGTGTCTGTACCTGAAAATCCCAACGGTTTGGTGAGCAATTTATTGCTACGATCTACAGCAGCTAGTTAAAAGTTTGCCAGTAAACATAAAACATGTACATTTATGTTTTAGGATGTTAACTACTTACATAGATAATTACAGATTAGTGTTATAATACTATTAGTGCCAACTTCAGTGTCCTTTATTTTGTGAAGAAGCTCTTACAGAAATGAGCAGAAACATTAAATAATCCAGGCAACAGATGGAGAGATTTAAAGATCAATAGAGTGTGTGGGTAGACCGGGTTGAACTTGATTAATACCTAAAATATTTCACTTTTCTAAAGGATGACGATGAGCCAGATCAGCCCTATACAAACCTTCAGCAGCCATCGAGTGATTCCTACCAGACTCTCATCTCAGTGAACCATCAACACGACAACAAGACACGCTCAGCAAGAAGCACAGGAACTGTGGGAGTGGATAATAAAGCTCTATGAAACATTTTAAAGTATATAAAACTTTAGGTGACATACTAATATAATAATATTCATATATTATAATAAACGTCCATCTTTTCACACTGGATAGTTGTTTCCCAGTAATGGAGACCATTCAGTCATAATACTCCAACTCAGGCTCTCAGATTTAATACAATACAAACACAATAAACTGTGGCAAACATGACTCTTTGTATCAGACTAGTTTTGTTTTTGAACAAACATCTCATCATAATTTGAACACAATGTCCATCCAGATAAACAGAGAGATCAGTCTGGCTTAAACAATGTTGGTGGTTTACCTTCTACTGTCCTTCCACTTTTATGCACTTCTATTTTAGACATAGTAAAAGTTTCAGTGTAGACACAAGAGGTGAAATAAGGAGGGTGCAAGTCTTCCTGCTTTCACTATAGTCTACCTCACACTGTCAGCCACAGTTACTTCCTCACCAGCATGACTGCACGGAAACTCTGCTTTCTCCTGCTTCTGCTTGTGGTTTTTAGCAGTGAAGGTAAATATATATAATTAAAAAAGAAAAGCTGTAAAGCCAGGTGTTTAAGAAGAAAGCTTTAGTTAGGTTAGTGAAATAATATATGTGATTGATTTTCCCACAACAACAAATATATAGAAACTATAATCCCGATTTTGTTTCATTTTAACTGGAACAATTTATAGAGACTCTTGTGAAGACAATTGGAAAGAAACCCGATTCCACTCAAATATGCAGCAAAACAACTCTGAATATTACTGTGATGATACTGTGTGAGATCAGCACAGAGAGGAGCCGAGGAGAACAGAGTCGTCTGCTCTATCGTTACGACCGAGGCTTTATTCATGGCTGTGACTCCAGGTTCACACTGATCAAAGAAAATGAGACTGTGTTTCTCCACCTGCTCAACTTAACATCTGAAGACAGTGGGAACTACACCTGTGAGTGTGTATTTCGTGGTGGATTGTATGTTCTCCATCTCAGTGTGACTGTGAGAGGTAAAAACATTTTCTATTTATACCCACACCGCAGATTCAAGGTGGATGTTTGGAACTGCGTTAACACTTTCTTTTCTGTCATACATGGTTTGAGGTCGTCATTCCCGCCTGCAGCGGATTAATGAAAGGTTTCAGTCAGGAGATGAACATCTGGAATGTTTTTAAGCTCTTCTTCTGGCTAATTTGTTTAAAATTTCATTATAAAACTGCTCCAATCACAACTTTGGTGTTATTTCATCAGTGAAATGTTTGAATGATGCAATTGAAACTCTAATGTAATGAAAAGATAAACATGTTTTCCACTTTAATATAACAGGTTAATGCAAATTTCGTGACTTTTCATGTTTTCAAAATGAAGTTTTTTTGTGTGTGTGGCAACATTCAACAGACGATGGAGATTCTTCTGGCATGAAGTTCATGGCTACAGTTCCCATCATTTCTGCTGCTGCTTCACTCATCAGTGTGGCTGTGATAACCTGTGGTTACAGCCTGAGGAGAAATCCTCGCAGGTGAAAACTTTTACTGACGCACTTAAACTCATGAAATGACCCTTTGAAATCACTTGAGCACATTACTGCATACAGCAGCCACTGTGGTGTTCAAAGTATCTCATAGGTTCTTTTCAAACACCACACATTAGTTGTAGACATAGCTAGTCTTGTTTTTGAGGTATTTTTCACCCCATGACCTCTGATGTTTTTATCCTAACAGAGAAAACAGATCAGGTCTAACTAACTTAACAGGATCTGAAACTCGCCAGATGTTTGTGAGTTTTCCATAGTTCTGTTTTACACTTAATTGTGCCGAGGCTGCAGTGCATTATGTCTGTGTTTTAAGCTGCACTTTAATTAAATGTAAATGACAGTGTAAATTGTTGTTTAGGACAAAGAGGACCGCTACATGAGCCTTCATCGGCAAAACATCGATGTCTACCAAACTATCTCCTCCGGTCGCCTTCATCATGATGCTGAGGCCGCTGCATGTCACAGTCATGTACAATAATAATCAGAGATGGAGTTTTTATCCTGACTACGTGATCTATAAAACTATGATGCTAGACATGCTATCTATAAAAGACACTGACATTTTAACTTGCCAGCATCATGTGTACTGTTAGTTTGTTTTGCACTGAAAAAAGAGAAAAATATTAACGTCCAGTAAAACTTGTAATTATGTTGTGAATGAATTGCCTTAATTCATGGCTTTTAACACCATTTAATTTCTGTTTTTTATCTGGTTTGAACGTTGAAAATCCTGCCACTTGGCTCTGTGGCCTCTGCCACCATCATGGTTTTTGCTATACTGGTCCACTTGATAGTCATATTTGATGATGATTTTACTTTATTTTGAGTCATTTGAATCAGAACGGGGGTCAGGAAAGAAGAAAAAAGATAAGCTGGGGAGAAAGTTAACAGAAGAAGAGGGAAAAATAGAGAAGAAGAGAAATAGATGGAGAGGAAGAGAGAAAAAATACTGAAAATCTATTTCATCATCTGCTGAAAAACACAAGGAAAAACCAACACAGTGGGGAACCCACAGCAACAACCAATAATATGCAGTAAGTAGGCTAGTAAGTAGTAGTAAATAATAGATATTAAATGTTACTGAGCAGTAAATGGGCCCAGAGGGCCGAGACCTGAGGGCACCCCACCCGCAGCACAGGCCCAACAGAGCCAGGGGGCCGGGCCCCACCGAGCAGCCGCCCAGAGTGAGCCACTAAACACAGAGAACCACTAATGCACTGTGGGTGGGGGCACCAGCTACTGGCAGGAAGTGTGGTGGGGGGAAATAATACGTGACTATTTTTATGTGGAGTGGAATTAAACTGCCATAGAATATGCTTGTGGTGGATTTGACTCAACACAAGCGTATTGTCAAAGTGTTCTTTGGCATGCATCGAGACAGTTTCTCAGATACTGAAGTGACTTGAGCAGAGCCAGTTAAAGCCTACTGTGCTTGAGTGGGCAGCTCAAGTTTCCACGTGGAAGGTTTAGTGAGACAAAGACAGGAAGTTAAAGCTGCTGACTAATAATCTGCAGGTTCCTGATTTGAGTCTCTGTTAAGAGGATGGTGTCTCTGAGATAATTGCTTTTGTGCATCGATAAATAAACAGGGAAATAAATGAATAGAAAAAAGCATCCGAGCGGATGTGCACCGACGGTGTGCCCACTGGTCTTAAAGTGCCTTTGCGCCCCTTACCATTCATGGAGGTCCCATTTGGGCACATTGGCATGGACCTATAGTGTACATGGATGTTGCTTTGTATTAGTTCTGGTATATTATACAACACAATAACATGATGCAGTGCTGCTGTGCACCATTTCTGCAAAGAGTGTGGTGCAAGCAAGGAAGATAAGATAACTCTTGCACAGTCATACCTAGTACAATAATACAACAAAATTGGAAACTGTCCCACCATAACACAATCATTTAGATACAATATTGGACTTTGTTTACATGTAACTGCACAAATAGAATTTAGAAATGTAATTATTGACAAGAGTGAACAACCACTTATAATGTAATCTACAGCTGTGACCAAACAGCTAGATAGAGAATCAGAAGTGTTGTGTTTTCTACAAAGTTTGCTGTCTCAGTGAGAGTCATATGTCATATCATTTCAAACAGTGGCGATCCAGAAATGTTGTACAAACGAGTAAGACTAACTATAGACTTTAGCCAAAGTTGTTAAGTTAGCTAAAGAGTTGGGATTGTGTGTAAGGCATAAATAAACCTAAAATGCAATGTTTTGGACGTTCTTTGGCACATTTCCCTACTGTAGGGGTCTCTGCAAGCATACGGGGCTCTGAGAGGGAACAAGATGACAACGAGGAATTCTACTGGAAACAGTCGATCATGTCTGTCAAAGCTGAATTCAGGGCAAACTAGGCTAAATTAGTGTTTTTAGCTAACAGCTACAGTAAGCATAAAAGTGACTGTTGGGCTATTATTTGTTAACAGGGGCGATTTTAGCCCATTTTTGGGGTGCTTTGGTTCATTTTTGGGGTGCTTTGGTTCATTTTTGGGGTGCTTTGGTTCATTTTTGGGGTGCTTTGGTTCATTTTTGGGGTGCTTTGGTTCATTTTTGGGGTGCTTTGGTTCATTTTTGTGGTGCTTCAGCAATTACTTACTTTTTTTTTGACAATATTTCCTGTTTGTGTGACACACTACTAAAAATATAAAAGGCAGAACTTGGTTGAGAGGTAACATTTTAACAACAAAAGTATCCATAATATTTTTTAATATTTTGTAATAATTTATTTGTAATAATTTATTCTGTTTCAGGAGTGTTTTTATGCATCTGTATTATATTATACAAACACATTAAAAGTGAATCGCTGTCCAAAATATGCACTCAGTTTACTTCTTACTCACTATGAGCATCATTCATTATTCTCCTCCAGTAATTAAGGTTAGGATATGTATTTTTTTTATTCCAATCCATTCTTCTTTGGCAGCATTTAAATAACCTTGATCAGATTTGATGGTTTTGTTACAGACTTTTCAAAAAAGTGTTTTGCTTTTCTTTCACAAATGTGGGATTAAATTGTTAAAAAGTACAAAACAGTGATGTCATGTTTTGTGACGAGGACCCAGGCACAGAGAGACTTTGATTTAATAAAGAAATTTGCAGACTTGCACAGAGATGGTAAAATTATGATGACTGATAAAGGAGATGAAGACAACAGACGATGAGGACAGGGAGGATGCAGGGACAGAGACGGGGAAGAAGTCTCATTGTGACGAGTAAAGTGTATCTTGGCTGGCTGGGCAGCTCTCTGGGTGCTCAGCCCCCCGAAGCTCTGATCCTAGAATCCTCCCTGAATTGTGTTAATACAGTATGTCAACATGAAAGCATAACTGTACAGGGTGGGCCAGTTATATGGATACACCGTAATAACATAGGAATGGTTGGTGATGTTAAAGTCCTGTTTGTGGCACATTAGTATATGTGAGGGGGCAAACTCCTCAAGTTGGGTGGTGACCATGGTGGCCATTTAGAAGTCGGCCATCTGATGCCAAAAGATACCAAACAAGGCAAAGTAAATAATTTTTAAAGGTAAATGTAGAGGAAACATCAAAAGTTGTCACGGCTGGGGCAGCAGTCGTGTGGTGGAGTGAATGAGGACCAAGATGCAGACGGCGGTGGAGATGCGAGTGGAGATTTATTTACAGTGAAAATAACAAAGGTGAGGGAAGAAGTGAACATCAACCTAAACTGGGAAGAACTAACAGACAAAGCAGAAAACATGAGGGCAGCAGGGAAACACAGAGATGACACGAAGAAGACAGAGAGACGTGGAGAAACACCGATGGACACGGAGACTTTTCACCTGTTCCTTTTGTTTGAAGTGGCCGAACTTGGCCACAGTAGGACGTGGTCTCCCGGTCGCAGCCCGCATGGGGCCGATGCGATGCACTCTATCAAAGGCCATGTTCTTCACCGTGTCCTCCAGCAGCTTCAGGTGGGTTTTGATGAAGGTTTTGCACTCTGAGCCTTCTTCATCACAAGATCCTGGAAGCACTGATCAATGTAATCTTGGAGAGCCTCTAAACTCTCCCTGTTGTTCTCCAGGGTGTTGGAGATGATTTAGACAAATATTGTTAGTTAGAAGACTATTGATAAGTGTATTTGGTAATACTGAAGCTTAAAGGAATTTGTTCAATTCTAAACTACCGTTCGCTTTAATTTTCCGCCAAAATCTCCGCGTCTGACGTCAGTTACAACATGAGTCGCTTACCTCTGTCACTCTGAAGTCACATTGAGTTTTCCTCACTGACTGTTTTAGACAGGATTGTGGGAGCAACACAAAAAGCAGCTTCAGCTGGAAACACACAGTTTAGTGTCTTTGCTGCTCGCTTTAAGTCACAATAAACAGGAAACTCATTGTGTCTCATGTCAGAATCACTCATATACAGGAAAGGAAGAGGCGGAGCTTATTTCCTGCAGGGAGAGGTTAGCAGTCTGTGTCTTTCTCATTTCTGACTCCTAAAGAGCTGAAAAACACAGGCTGTTATTGGCTGGCTGACACTGGGATTAATGTCCTTGAAGCCAGCAGTCTTTAATGTCCAGGTTCAGAACGGGCAGGTGAAAAACAGTCCTTTATGTCCTCTGATGTTCAATAAACTGTCCTGATTACTGAGGGAGCAGAGAAAGTGTCTCCATCACTCACCACAGCTGGATGCTCTGAAATCCTGGAATCCAGCTGTGGAGAGGAGCGCCGGCGGCGTGGACGCAGTTTAGTAATCAGGGAACGGGAGACAGGAGGGAAACACAGCTGGGACCAATTACACACACGAGACAGGAAACAGTAACACAGGACTGTCAAAGTAAAACAGGAAATATAACACAGAGTCCAAAGTAAGGAGACGTGGGACACAGTGAAGACACAGAAACAGAAACCAGAACTATAATCACAAAACAAACTCAGAAACATAAAGAGTGAATCAGCTGATTCAGTGTTTGTGACAAAAACATGGATCCTGGTTAATAACTTTTATTTGTTTGTTTCTGTATTATTTTGTGTATCGTTCTTATGAGCTGTTGTTTTTTCAGTGAAATATTATTTCATTGTTTTAAGCTTTTTGTTGACTTTGAAGTGCTTAAGTTGATATTTTTGAACATTTAATTTGTTCGATTATTGTCGAGTCGATAAAACTGTCAAACGCACAGCTGCTTCCAGCACGGCCGGAGGAGAGGTGGCCGAGCAGACGCACAACACACACAGCTCACAGGTTTGCATTTCTAGATATTGCAGATGTTGCAGAAATTGAGAGTAAAGAACTCAGAGATCCAGCGCTGTCTCCTGCCCCTTATTTATACACCACAACACAACGACAGGCGTAACTCACACAAACGGGTAACATGAGGCTCAGATGCTTTGGACGTGTTCACATATACTGGACACAGAATGATGAAGATGGAGCTGCAGGAAGGAGGAAAAGAGGAAAAACACAGAAAAGATTCACAGATGTGGTGAAAAAGGACACGACAGCTTCTGTTTGTTAGTTTGGTTTTTCTTTATTTGGTAAAGATTCAGAAATAAAGAGAAGATCACATGTTTGAATATTATATTAACGTTCTGTAATTACAACAAGTTGTAAAATCTTTCCAGAGTGAGACAGAGACTGTGCAGAGACTGTAGAAGGACAGAGCAGCAGCAGAGCAGTCCAGATACACTGATGATCCTCTGTCAGATCCAGAGGGACACACAGGGCTGATGCTGGACTCTACATTGTGTCTGACAGTGGAGCTGTTCTCAGAGCAGTTCACTCTGCAGCACTGACAGTCATCTGCACTTCATTCCTCTGTCAGTCACTGCTGGATGAAGCTCTCCTCTCCACCTCCCAGTAACATGGCCCAGTCAGAGCGTCTCTACACACAAGCTGCTGCTGCTTCAACCTCTCTGGATCATCAGGACACAGCTGCTCCTCTCTCAGCACACACACCGTCCTGTTTACCATCATCAGCTCCTGCAGAGAGAAGGAGGAAGAGCAGAGGAGATAAACGAGTGTTTCCAGAGACTCTTCATCAGCTGTCAGTCAGTGATGCAGCACATCCAGTATAAAGAGCAGCAGGGACGTCAGTGCTGGGACTGTACTAGGACTCATTGTTGCTTCACTTTTTCTAATCTTTGGATTTTTATTGAAGTTGCTGAAAATGTTTTTCCCTCCTAGTTTGAGTTTGGACTTTCATTCATTAGAAGAACCTTGGTGTGTCCACTCTGAGCTCTGTAGGAACCCCAACAACAAGCCCAACAATCCAGATGGACGGTTCCAGCTGTTAACTGGAGGAATTCCATCCAAACATCTGCTCTCACTAAATTCTTCCTCACCTACAGACTGTGTTCTTCACTGCTTTAAACTTGGAAATCAATGCAGTCATTGGTCTGCGTGCTGCTTTGTTCAGAGAGCTGATTGGCTGTTGACAGTGTTTGATCAGAGCGTGTCAGCCGTTACTATGGTGACCATAAGGGTGAGAAACAGGAAGTGTTTGTGTCCAATCCTGAAGCCTGTCACCGTTCTCCTCTCACAGCTTCACTGAGAAGCTGCAGCTTTACAGGAAACACTGGATCTTTGTTTCATACTGACTGTGTTTAGTACAATACTGCTGACAGCACCACCCACTCACTCCATCACTCTACTTACAGCAGAGTCTCCAGTCTGTAGTCTGGACTCTGCTGAAGATCAGACAGCTGCTTCACATCTGGATACTTCAGGTTGTAGTTGTACAGCTCCAGCTGTCTCAGATGGGAGGGGTTGGACTTCAGTGCTGCTGCCAGATAATCACAGCTGATCTTTGACAAACCACAGACCCTCAATCTGTATAAAGAATGAAAGATGTAAGTTTATTAGACAAAGTGCTTGAAATCATTCAGTGTTTCATCATCTGTTCAGAGCTGAAGAAGGTTCAGAATGTAGAAGTTTAGAAAATGGAAACTCCAAACAGCTGAAGCCAACAGGAAGCAGCTTCAAACAGGAAACTGTGCAGAGTTTCAGACTATATGTCCTGATGCAGCCAGTTGGATTTTGGAGATTTGAATCTCTGTTCTGTGACTAAGTCCTTGAATCATTTCTTCCAGTTGGTCCAACAAGACAGACTAAGTATTGGACATGTGTTGTGGCTCCATCAGGGGAGCTTCTAAATGTGATGTGATGGCCCCTCTGGGTCTGTCAGGTCACAGCACTGAAGAGAGCTCAAACTGGGCACACAGCTGTTCCAGTCTGGACCAAAGACTCTATACTGGGACTGAGGGACTGCTTTGACTGCACCCACTGGGACTTTTGAAAGGCTCATGTTCTCACTTAGATCATCGATTTCTACTGACATTTCTTTCTGGGAAAAATGGGGATTACTTTGGAAACAGGAAGTATTTTCCCCAATAAGCAGCCCTGGATTAGTAAATCACTCCAACATGTTCTCAGGCAGAAGAAGCTGTCTTGTTATGAGGGAGAGAAGAAAAAGATTGAGGCACAGAAACCTGTTGAAAGAGAGATAAAGCAGCTAAAATCAGGTGTAAAAGTAAAGCAGAGGATGAGCTGAATAAAGGACACTCAAGGCTGGCTTGGAAAGGAATGAAGTCCATGGTGGGGATGCAGAACAAGGAGCAAAGATGAATGTGATGCTGAATCAGCAGAAGACTTGGACTCATTTGATTCCAGCTTTGATATCATTGATTTCAATGAAGAGCTTTGTGATTGTAGCAAAGGGCTGGTAGCTCTGAGAGTCCCACTGATGAGGTGTTTGTGTGGAAATCTCTTAGTGGGACCAAAGAGAGAAAAAGCCCTGGTCCTGATGCTGTGGGAGGGAAATGATTGAAGTGTGCTGTGAGGAACTGACTGGGAGATTTTCACACATTTTCCAGTCCTCCTTGGAACAACAGGAAGTTCCCAGCATATGGAAACAAAGGTTAAGTGTCCTATGGCACTCAGTGATGATGGTGCTGTGGCCCCACCACCTCCACCTCTTTGTAAAGGAACTAACTGTAATCTGAAGCTTCAAATGGAACTAAGACTTCCTCCACTAGGTGGCAGTGTCTGATGAGAAAGTGTTAGTGGAGCTGGCCTGGAGTCAGAAACAGGAAGATGCAGGATTTGGGCTGAAATGGGCAAAAGTGGTTAGCACTAGTGCCTTAGAGCAAGAAGGTTGTAGGTTGAAGCTTGTTGGTCAGCTGGGCCTTTCTGTGGAGGTTGGATGTTCTCCCACAGTCCAATGAAATGCTGCTTAGGTTCATTGGTGCTTCTACATTGGCTGTAGGTGTGGATGTGAGGGAGTGCTTCTCTGTCTCTCTGTTGGCCCTGTGATGGACTGCTCACCTGTGCAGGTGGACCACGCCTCTTGCCCTATGACAGCTAGGGCACAGGCTGCAGCCCTGTGAGCCTAAGCTGAATAAACAGTTAGCAAAAATGATCCATAGATGGCCTGAAATCCCCCAGTTAGCAGTTTGGTAGATAGCTATGACATGCTAATCCCATCCAGCAGCTGTATTCTACCTGTAAGCTGATCCCTGCTGAGCCAAAGCACTTTTTCATATACAAATTACAACCTTTAATAGAAACCTATTGGTCAGCATCTTATTAGCCTGCTGTTAGCTTCATTCCACAGAAAACTGAGAGAAACTAACAGAGTTGATAAAGAATAAAGAGAAATGTGCTGATTTAAAGCCTTTGAAGTGCTTCAGATGATCTCTGTCCACTTCTGTCCACTCATTCATTCATGTAAGCTTTCTAATGCAGCTTTGATCTTCACAGTCTGCTTGATGAAACTCATTCTAACCCTGAATGTCAGAGTGTTCCTCCTTCTCTTTCCCATCATTCATGCTGGCAGTGGAGGAGATTTGGATGTTGGACTGTGTTTTGGATGATGTGTGTATGTTTGTGTTGGACTGCTGTCTGTAAAGCAAACGCACATTTTGCTTTGGATTTCAGTGTCAGACAGACTTTAAGGTGCAATGAAGAGTTTGAGAGTTTCACAGTGAATTTTCCAGTGGAGGATTTTTCTTCTTCTTTGAAGGTTTGAAATGTGAACATTGTTCTGCTGCAGTCAATGGACTAAACCAGAGAAGAAGAAAACAGACTTTACCATGAAGATCCTCAGTGTGGATCAGTATAATATCAGCCTGATGTCTGCAGTTTAGTGTCAGCACAACTTTCACATCATATTCATCTCAGCACAACTAAAACATGCTGACTGACCTCAGAGTTTCAAGTTTACATCCTGGACTCTCCAGGAAACCACACAGATGCTTCACTCCTGGATCCTGCAAGTTGTTGTTGAAGCTCAGGTCCAGCTCTCTCAGATGGGAGGGGTTGGACTTCAGTGCTGCTGCCAGATAATCACAGCTGATCTCTGACAAACCACAGCTCTCCAATCTGTATAAAGAATGAAAGATGTAAGTTTATTAGACAAAGTGCTTGAAATCATTCAGTGTTTCATCATCTGTTCAGAGCTGAAGAAGGTTCAGAATGTAGAAGTTTAGAAAATGGAAACTCCAAACAGCTGAAGCCAACAGGAAGCAGCTTCAAACAAACACAACAAGAGAAAAAACTCTGAATGTTTCACATTAAAGTCGTACATGTCTCATAAAAACAGGACAAAGACTTGAAAAAGTCGTGTTTTTCCTTCCAGGAACCACATGGCTTCACTTTTAAAGGTGAAGTGTGACAGAAATGGACATATTTGAAGTCCAACACCTTTTTCCAGTCACATTATTAAAGCAGACAAACTACAAGCTCATTTTCATTCCAACAAGTCATCTTCTGACCTGGACTAACAACACTGGTCTCTATGTGCAGCTGGCTGTGAGACCAGTGCTCAGGGAGCGTCTACAAAGTGCAACACTGAAAGAACATCACACACTCATTTGCTTCCAGCACTTTCACACAAACATCTACTGTCATTATTGTCACCAAACTCTGTGGATCCTTTATTGCAAATTCAAATGGGATCAAATGGTCAGACAAAAGAGGGTTATGAGGAAATATGATGAAATGTTGTGTATTAGCAGCAAGTTATTGAATCATTTTCCTCAGAAACCAAACAAAATGATTGACAAACATGTTTTTACAAACTCAGTGTTGGACTTGGATCAGCAGGATAAGCTGATGTTTAAAGGCATTTGAGTCTCGCTGTATGAGAGTCCAGTTATTACTCAATATTTATGGATGATGTTCTTTCAGTGTTGCACTTTGTAGACGCTCCCTGAGCCTCACAGCCAGCTGCACATGGACCAGCTGACATTACCCAGCATTAGAGGCGGCTGTAAAAAATTCATGTTCCCATTTAAATGGTTTTAATTTGAATAAAACGATGTTGATTCATTCAATCCTGAATCGATGTTTAATATAAATGTATTTTGCCAGAATCTCAGGTTAAAGCTCACAAACTATTTCAACAAGCAGCAAACAGATAAAACAGTAAATGAGAGCAGCTAAACACACAAAGATGGAAACACAGAGCGTGGATCGTTCACTCGACGGCACGTACACGGACACGCCGTCGGGGCTGAAAGTGGACAGCTCACAGATCCTGAAGCTGCAGGTTTCATCTGTCTCCAACCAAAACTGAGTGAAGCAGCAGCAAAAGAAGATCCAAACTCTGCTTCACGTTTGATCAATATGCTCATGAATTCTCTCTGACTTTGGCTGTTCCTGCCTGCACAGCTCTCTCTCTCTCAGTGTACTCCAAGAACAGCTTCAAACATCTGTTTCTGCATCATTCACTGTTTATTAGCCACCAGTCTGCTGTTGTGTTCAGTGCTGTCGGCCTCTGACAGTAAAGCCTCATTTCTGCTGTTCCATGGAAACTTTTTAAAATGATGACAGATTACAAACTCTCAGCTGTGTCTGTAATCAAACCTCTGTAACTTTGCTTCACTTCAGCAGCATCAGCTCATGTTCACATGTTGCTTCATGGTTTGCTTCAGTTTTTGATCGACTGCAGAATATTTTGAAGGTTATCTGCTATAAAAAGCCAGAAGAGGAAAATCTGCTTCATGTGTTTCTGTTTGATCCTCAGTGACTTTGACACAAAGGCCTCTGCTGTGATGATCACACCTCTGATCAAGTCTCACAGTGTCACAACTGATAAATGATCAGAGTTAGAATATTTCTGACTGTCTGCTGTGTGCCGTGACCTTTGACCTGCTAAAGACAGTCAGCTGTGGATTATTCATTGTTGTGTCTGATACTTAGAACTGTGAGGAAGAAGCTACACAGTTAATCAGGGTCCCCTCTCTCTGAATCAGGAAAGGTGGGCAGGCCGCGTGTGGGCCGCGGGCCATACGTTGAGTATCACTGTTTGAAATGTGAACATTGTTCTGCTGCAGTCAATGGACTAAACCAGAGAAGAAGAAAACAGACTTTACCATGAAGATCCTCAGTGTGGATCAGTATAATATCAGCCTGATGTCTGCAGTTTAGTGTCAGCACAACTTTCACATCATATTCATCTCAGCACAACTAAAACATGCTGACTGACCTCAGAGTTTCAAGTTTACATCCTGGACTCTCCAGGAAACCACACAGATGCTTCACTCCTGGATCCTGCAGCTTGTTCTTATTCAAAGACAAGGAGTCATTACTCAGGTCCAGCTGTCTCAGATGGGAGGGGTTGGACTTCAGTGCTGCTGCCAGATAATCACAGCTGATCTCTGACAAACCACAGTCCTTCAATCTGTATAAAGAATGAAAGATGTAAGTTTATTAGACAAAGAGCTTGAAATCATTCAGTGTTTCATCATCTGTTCAGAGCTGAAGAAGGTTCAGAATGTAGAAGTTTAGAAAATGGAAACTCCAAACAGCTGAAGCCAACAGGAAGCAGCTTCAAACAAACACAACAAGAGAAAAAACTCTGAATGTTTCACATTAAAGTCGTACATTTCTCATAAAAACAGGACAAAGACTTGAAAAAGTCGTGTTTTTCCTTCCAGGAACCACATGGCTTCACTTTTAAAGGTGAAGTGTGACAGAAATGGACATATTTGAAGTCCAACACCTTTTTCCAGTCACATTATTAAAGCAGACAAACTACAAGCTCATTTTCATTCCAACAAGTCATCTTCTGACCTGGACTAACAACACTGGTCTCTATGTGCAGCTGGCTGTGAGACCAGTGCTCAGGGAGCGTCTACAAAGTGCAACACTGAACGAACATCACACACTCATTTGCTTCCAGCACTTTCACACAAACATCTACTGTCATTATTGTCACCAAACTCTGTGGATCCTTTATTGCAAATTCAAATGGGATCAAATGGTCAGACAAAAGAGGGTTATGAGGAAATATGATGAAATGTTGTGTATTAGCAGCAAGTTATTGAATCATTTTCCTCAGAAACCAAACAAAATGATTGACAAACATGTTTTTACAAACTCAGTGTTGGACTTGGATCAGCAGGATAAGCTGATGTTTAAAGGCATTTGAGTCTCGCTGTATGAGAGTCCAGTTATTACTCAATATTTATGGATGATGTTCTTTCAGTGTTGCACTTTGTAGACGCTCCCTGAGCCTCACAGCCAGCTGCACATGGACCAGCTGACATTACCCAGCATTAGAGGCGGCTGTAAAAAATTCATGTTCCCATTTAAATGGTTTTAATTTGAATAAAACGATGTTGATTCATTCAATCCTGAATCGATGTTTAATATAAATGTATTTTGCCAGAATCTCAGGTTAAAGCTCACAAACTATTTCAACAAGCAGCAAACAGATAAAACAGTAAATGAGAGCAGCTAAACACACAAAGATGGAAACACAGAGCGTGGATCGTTCACTCGACGGCACGTACACGGACACGCCGTCGGGGCTGAAAGTGGACAGCTCACAGATCCTGAAGCTGCAGGTTTCATCTGTCTCCAACCAAAACTGAGTGAAGCAGCAGCAAAAGAAGATCCAAACTCTGCTTCACGTTTGATCAATATGCTCATGAATTCTCTCTGACTTTGGCTGTTCCTGCCTGCACAGCTCTCTCTCTCTCAGTGTACTCCAAGAACAGCTTCAAACATCTGTTTCTGCATCATTCACTGTTTATTAGCCACCAGTCTGCTGTTGTGTTCAGTGCTGTCGGCCTCTGACAGTAAAGCCTCATTTCTGCTGTTCCATGGAAACTTTTTAAAATGATGACAGATTACAAACTCTCAGCTGTGTCTGTAATCAAACCTCTGTAACTTTGCTTCACTTCAGCAGCATCAGCTCATGTTCACATGTTGCTTCATGGTTTGCTTCAGTTTTTGATCGACTGCAGAATATTTTGAAGGTTATCTGCTATAAAAAGCCAGAAGAGGAAAATCTGCTTCATGTGTTTCTGTTTGATCCTCAGTGACTTTGACACAAAGGCCTCTGCTGTGATGATCACACCTCTGATCAAGTCTCACAGTGTCACAACTGATAAATGATCAGAGTCAGAATATTTCTGACTGTCTGCTGTGTGCCGTGACCTTTGACCTGCTAAAGACAGTCAGCTGTGGATTATTCATTGTTGTGTCTGATACTTAGAACTGTGAGGAAGAAGCTACACAGTTAATCAGGGTCCCCTCTCTCTGAATCAGGAAAGGTGGGCAGGCCGCGTGTGGGCCGCGGGCCATACGTTGAGCATCACTGTTTGAAATGTGAACATTGTTCTGCTGCAGTCAATGGACTAAACCAGAGAAGAAGAAAACAGACTTTACCATGAAGATCCTCAGTGTGGATCAGTATAATATCAGCCTGATGTCTGCAGTTTAGTGTCAGCACAACTTTCACATCATATTCATCTCAGCACAACTAAAACATGCTGACTGACCTCAGAGTTTCAAGTTTACATCCTGGACTCTCCAGGAAACCACACAGATGCTTCACTCCTGGATCCTGCAGCTTGTAGTTGAAGCTCAGGTCCAGCTCTCTCAGATGGGAGGGGTTGGACTTCAGTGCTGCTGCCAGATAATCACAGCTGATCTCTGACAAACCACACCAGCTCAATCTGTATAAAGAATGAAAGATGTAAGTTTATTAGAAAAGTGCTTGAAATCATTCAGTGTTTCATCATCTGTTCAGAGCTGAAGAAGGTTCAGAATGTAGAAGTTTAGAAAATGGAAACTCCAAACAGCTGAAGCCAACAGGAAGCAGCTTCAAACAAACACAACAAGAGAAAAAACTGAATGTTTCACATTAAAGTCGTACATTTCTCATAAAAACAGGACAAAGACTTGAAAAAGTCGTGTTTTTCCTTCCAGGAACCACATGGCTTCACTTTTAAAGGTGAAGTGTGACAGAAATGGACATATTTGAAGTCCAACACCTTTTTCCAGTCACATTATTAAAGCAGACAAACTACAAGCTCATTTTCATTCCAACAAGTCATCTTCTGACCTGGACTAACAACACTGGTCTCTATGTGCAGCTGGCTGTGAGACCAGTGCTCAGGGAGCGTCTACAAAGTGCAACACTGAAAGAACATCACACACTCATTTGCTTGCAGCACTTTCACACAAACATCTACTGTCATTATTGTCACCAAACTCTGTGGATCCTTTATTGCAAATTCAAATGGGATCAAATGGTCAGACAAAAGAGGGTTATGAGGAAATATGATGAAATGTTGTGTATTAGCAGCAAGTTATTGAATCATTTTCCTCAGAAACCAAACAAAATGATTGACAAACATCTTTTTACAAACTCAGTGTTGGACTTGGATCAGCAGGATAAGCTGATGTTTAAAGGCATTTGAGTCTCGCTGTATGAGAGTCCAGTTCTTACTCAATATTAATCAAAGCTCTGTAACTTTGCTTCACTTCAGCAGCATCAGCTCATGTTCACATGTTGATTCATGGTTTTCATGGTTGATTCACCTCATTTTTTAAAAAATGACCTCTGACAGGAAAGTCTCATTTCTGCTGCTCAACACTGAAGAAATGTAAACTTTCAAAACGATGACAAATTGGAAAACACAGAGCTGTGTCTCTTTTTTTGTGTGTCCCGTTTGGATCTTTAGCCATCAGAATTGTTGTCTTAACGCCAAGAAAGATGCCAAGCGGATTTATTTTACCAAGTGGATCATCATGGCCTTTCCATATTGGTCCATTTGATTGACCTTTATTATAATTATGAATTTATTTTATTTTCGGTTGCTACAAACGGGACAGACATGACTGGGGGACAGGACAGGGAGAGAGAATGAAAGAAAGAGAGGGAGAGAAAGAAAACCAAAGGGGAGAAGAGACGGTGAGAAAGGGGGGAAGAAAAAAAGAAAAACAAACAAAACACCTGGATCACCTGTATGGAGAAAAAAAAACAGAAGAGAAAGCAAACAACATAATAAAAACAGCACCATCACAATAAACTAGCTAGTAGTAGATAACAGTAGATACTAAATAATAAACGATATTGTGCAGCACGCAAGATAGACAGCGCACAATGTGCTTAGAGGCAGCAGCCATAAAGGTGTAGTCCGCGTCTGTGAACACCCGTGTGTACACCTGTGTGCACACCTGTGTGGATCAGCATGCTTGTATTCCAAAGGTTTCTCCATGTAACGATCTGCTAGGGAGTGTGGGGAGCCATAGCCCCGTCCCCCAGGGTATGAAGCAGGTATGGAGGAGATCCAGGCCCCAGATATCCAGAGGCCCCAGAGTACAAGGACCCGAGGAGGACCACCAAAAGGGGGGGAATCGCCAATCGGCCACCAGGAGTGAGCCGGTACATACATGAGCGCCCAGCCCCAGACGACAAGGACCACCAACACACCAACGTCTGAGGGCATCAGCCACCGGCAGGGAGTGTGGTGAGGGGAGATAGGCCTCCGTACTTTGGAGGGTCTGAGATGTACCCAGAGAGGTTGAGTCTAAGACCCAACCTGACACATAGACAGGCGCACGCGGACACCAACGTGCATTCCCACCCCATATGCACAACCAAATACTCAGCACTCACCCAACGTGTAGACAGACACAAATATAAACTGCACAGACCGTCGCACTCCCCAAACATACTCTATATCCCAAGTCCAGGTACCCCCGCCCTCAGAGGGGCAAGCCGCACCTAAACCCAGGAGATGTAACCCTTCTCTCTGGGGCGGAGGCAAGCGGACCACCTCTTTGATTAGAGCTGTGTCTCTAGTCAAAGCAGAGATGGAACGATGCCACTTTTTATGTCCGATATCGATATGAATCCAATATAGTCGATTTTATAATCAAACGTTTTTTTAATATCTTGCTGCATTTTGTATAAGTTCATACTCAAGTTTAAAAAATCTAAACACTAAAGCTGTTCAGTTATACCTGTCTGCAAAAACACACTGCAGCCAAAACATTAGACAATACTGATCAGTCTAGTAGATATATGGAGACTTCTTCATCCTCAAGAAAGAGATTATACCTTTTTTTCGCATCCTCACTCAACCTACTCCAGGATAGATTACTTTTTGGTGTCCCGTTCTTTGGCAAGTCAAACTATTGGGTCCTCTATTGGTAACATTGCTATATCGGATCATGCTCCCATTGACCTTGTTCTTACTGACACTGATAATATTAAACCGTCACCTAGGTGGCGCTTGAATAATTCAATACTGAAGAATAAGGGTCATTGCGAATGTATAAGGGAAATGATAAAGGAGTTTTGGTTGTACAATGAGGGCTCTATTGACGACGTTGGAATGACCTGGGATGCTTTTAAGGCCTATTTGAGGGGGCGCCTTATTCAATATTGCTCCTTGATTAAAAAAGCTGAGAGGGATAAGCTGATGAAGTTGGAACAGGATATCAAGGAGCTTGAAAAACAACATATGTTGCTCCCAGAGAGGGACTTATGGAACAAATTAATTAAATTTAAATTTGAGATGAATAGCATATTGGAGAAAAAAGTGGAATATGCAATGTTTTGTCTAAATCAGAAGTACTTTGAACAAGGGGAGAGAACAGGTAAAATGTTGGCACACAGGGTTAAGCAGATAAAATCTAGTAACCTTATACCATCTATTTTTGATCCTAGTAATAATAATAAGTTGACTACTAGTAAAAAAGAAATAAATGATATTTTTACTAAATATTATCAGGAGCTGTACACTTCTAATGGACTGGTGGAGGAACAGAGGCTGTCAGATTTCTTCTCTTCTATTAAAATTCCCAGCCTGTCGGAAGATCAAAGAAGTATATTAGAAGGTAAGATTACATTAATTGAAGTTAAGCAGGCAATCGGCAGCCTTAGAGTGGGTAAATCTCCAGGTAATGATGGATTTCCATCAGATTTTTATAAGGTGTTTGTGGACGAACTAGCTCCAAGACTACTGTCGGTATATCAAGATGCGTTTCAAAGAGGGAGACTACCGTTTAGTATGCGTTCGGCAGTGATCACGTTATTACATAAAAAAGGGAAAGACCCACAGCATTGTGGGAATTATCGCCCAATTTCATTAATTAATGTGGATGAAAAAATTATTTCTAAGATATTAGCTTTTAGGCTTGAAAAAGTTCTTCCGTATTTGGTGCATAGGGATCAGGTCGGTTTCGTGAAAAATAGAAGCTCTGCGGATAATCTACGTAGGTTATTGCATATACTTTGGAAGAGCAGGACTAAGCTAGACCCTGTCGTTGCCTTCTCTTTGGACGCAGAGAAAGCTTTTGATAAAGTTGAGTATCCTTTTCTGTTTCATATCTTGAAGAGATTTGGTTTCGGTCCCTTTTTTAGGCAGTGGATTCAGGTGGTATACACAGATCCAATGGCTACAGTTATTACCAATGGGATAATGTCACCCTCATTTTCGTTAAGTCGGGGTACTAGACAAGGTTCACCCTTATCACCTCTCATTTTTGCTCTGTTTTTGGAGCCTTTAGCCATAGCTTTACGTGAATGTAAGAAAATTAGAGGGGTGGATTTGGGTCAAGAAGAACATAAAACTTTTTTGTATGCAGATGATATTTTACTGATTTCAACTAACCCAGAACAGGCCGTTCCTGCAATTTCCTCAATTATTGATTCTTTCTCTGTAATCTCTGGATACACTATAAATTGGTCTAAGTCTGAAGCTATGCCTATTTCTAAATTGTGTCCGCCTGTTATGAGGAGTTCATGGCATTTCAAGTGGATGCCCGAGGGTCTGACTTATTTGGGGATTAAATTGACCCCTGGTTTAGATAACATAATGAAAGTAAATATTTCCCCAGTGATTCAAAACATCCGTTCGCTGTTGCAGAATTGGGTTAAAATAAATCTGTCCCTTTTGGGCAGAATTAATTTGGTGAAGATGATTATTGCCCCTAAACTTCAGTACTTTCTTCACATGTTACCGATAGCAGTCCCACATAATTTGCTAAAGCTTTATAATACATGTGTAGAGGGTTTTGTGTGGGCAGGTAAAAAGCCATTGTTCAATCGGTCTAAATTATATGCTGCTAAAGAGAGTGGTGGGTTGGCATTGTCTAAGATGGTCTGGTATCATTATGCTTTCTCCCTCTCTCAGTTAGTTAAGATACATAATTCCTCTACTGATAAGCCATCATGGGTTGGGATTGAGGAAAGTCTTGTGGCCCCTTCGTCTTTAGAGGCCTTCCTTACTCAGAAGGGAAGGCCAGTACCGTTTAAAGATCCAGTACTGTCTTTCATGCAAGAGACCTGGCTTAGAGCTCACCAATATACCAACAGCAGCCCTTATCTCACCGCTAGAGCCTCCATTTGGTATAATAAGAAAGTATTAATAGGTAAGAAACCGGTCTGGTGGGAGGCCTGGGCTAGGACAGGTATTAATCAGATGGGGGACCTATTTGGGCAGACTGGCATGAAATCGTTTGCAGAAATCAGACGAGAATTCAATTTGGATCCAAGGGAAATTTGGAGGTTTTTTCAAATAAGACATTGTATTAAAGCCATTTTGAAAAATAATCTAGACCCTCCATCTAGTGTTCAGAAGATGTTTGCAACCCCTGACAATAACAGAATCAGGGCATCTAAATTTTATGGGAGCTTCAGAGAGGCACACGCTCCCAGTTTGGGGGGACTGAGGCGGTGTTGGGAGAAAGATCTGGGTATCCAGATCTCAGAGGACAGTTGGAAGATGCTGATCTCATCATGGCATGTTTGCTCACCTGAAACACAGTCTCAACTTATCCAGTACAAGTTGCTTCACAGAAACTATTGGACACCCAGTAAATTAGTCAGGTTGAAGCTCGTAGATAAGGACATTTGTTGGAAATGTCAACAGGAAGTCGGGACTCTAGTTCATATGTTGTATACATGTCGGAAAAATGATTATTTGTGGGATGGGATCATCAACTTGGTGAATGATATTTTTAAACTTAATCTTTCTAAATCTCCAGCTATATGCGTCCTGGGCCTACTACCTGACGATAACATTCTCTCAAAAAAACAGAGATTGTGGATGCGTCTGGCTTTTATAACTGGTTGCAGGGTAATTCTTAGGCATTGGAAGTCTTCCAGCCCCTGTTCTTTCAAGGAATGGACCGAACAAATGTCTAGGATGGCATCATATGAACGGGTTATGTATAGAATGAAGGGAAGAGAAGATATTTTTGAGCAGGTCTGGGGTCCCTTTTTGCGGTACATTGACAATGTCTCTTAGACATTATGATAAATGGTCTCTTAGAGGGATATTTCATGTGTCATTGGTATTTAGGTTGTTGTCTTTTTTTTTTTTTTTTTTTTTTTTTTTTTGCACCAGGGGGTTTTACCCTTATTCGTTTTTGTTTTTGCTGATGTTTTCCAGGAGGCGGTGTATTATTTTGTTTCTCCTGGGTTTTATTTATTTTATTTATTTATTTAAGCTTTTTTTTTTTTTTTTTTTTTTTGTTTGTTAGTGTGTTGTTTGTTTGCTTGTCTTAGTTTGTTTGTTTGTTTAGAAACGGACAGAGAACTGACAGTATGATTATTGCAGTTGTATATCTATTTATTAATGTTTCTGTCCATCCAAAAATATTAATAAAAAAAAAAAAAAAAAAAAAAAAAAGACAATACTGATCTTTGTATTTTGATGCAGACGTCAAAAACTCTTTGGTTGTGAATAAAAGAAGTGCAACATCAGCACAAAATAATGTTTCTATTGAACAACTAACACAAACAGGTTGTAGAATGGAGCCTTTTATACTCACAGCTGAACAGAAACAACATCCAGAGTGGAAAACAGTGCAAACAACTGCAAACAGGCTTCATGACACTCATGTTTGATCAGGATGGATGTCAGTGTGAGCTGTTTCTATCACATTTAACCTCACAATCAATTTGGTCTCATTTCTATACAAAACTTAACACAAGTATGAAAAAAGTGTTTTTGATTGTTTTGTTTTTTGAACCATGAAACTGTTTAACAACACAGTTTGTTTCAAAGTCAAACTTGAGTCTGTCCATCGTTCGGTCAGACTGAGCAATGACAGCACACAGACGTAGACAACAGCTCTCTGAAACACCAAACTCAGGTCCTGTTGATGCTGATATACAGTGACACAGTTACATGGGTGATTCATCCTTTTAACTTTATCTTTAAACAGCTGCAGCTGTCACTGACAGCGCATGTGGTACTTTAACCTTTGGACTGTTTTCATCAGTTAATTATGGAGTTACTACAAAGAGTGAAACTATAGGATGATCTGTCTGCTGTCACTGGGTGGTGCTGAAGTCTGAATCTGAGGACGGCTCCTGTAGTCACAACAAGAACACAATCATCACAAACTGAAATATAAATATGATGGAGTAGAGCTTGAATTAGCTCCAGAATTTAAATATCTTGGGGTCATTCTAGACCCAACATTATCCTTCAAGAGTCACATAAATAAAGTGTCCCAGGTACTTAAATTTAATAATTAAAATTTTAATCATATACGTAATAATTTAAATATGAATGTTGCAAAAACTTATTTTTACTCAATGATCATCTCTCATATGGACTATTGTTTGACGTCCTGGTCACTTGCTTGTCCAACAACACTTAAAACTATTGAAAACATTTATAAAAGACGTTTAAAACTACTTGACAAAAAACCGACTTCCCACCACCACTGTCATGTGTTAAAAAACATAAATTACTGAACTTCAATAACTAGGTGAAACTTAAAAGAGTGAGTTTAATATATAAAGTCTTACACTCCCTTGCTCCACCACCATTAAAGCAGTTCATTAGGCATAAAGAAAGCTCAGACAGGACCACTCGAGCTACAATCCGAGGAGACTTGTTTATACCCCACAGACGGACAGCATTTGGGCAGAACGTCCTCTCTGTCCAGGGAGGCCATCTGTGGAACAGTCTTCCTCAACCCATTAGAGAATGCTCTACACTCAGTTTGTTTAAGGCAAAGGTTAAAAACTGGTTATGGACAAATCAAGTGTGCGATCATGTATGAATTGTATAGTTTTAATGTTTTATTTGGGAACAGAATGGTGTGTATGTGTAAGTTTGGTGACGGAGTTTTTATTATGAATGCATGATGAATTTTTATGAATTATTATGTCTATTTTTTATGCTTAAGGACAACAGATGGAAATTAGTCCTTGGCTATAATCTGGTATGTTTACATTCATGTAATTTTTTTTTTACATTTATGTTCATTAACATGCACTGTCCTAAATAAATTAATAAATAAATAAATAGAGTTTATCTCTCAAATCTGAAATAAAGCTGATCCTTCTGTCCTCACACACTCGGGAGTGTTCTTCTCTTCTCTTACATTTTTTCAGTCCTACAGTTCTGCTGACAGCTGACATATGAGCTGTTTATTTAAAAAAAGCCTTATACACGAACAGATGTTCCTATATCATGTTCACCTTTGAGTTGTTGGAGCTTTATAAATGGACATCTGCAAAGATGTGATGATGGAGCAGGTTTCAGTGCTGCTGCATCCTGGTCACAACATACGGAGGTGGTATCAGCACTGGTATCAGCACTGGTATCAGCACTGGTATCAGCACTGGTATTGAAGAAGAAATATTAATGCTTCAAACTATTTGTCTTAAAGGATGGAAGCTGTACAGAGTTCTGCACATGTGTCTTTGTGAACATACCTCATTAACAATATTTCAGACAGTTTTTAACCTGAATATTTGCAACAAACTCAGTATAAAAAATACAGTCAGCGCTAAAAAATTAATCAGTCGAAAAATTAAAATTTTAACTTAAGCTGCCAAGAGGAAGTCGTTGGTTTCAGTAAATATCGGGCTTTGCTATTTGATCGGTTTTTACAGATTAATGAGGAGTTACTGAAGTGCCAGGTTTTTAAAGTAGGTGTTACTGTCTCTACACATGTGGAGACTGAAAACATGGTGCCGTTTAATAAGATATTTAATATTCAGCTCTGCACAGGAGCTGCAGCAGGGTGCAGCCTGTTGCCTTTACAGTATAATACTTGTAATAAAAGTACAGTAACGGTAATTAGTGACTGAGCAGCCCGGGGCGTTTCTCTTGATTTCTTTAGTCAGGGTAAATTCATTCACCTGCACGGGTTAGCTAAACAAACCCTGACGGCCGAGTGCTCATCTTAGCTAGCTAGGTCTCAGGACCGAGCTAAGGACGGTAGTTACGGAGTAGCTTACAAACACGTTTAACTTACCGAAAAAGTGCAGCGGGGCCTCGGGTCCATCTGTCGGGTAGTCCAGTTTACTGAAGAACACCTCAGGCTGTCAGGTTAAAACACTCGGCCGTGTCTTCGTAGCGTAAACGCTGGCCGTCCTCTCAGAGTCTACGCTCTATCTGCTATTCCCGAACAGAGATACGCAAGTTTCTCCGTGACTGCAGCTGCCAGTCAATTCAATTCAATTCAATTTTATTTATATAGCGCCAAATCACAACAAAAGTCGCCTCAAGGCGCTTCATAGATACAGAGAAAAACCCAACAATCATATGACCCCCTATGAGCAAGCACTTTGGCGACAGTGGGAAGGAAAAACTCCCTTTTAACAGGAAGAAACCTCCCAGAACCAGGCTCAGGGAGGGGCGGGGCCATCTGCTGCGACCGGTTGGGGTGAGAGAACGAAGACAGGATAAAAGACATGCTGTGGAAGAGAGACAGAGGTTAATAACAGATATGATTCAATGCAGAGAGGTCTGTTAACACATAGTGAGTGAGAAAGGTGACTGGAAAGGAAAAACTCAATGCATCATGGGAATCCCCCGGCAGCCTACATCTATTGCAGCATAACTAAGGGAGTATTCAGGGTCACCTGGTCCAGCCCTAACTATATGCTTTAGCAAAAAGGAAAGTTTGAAGCCTAATCTTAAAAGTAGAGATAGTGTCTGTCTCCCGAATCCAAACTGGAAGCTGGTTCCACAGAAGAGGGGCCTGAAAACTGAAGGCTCTCCCTCCCATTCTACTTTTAAATACTCTAGGAACAACAAGTAGGCTTGCAGAGCGAGAGCGAAGTGCTCTAATAGGGTGATATGGTACTACAAGGTCATTAAGATAAGATGGGGCCTGATTATTTAAGACCTTGTATGTGAGGAGCAGGATTTTGAATTCAATTCTGGATTTAACAGGAAGCCAATGAAGGGAAGCCAAAACAGGAGAAATCTGCTCTCTCTTTCTAGTCCCTGTCAGGACTCTTGCTGCAGCATTTTGGATTAGCTGAAGGCTTTTCAGCGAGTTTTTTGGACATCCTGATAATAATGAATTACAGTAGTCCAGCCTGGAAGTAATAAATGCATGAACTAGTTTTTCAGCATCACTCTGAGTCAAAGCTGCTATGATGACGTTACACCCCATTTTAACATCACCGCTGTCGGAATTAGAATCAAACTTGGACATAAATCAGCGTGATGAGAACTATACCTCCAAAGGTCGGGTAGGCCAGAAGTAAACGGCTATGAAATGGGACGGTCTAGCCTTCAGATTAGCATCACCACTGTCTCGATGGAGTTTAATAAACTCAGCTGTCTGCTCCTTGCTATCTAAAATATAACAGGACACTGGAGTAAACTCTCGACCATCTCACACTTCTGCTTAATCAGTTTTCTGTTTGACGTTTATTCAGCTGTGTGAAAACCACCCGGGGGATTAATAAAGTGGCTTGCAAAAGTATTCGGTCCCCTTGAACTTTTCCCCATTTTGTCACATTACAGCCACAAACATGAATCAATGTTAGTGGAATTCCAGGTGAAAGACCAACACAAAATGGTGCACACGTGAGAAGTGGAACGAAAATCATACATCATTCCAAACATTTTGTACAAATAAATAACTGCAAAGTGGGGTGTGTGTAATTATTCAGCCCCTGAGTCAATACTTTGTAGAACCAGCTTTTGCTGCAGTTCCAGCTGCCAGTCTTTTAGGGTCTGTCTCTACCAGCTTTGCACATCTACAGACTGAAATCTTTGCCCATTCTTCTTTGCAAAACAGCTCCAGCTCAGTCAGATTAGATGGGCAGCGTTTGTGAACAGCAGTTTTCAGATCTTGCCACAGACTCCTGATTGGATTTAGATCTGGACTTTGACTGGGCCGTTCTAACACATGGATATGTTTTGTTTTAAACCATTCCATTGGTGCCCTGGCTTTATGTTTAGGGTCGTTGTCCTGCTGGAAGGTGAAGCTCCGCCCCAGTCTCAAGTCTTTTGCAGACTCCAAGAGGTTTTCTTCCAAGACTGCCCTGTATTTGGCTCCATCCATCTTCCCATCAACTCTGACCAGCTTCCCTGTCCCTGCTGAAGAGAAGCACCCCCAGAGCATGATGCTGCCACCACCATATTTGACAGTGGGGATGGTGTGTTCAGAGTGATGTGCAGTGTTAGTTTTCCACACAGAGCATTTTGAACAAAAAGTTCCATTTTGGTCTCATCTGACCAGAGCAGCTTCTTCCACATGTTTGCTGTGTCCCCTACATGGCTTGTGGCAAACTACAAACGGGACTTCTTATGGTTTTCTGTTAACAATGGCTTTCTTCTTGCCACTCTTCCATAAAGGCCAACTTTGTGCAGTGCACGACTAATAGTTGTCCTATGGACAGACTCCCCCACCTGAGCTGTAGATCTCTGCAGCTCATCCAGAGTCACCATGGGCCTCTTGGCTGCATTTCTGATCAGCGCTCTCCTTGTTCGGCCTGTGAGTTTAGGTGGACAGCCTTGTCTTGGTAGGTTTACAGTTGTTCCATACTTCTTCCATTTCTGAATGATGGCTTGAACAGTAGTGATGTGACGTTCTGTATCGAGGCTTCGAAGCGTGTGTCGAGTAATGGAGGGGGCGTTTCCGCGAAGCGCGTATCGAGGCTTGCTTCATTTATGGGAGGAGCTGAAAATGATGACGTCCGAAGCCTCGCTGTCCGGCTGTACCACGTGACTGGTTCAGGAAGCGGTTCAAACTTTGCCGCGAGCTATGACAGCGATATAAACCCCTCAGACCCCATTCAAAATGTGGGCGTTTGATGGAGAGTTGCGGTTAGTGAGAGTTAGAGACAGTTTGGAAAAAAAATAAATCGCCTACGACCTGCCACAGTGGAGAAACTGTTGTTTTTAAATAAAAACCAATGATGTGTCCCCTAAACACTAATCACTAGGGGTGCAACGATATTCGTATCGATATTGAACCGTTCGATACAGTGCTTTCGGTTCGGTACGCATATGTATCGAACAATACAAAATTTGTAATTTATTTTATCAACTTTCCTTCTGACGATGCTGTCTGTGTTGAGCGCTCAGTGAATCTGCGTTCGACTACTCCGCCTAGGCTGTACTGTCCAGCGCAGATCCACTGAGCGCTCAACACAGACAGCATCGTCAGAAGGAAGAGCGCAGGGCAAGCTAGCGAGACAGAAGTTAAGCACTCCTTGGAACTTGGACCTCGCCCACCCTCATTCAGATCTGGCATTTGGAATTATTTTGGTTTTCATGTGACGTATGACCCTGAAGGTAAGCGAGTCATGGACTAAAGTAAAACAGTATGTTGGATGTGCCGTGCAATGCTCAATTACATGGGTGGGAGCTAGTGTGTTAGCGCAGTTAGCTCGTTAATGTGTTGGCCGTCTAGCCCCATGCACGGGGCGATCGGCGGTAGCTCGTTAACGGAGATTTGCCGTGTTGTGGCGTTAAGGTCATTTCAACAAGATTAACCTGAAAGCACTAGTGGGAACACAACGAATATGACTGCACATTTACACCGACATTATCCTAGTTCAAAGACAAAGATGAGTGATTCCTCAATCAGATACAGGGCTCGCAATATCGCTAGCCCGACGTCCCGGGGCTAGCGATTTTTTTCAGTCGGGCTACCAAAATCTATCTCTTCCCTGCCCGTCGGGCTATTGTAGGAAGGAAAAATATATGTCAATGCTTTTGCATTCTTTCGGAAATGTAGCTGGGTAATTATGTCATTGGCATCGGTGAGCCACTGTCAATATGTGACATATTGAAATCGCGTTTGAATTTGCGCTTGTTTTTTTGCTTTCACTTTGCAATCGTGCGAACTGTGTATAGAGAGTGACAGCACTGATCTGTGAGTGATGATAATTTGTGCACCAATTCCTCTGACATTGTCTTATTAATCGTTAGCTTACTATGCAAACATGACAAGTGAAATCTCCCGCAGCAAGCTTAAACATGTGAGAAGTTGATCGCGCTTACCACAAAACGGAGAAGTTATGACAAATCAGACTATAAGGTAAAAAGAAAGTGCAGCTTTATGGTTTCATGGACAAAAGAATTTCTGTGGCTGCAATATGACGAGCTATATAACCAGGGGTGCACATAAGTGGTGCGCATTCTCTGTCAAAATAAAAAACACGCACAAGGGTTAGGGTTAAATTTAAAAACTGTACTTTTGAGTTAAAATATATATTTATAATTTTAATAAATGACAAATTAAAAAGGCATGAACATTTTTTTTGTATCGAAAAAATATCGAACCGTGACACCAAAGTATCGAACCGAACCGAACCGTGAATTTTGTGTATCGTTGCACCCCTACTAATCACTGTCCTTGCCTCAATGTTACAAAAGCACAACCACTGTCCACACCTCACCTCACAGTATATGATCATTTCCATTTTAGGCATTTCCAAATAATCATTTTCCATACTGCCAGCATAAATATACACAGTATACTGCCATCACTACAATATAGATGTTTTACACACTCCTTTTGTTGTTGACATTCACAGGCTGTGTGCAAAATGCCACACTCTTCAAATTCATGCCAACTAATATTTTTACGTCCAGTAGGTGTCCTGCTAGAGCAAATGAAGCTTCAAGAAGCTTCGCGTTGGGGTGAACCAATTGGATGAAAAGCTTCAGTGCTTCATGAGGCTTCATCTGCCCATCACTATTGAACAGTGCTCCGTGGGATGTTCAAGGCTTGGGAAATCTTTTTGTAGCCTAAGCCTGCTTTAAATTTCTCAATAACTTTATCCCTGACCTGTCTGCTGTGTTCTTTGGACTTCATAGTGTTGTTGCTCTCAATATTCTCTTAGACAACCTCTGAGGCCGTCGCAGAGCAGCTGTATTTGTACTGACATTAGATTACACACAGGTGCACTCTATTTAGTCATTAGCACTCATCAGGCAACGTCTATGGGCAACTGACTGCACTCAGACCAAAGGGGACTGAATAATTACGCACACCCCACTTTGCAGTTATTTATTTGTAAAAAATGTTTGGAGTCATGTATGATTTTCATTCCACTTCTCATGTGTACACCAGTTTGTGTTGGTCTTTCACGTGGAATTCCAATAAAATTGATTCATGTTTGTGGCTGTAACGTGACAAAATGTGGGAAAGTTCAAGGGGACCGAATACTTTTGCCACTGCAAAGGTTTATTTTGTCTAATCTAATCTAATAACTAATCTCAGCCAAACTGATTTACTCAGGAACAAATAAAACACTGAAAAAAGTCAAACAATAACATTTTTAGGTTGTCTAAGTCACTTATATATTACGTTTAACCTGAGTAGCGAAAGACCGCGGTGATCTGAACATGATGTGCCGGGAGTTTGCTGTTCTCGGCGGCTCTACTGACCCTCGAGCTCTCGGCTAGCTATCGAGCTGGTGGGTAACAGACGTCTCAGAAACGTCGGAGCACTTTTGCAAATATGCGATATCTTGATAAACTGAGCAGATATTTAAAGTTTACACAGCTACATTCTCACCTGAAAATATGTTAAAAGTTTATTTTGTGACCCAGAAAGAGTAATAAGAGTAATATTAAAAACTTAGTAGCGACCGCCATTGCCGGAAAGTGGAATTGGATGGGCCACACTATGAATTCTGGGATATGGTGGGCCACGAAGGACACACCCGACCCATCCTTTAATTTTGGGGAAAAAGAGGACGCATTGGTCGGCTGCATTCAGAGGAGTCTATGAATTTGGACAGCCTTCATCGTGTCGCTGTGACGTAATCGGTCTACAAATGCGTCCTCAGGAGGATGCAGCCCATGAATTTGGACACCCCCTATGTTTACTACTGCATAGACACATTGAATTTCCAACACAAGGAAACTACACTTTGGACAATGTTTTCACCACCAAGAAAGGAGATTACAAAGCCCCCCACATCATGACCACATCACTGTTATGCTAATGCCAGCATACAGGCCCCTGGTCAAAGTCACTAAACCAGTTCGTAAGCAGGTACGTGTGTGGCCAGAAGGACCTGCAATACTGCTTTTCCACCATAGACTGGGAGATCCTTAAACAGGCCGCCACACATGACAACACCACAGACCTGCAGGAATATACAGAAACTGTCATTGGCTACATCTCAAAAGGCATCGATGAGGTCATAGAGACCACTGTCCAGGCCAATCAGAAACCATGGCTCACAGGTGAGGTCTACAGGCTCCTGAGGGTGAGAAATGCAGCCTTGAAAGCTGGGGATGAGGTGAGCCTAACAACATCAAGGGCAAACCTGTCACGTGCATCAGAGAGGTGGAAATGCAGTGCTCCAGGAGGATTTTGCAAAGCTTCAGTGACAGCAGAGATACTCAGAGGCTGTGGCAAGGGATACAGACCATCACAGACTACAAGCCCACTCCTCAGACCGCTGTCGGGTCCACCACATTACCGTAAGAGCTAAGTGAAATTTTCTCTTGCTTTGAGACACAGAACGACACCCCAGCACAGAAGACTCCACCCCCCAACGATCGGGTGGTGACACTATCAACATGCTTGTCAGGACCTGCTGCCATCAGGGAGGAGACTGAAGAGCCTCCGGGCCAGAACAGCTTCATCCAGGTTGTCAGGATGCTGAATTCACTCCCTGCTCTCACACACCAACTCCAGACCTGCATTCATCTTTTTCCTCTGAACCCCCCAAACATACAAACCCTGAGCCACCACCATTGCCCTTTCACTGACTGCCCTACTCCACCATTTGACTCTTAGAACTGAAGACGCTTCTCTCATAAGAGGTGAAACATCTTCAAGGAAACTTAAAGAAGTCCAGACGCTTTTCTTTCCAAGCTCCTTAGACTACGGTGACCTGGATGTCTGAGAACCTTCACAGACTGATTTTACAAGAACAACTTGTGTCAAAAATCCCTAACAGTGCCTCTCTGTCACACACACAAATCACTAGAGTTACAAATTTAATAACTTAAAAAACCTCAGAAAAACAGAACTGAGCAAAACAAACAAACAAACAAACAAACAAACCAGAGACCTGGGGCCTGGGGCCTGTTCTTCGTACGTCGCTTACTACATCCAAGATCAAATGACACATCCAAGACCAAACCATCGCGCTAACCGTGAGCTCGCTAATCTGGTTCCCCGAACACACCTGCTGTTGACGATTAGTACAGCTGGACGCAGTAATGTGACATCACTGGGTGTCGTAAAAGGGGCTACGCATCGATAGTAGAAACATTGATCGGCAACCCGCTGATTGGTCGGCGAAAATGTCGAAGGGGCGCGCTCGGTATTTTCCGGCAGCAGAGCAAGAACTCATGAGTGAGGGATTTCAGGAGTTTCAGAGTTTAATGAAAACGCAAGAGAACACTGCAAAGGCTGCAAAAGCAAGGAGAGAGGGCTGGCAGGAAGTTGCTGACAAATCAAACTCGTAGGTAATTTAATAATAATAATAATAATGGATTGGGTTTATATAGCGCTTTCCAAGGCACCCAAAGCGCTGTACGATACCACTATTCATTCACTCCCACATTCACACACTGGTGGAGGCAGCTACGGTTGTAGCCAGGCTGCCATATCGCGCCATCGGCCCCTCTGGCCAACACCAGTAGGCGGTAGGGTAGATCTATCATATGACACTATATTGTCCAATATCATATGGCATTATATTATATTATAATATGTTATATTATATCCCCTTTCACATTAGAGCCACAACAGGACCCACAAGAACATGGGAACAAGTAAAAGTGGAATACAGGAGTATTCTACAGAATGGTAATATTTATCTCTTAGATTGCTTTTCGTCTCTTGGCAAGGTAATACTGGCCTGTAATACTCTGTTAGTTTGTTCATAACAGCAACCAAGAAAAGGGCAGAGGAAAAAAAGACAGGTGGTGGTCCTGCACCCCCTCGTCAACAAGTTGGTTAAGTAAATAATACCCTCACGGGAATATCGATATCTCTCAATGAGCACACTGTCGCGCTGAGCTAAAGGATCCTGTCTATCCCGCAATATACGCTGAATTCTGAGGACTCTCCTTATCAATCTTGCACCTTCCGCAATGGGTTGGTCGCGTATACGGACAGGACATGGCTGTGACAGGCTTCCCAAATCCACCTTCGCTTTTATAGCCGTGGTCTCTCATCTTGATTACACGAAGTAATTTACAATTACTACTCTGAAATATGAATTACATCTGTAATAATCACATACATGTAATAGAATGTTAATAGTACATTTCCCTTTTTTAGGAAATGACCTGTATGTATCTGTGTGACATCAATAAAAGGATCAAGTGCTGCATTATCTTTAGTTACATTGATGTTATTTATTTATGGTGAAACAGTGGAAAAATATCGCTGTTGCTTTCGTATGAATGACGCGGGCATACCTGCGTGGCCGCGATCTAATCCTGTTTACATAAAGTAAACCTGCTCCCCAGCAGGTTTACACTTACGGCTCTGTTGCTATGACAGCAAGTCCCGGATGGGCTTCGGGGAACCGAACGATCCAGGATCACGCGAAATCGTCAACAATCTCATCCAGCTAACTCACTTAGCGAGGTACGAAGAACAGATGTTATTTATTTATGTTTCACCATAAATAAATAACATCAATGTAACTAAAGATAATGCAGCACCTGATCCATTTATTGATTTCACACAGGTCATTTCCTAAAAAAGGGAAATGTACTATTAACATTCTATTACATGTATGTGATTATTACAGATTTAATTCATATTTCAGAGTAGCAATTGTAAATTACTTCGTGTAATCAAGATGAGAGACCACGGCTATAAAAGCGAAGGTGGATTTGGGAAGTCTGTCGCAGCCATGTCCTGTCCGTATACGCGAGCCACCCATTGCGGAAGGTGCAAGATTGATAAGGAGAGTCCTCAGAATTCAGCGTATATTGCGGGACAGACAGGATCCTTTAGCTCAGCGCGACAGTGTGCTCATAGAGAGATATCGATTTTCCCGTGAGGGTATTATTTACTTAACCAACTTGTTGACGAGGGGGTGCAGGACCACCACCTGTCTTTTGTTGCTCTGCCCTTTTCTTGGTTGCTGTTATAAACAAACAGATTATTCCAGGGTCTCTTTCCAAGAGACTAAAAGCAATATAAGTGATAAATATTACCATTCTGTAGAATATTCTTATATTTCACTTTTACCTGTTCCCATGTTCTAGTGGGTCCTGTCGTGGCTCTAATGTGAAAGAGGATAAAATATAACATATTATAATATAATGTAATATAATATTGGATAATATAGTGTAATATAATAAATCTACCCTACCGCCTACTGGTGTTGGCCAGAGGGGCCGATGGCGCGATATGGCAGCCTGGCTTCTGTCAGTCTGCCCCAGGGCAGCTGTGGCTACAACTGTAGCTGCCTCCACCAGTGTGTGAATGTGAGAGTGAATGAATAGTGGCATTGTAAAGCGCTTTGGGTGCCTTGAAAAGCGCTATATCAATCCACTCCATTATTATTGTTATTATTAAATTACTTACGAGTTTAATTTGTCAGCAACTTCCTGCCAGCCCTCGCTCCTTGCTTTTGCAGCCTTTGCAGTGTTCCCTTGCGTTCTGATTAAACTCTGAAACTCCTGAAATCCCTCACTCAAGAGTTCTTGCTCTGCTGCCGAAAAATACCGAGCCGAGCGCGCTCCTTCGACATTTTCGCCGACCAATCAGAGGGTTGCCGATCAATGTTTCTACTATCGATGTGTAGCCCCTTTTACGACACCCAGTGATCTCACATTACTTCATCCAGCTGTACTAATCATCAACAGCAGGTGTGTTCGGAGAACCGGATTAGCGAGCTCACGGTTAGCGCGATGATTTGGTCTTGGATGTGTCATTTGATCTTGGATGTAGTAAGCGAGGTACGAAGAACGGACCCCAGGTAAGAACATTGTTGAGGTTTAAATTTATAATCTTAAATACTTATATGCTGATTATATTGCTTTATAAGAAAGGCCCAAATCTGAGTACACTCTGTGCCAACAGGACTGACAGGAAATTACATGCTTTTGCAGGCGAAAAGTGAAACTAAGCAGAGTGTTTGGTCGAAACTTAAAGTGTGTGTGATGTCTATATAAATGACTAGGCTTGCTGTTTTGTGCTTCAGACCTGGGGTTGTGTGTTCAGGTCTCCATATCCGGATATGTAAAATAAAGATAATCTTTTAAAGTAAAAAGACCACTTTTGAGCCGTGTCTTTTTGGCCATAACGAATACCAAAAGAACTGGAATTTAATAACATTAAAACCAAACAATAAATGAGCAAAGTAGTGCATGATAAATATAGATGACAAATACAAAGTGCAATATAGAAACACTGGGTAAAAAGAAATGAACAATTAAAAAGGAGGATAAAAGATGTGAGCAGTAGTTAAACAGTAGAAATAAATATATAATAAACAAATAAAAATAGATAATAAATGAAAGCCAGGTCTGAAAGGTGAGTTTGGCTTTAAAAGCATGAAAACACACTGCTGTCTTCAGGAAGGCTGCTCCAGTAACTTTCTATGCTCGCTTCGAGGCTGCAGCTAAGGACTCCAACAATGCTAGTGCTAGCGGCGCTAACGGCTGTAGACAGGAAGATACTGCCAGCACCGGAAACGTGCTCGTCATCTCCGAGCATGAAGTAAGGAGAGCCTTCAAGAGAGTGAACACCAGGAAAGCAGCAGGACCAGACGGCATCCCAGGTCGTATCCTAAGAGACTGCGCATACCAGCTAGCTCCTGTGTTCACTGAGATATTCAACATCTCTTTATCTCAGTCGGTGATCCCCACATGCTTCAAAGAGTCCATCATTGTTCCTGTCCCGAAGAAACCCCACCCTGCTTCTCTCAATGACTATCGCCCTGTAGCCCTCACCTCAGTAGTGATGAAGTGTTTTGAACGCCTGGTCAGAGACTTCATCATTTCTTCACTACCAGACACACTGGACCCACTACAGTTCGCTTACCGTCCAAATCGTTCCACAGACGATGCCATCTCTCATCTCCTCCACACATCACTTACTCACTTGGACACTAGAAGGGGGAATTATGTTAAAATGCTCTTCATAGACTACAGCTCTGCATTTAACACCATAATTCCCTCCACACTCACCACCAAGCTGGAGCATCTGGGACTCAGCTCATCTATGTGTCAGTGGATCTCCAACTTCCTAACTGGCAGACCACAGGCAGTAAGGATGGGCCGACATGTCTCAGCCTCCACCACTCTCAGCACTGGAGCCCCCCAGGGGTGTGTTCTGAGCCCCCTGCTGTACTCTTTGTACACATATGACTGTGTGGCCACTACCAGCTCCACCACCATCATCAAGTTTGCTGACGACACCGTCGTGGTGGGCCTGATCTCTGATAACAACGAGACGGCCTACTTGAAGGAGATTAGGAATCTGGAGAACTGGTGGCAGAGGAACAACCTCCTTCTAAACATCAGTAAGACAAAGGAGCTGATAGTGGACTTCAGCACTAAGCAGGAGAGGAACTACCAGACCCCCGTCATCAACGAGTGCCCAGTGGAGAGAGTGGACAACTTCAAATACCTCAGAGTTCACATCACGCAGGACCTGTCATGGTCCTGTCACATCAACACCGTGGTGAAAAAGGCCCAACAGCGTCTCTACCACCTCAGACGCTCGAGAGACTTCCTTTTTTTTTTTTTTGTCCCGTTTGGATCTTTATCCATCAGAATTGTTGTCTTAAGGCCAAGAAAGATGCCAAGCGGATTTATTTTACCAAGTGGATCATCATGGCCTTGCCATATTGGTCCATTTGATTGACCTTTATTATAATTATGAATTTATTTTATTTTCAGTTGCTACAAGCGGGACAGACATGACTGTGGGATAGGACAGGGGGAAAGAATGAAAGAAAGAGAGGGAGAGAAAAAAAGAAAACCAAAGGGGAGAAGAGACGGTGAGAAGGGGGGGGAAGAGAGAAAAAAACAAACAAACAAAAAAAACAAAACTCCTGGGTCACCTGTATGGAGAAAAAAAAACAGAGGAGAAAGCAAACAACAAAGAGCAACATAATAAGAAAAAAAAAGCACCATCACAATAAACTAGCTAGCAGTAGATATCGATAGTTACTAAATAGTAAACGATATTGTGCAGCACGCAAGATAGTCAGCGCACAGTGTGCTTTGAGGCAGCAGCCAAGAAAGCTGTAGTCCGCGTCTATGAATACCCATGTGTACACCTGTGTGCATACCTGTGTGGATCAGCATGCTTGCATTCCAAAGGTTTCTCCATGTAATGATCTGCTAGGGAGTGTGGGGAGCCACAGCCCTGTCCTCTATGGTATCAAGCAGGTATGGAGGAGATCAAAACTCCAGACATCCAGAGGCCCCCAGAACACAAGAGACCAAGGAAGACCCACAGAGGGGCAGCCGCGCCACTGTCCCAGTAAGAGCTAAGGAGAGTCCCAGATGAGGAGCAGAAGCCAGGGGGAGTTGCAGTGACGCGCCCGTGAGCTCCGCCGGCAGCCAGCTGTGCCTGAGTGACCGAGCGAGCCGCCAAGGAGTGAGCCGGTGTGTACCCGGACGCCGCTTGAGAGACTTCCAACTGCCGTCCAAGGTGCTCAGGAACTTTTACTCGTGCACCATAGAGAGCATCCTGACGGGAAACATCTTAACCTGGTTCGGGAACAGCACCATGCAGGACAGACGAGCTCTACAGAGGGTTGTGCGATCAGCTGAGCGCACCATCCGCTCCGAGCTCCCTGACCTGCACTCAATCTACAGCAGGCGGTGCTGGACCAAGGCCAGGAAGATCGTGAAGGACCTCAGCCATCCCAACAACAGACTGTTCTCTCTGTTGAGGTCAGGAAAGCGATTCCGCTCCCTGAAGACCAACACAGAGAGACTGAGGAGGAGCTTCTTCCCGCAGGCGATACGGTCTCTCAATCACACCACCACACAGTACTGACCCACACATATAGTTCTTACACACACACTGGACTTTCTGGACATTGTTTTCACTTCATCACTTAAATCACTTTAAGCATATTTGCACTGCACAAGACATAATGTGGATTGCACAACACTGGACATTGTATTCTTCATTTCAAGCTAATACTTGTACAGCTGCTGTTATTGTGTATATATTTATTTATATTTCTTCATACATTCTTATATAGTTCTATATTGTGTATTTTGTTGTACAGTTATTTTATTTTCAACTTTAATTTATGTATTTTATCTTATTCTTTCCCAGTTAAATTTACCCTTCATTCTAATTTGTGTTGTACAGTTATTTCATTTTTAACCTTAATTTATATTTTATTCCTTCCTAGTTAAATTTACCCTTTTTAATTTTTCATATTTATTTCCTATCTTATTCATAGCCTTTTCCTTTTTTGTTTTCTTTAGGTCACGAGCAGTTGTCCAAGCATTTCAATACATATCGTACTGTGTATGACTGTACGTGACAAATAAAATTTGAATTTGAATTTGAATTTGAATTTGAAAGTCATCTACATGTGGGTTTAGTTCTGACTTTAGGGACAAGTAAAAAAATAAAATAAAATAAAAACATCTGTCCAGACAACCTGACAGTCAAAAATATAAACTCAGGAACTTAAAAGGAAAATTGTGCTGACTTTGAACGTCCGCATCAAGATAAACTTACAGATTTAAGAGTCAAAAAGTGTCAAAAAGTCTGTATCCTTACCCGAGAGTTTCAAGTTTACAGTCAGGACTCTTTAGTCCAACACACAGCAAATCCAATTCTGAATCCTGCAGCTTGTTCAAGCTCAGGTCCAGCTCTCTCAGATGATTGGATGGGGAGCTGAGAATTTCAGACAAAGCTTCAAAGCTTCTTTTTGAGAGTTTACAATCTCTCAGCCTGAGGAAGAATAACAATGGAGACATATTATTTTATTCATCTAGCATTATTAAACATATTTGTTCATAGATTCACTTACAGCACTTTCTTGGAGGCTTTGACCACTGGCAGCAGCTTCAAAAATGCCTTCTCTGAACGGGAGTATTTCTTCAGGTTGAACTCATCCAGATCTGATGACAGTAAGATGAAGACCAGAGCCGACCACTGAGCAGGAGACAGTTGATCTGTGGAGAGACGTCCTGATCTCAGGGACTGTTGGATCTCCTCCACTAGAGAACGATCATCCAGTTCATTCAGACAGTGGAGCAGGTTGATGCTTTTCTCTGCAGACAGTTTCCCACTGAGCTTCTTCTTGATGTACTGGACTGTTTCCTGATTGGTCTGTGAGCTACTTCCTGTCTGTGTCAGCATGCATAGAAGATCCTGATTGGTCTGCAGTGAAAGACCCAGGAGGAAGCGGAGGAACAAGTCCAGGTGTCCATTTGGACTCTCTAAGGCTTTGTCCACAGCACTCTGGTAGAAGTCTTTTACAGTAAGTGTTTTCTGGAAGATTTTAAAGCGAGGAGATTGTTTCTTAAGCAGGTTGACTCCAGAGTTGATGAAGGTCAGATAGACATGAAGAGCAGCAAAGAACTCCTGAATGCTCAGATGGACGAAACAGTAAACGACACCGGTGAACATGTGGCACTCATCAGCTTTAAAGATCTGTGTGAACACTCCTGAGTACACTGAGGCTGCTCTGATATCGATGCCACACTCTGTCAGGTCTGATTTATAGAAGATCAGGTTTCCTTTCTGCAGCTGATCAAAGGCCAGTTTTCCCAGAGACTCAATGATCTTCCTGCATGACTCTGTCTCAGCTCCTCCATCATACTTGATGTCCTTCGTTTTTAGGTGAAATAGCACAAGGCGTAGGTAGAGCTCTGTGAGAGTCTTAGGCAGATCTTGACTCTCTTTGTTCTTCATGACAAACTCCAGAACTGTAGCAGTGATCCAGCAGAAGACTGGGATGTGGCACATGATGTGGAGGCTTCGTGATGTCTTGATGTGGGAGATGATGCTGCTGGCCTGCTCCGAATCTCCGAATCTCTTCCTGAAGTACTCCTCCTTCTGTGGGTCAGTGAACCCTCTGACTTCTGTCACCATGTCAACAATGTCACAAAGGATCTTATTGGCTGCTGCAGGTCGTGTGGTTATCCAGAGGCGAGCAGAGGGAAGCAGTTTCCCCCTGATGAGGTTTATCAGCAGCACATCCACTGAGGTGGACTTTCTAGGGTCAGTCAGGATTGCAGTTTTGTGGAAGTCCAGAGGAGGTCGACACTCATCCAGACCATCAAAGATGAACACAACCTGGAAGTCTTCAAAGATGTAGATTCCTGCTTTTTTGGTTTCAGTAAAGATGTGATGAACAAGTTCCACCAAGCTGAACTTGTCCTCTTTCAGCAGATTCAGCTCTCTGAAAGTGAATGGAAACATGAACTGGATGTCCTGGTTGGCTTTGCCTTCAGCCCAGTCCAGAGTGAACTTCTGTGTTAGGACTGTTTTCCCAATGCCAGCCACTCCCATTGTCAGCACTGTTCTGATTGGTTTATCTCTTCCAGGTGGGAGTTTAAAGATGTCTTCTTGTCTGATGGTTGTTTCTGGTCTGTCTGGTTTCCTGGATGCTGTTTCAATCTGTCTGACCTCATGTTCATCATTAACCTCTGCAGTCCCTCCCCCTGTGATGTAGAGCTCTGTGTAGATCTGACTCAGGAGGGTCGGGTTTTCTGTTGTAGAAATCCCCTCGAGCACACACTGGAACTTCTGCTTCAGGTCTGACTTGAGTTTGAGCTGACACTCAGTGAGAATCTCTGCATGAATAAACAGCAAATGACACAAATGAGAAAACTGCATTCTGGTTACTGTGGTTATGTGTTCAGTTCACTGGACTCTTGGTGTCATGATCCGAGTGAGTCTGAGTAACTTTCCACAGCATCAGCTCTCCTCGCCTGGGTGGAGCCCTCCTCACTCCTCCGTGCTCCTCACCTGTTGCCAATTACTCCGGCAGTATCTATGAGCAGCACTCACAATGAACCTTCTCCAGATTGTGTGCTTAGCACAGTCAGTTCTCTGCCTCACATTTTGTCTTGTGCTCCTCAGCTTGTTTCGCGTAACCCTCTTTTCCTGTTCCCTAGTCGGCACCTGGATATATCTTCCAACTCTCGTCATAAGTCATGCCTCAGGATTCTGGCCTGCCACTGCTGGGAAAACTCACTCTTGCAAACTGCCATCCTCACCTGCCTGCCTCCATGTGCACCCACATCTCACTCTGTACCCAGATTTAATTCATCTCCTCCTCCAGCTGATCTCCACCTGCAGCCACGTAACACCTCTTAGTTTTTAAATCTTGGACTCATTCACTACACTGTGGACCACTCTGATTATTATCTCCTTTGTTCCAGTGATCCTGGATAGTTTCTATTCGCCCGATTCTGCCCCTGTTGTTCCTTTGACCTGCCTCAGCTTATGTTCTGGCCTCAGCTCTGCACTTCTCATAATACCTCGCTTGCTGTTGAATTTAGCCGTGATTCAGCTTTCTCCGTCAAGAAATCTAGTAAAATACATTTCTGTTAAAAGTCACTCAGCCTCCGTTTTTTGGTTCTGTGCTTGACTCCATTCCTTTTCATGAGCCATTGAGCCCTGACACTTGGGTTATAACTGAGGGCAGGTTTTATAGAGACACATTTGATTTAATTGTGTTTATTTATACAGCACCAAATCAATACTAGCAACATTTCACATATTACATAAACAACACTATGGAGCCAGTAATGAATAAATATGTAGAATAAATGAAAGAATTTCAAGTATAAAAGTTTTTTTTTTAATTCCTCCAAATAACAACAACAGTCACCCCAATGTGCTTTATATTGTAAGATAAAGAACCTACAATAATACAACAGAAAAAAAAAAACAAATATCTTTTTGGGTCCTGAAAACTGAAGGCTCTGCCTCCCATTCTACTTTTAAATACTCTGTGAACAACAAGTAGGCCTGCAGAGCGAGAGCGAAGTGCTCTAATAGGGGGATATGGTACTACAAGGTCATTAAGATAAGATGGGGCCTGATTATTTAAGACCTTGTATGTGAGGAGCAGGATTTTGAATTCTGGATTTAACAGGAAGCCAATGAAGGGAAGCCAAAACAGGAGAAATCTGCTCTCTCTTTCTAGTCCCTGTCAGGACTCTTGCTGCAGCATTTTGGATTAGCTGAAGGCTTTTCAGTGAGTTTTTTGGACATCCTGATAATAATGAATTACAGTCGTCCAGCCTGGAAGTAATAAATGCATGAACTAGTTTTTCAGCGTCACTCTGAGACAGGATATTTCTAACTTTAGAGATGTTGCACAAATGGAAGAAAGCAGTCTTACATGTTTGTTTAATATGTGCGTTGAAGGACATGTCCTGGTCAAAAATGACTCCAAGGTTCCTCACAGCGTTACTGGAGGCCAAGGTAATGCCATCCAGAGTAATAATCTGCTTAAATACCATATTTCTAAGATTTTCAGGGCCGAGTACAATAACCTCAGTTTTATCTGAATTAAGAAGCAGAAAGTTAGCGGCCATCCAGGTCTTTCTGTCTTTAAGACGTTCCTGCAGTTTAATTGGTGTGTGTTATCTGACTTCATGGACAGATGGAGCTGGGTATCATCTGCATAGCAGTGTAAATGTATGCTATGTCTTCTAATGACACTACCTAAGGGAAGCTTGGTAACGGGAGCGTTGCCAGCAGAAGGCTGAAGTGGAATCTCCAAGAAAGCTGCAGAAGAAAAAACATGAGCTGAAATGGTGGATTTCAGTCATATAAGGAGAACTGTGGCTTTCCTCCAACCTTTGACCAATCACCTTAGTGTCCTGTTTATCAACCATAATAAAAAGCATTTACTGTGTGGGCATTTTTTTGTTTGGGTCTCCAAACAGCAGAAAGAAATGGCAGCCATTTTTTTTAACTTTACCTTCAACTGGTAAATAGATTTAAGAAATAGCACTTTGATCATATTTGTGACGTGTCCCAAACTGTTGTTGTCGCCTCATTTATGTTGATAAAACAGCTCTAAAACCAATCTGACAATATAAATCTGTAAAATGGGCAGAAAACCTGCTGCTGGTCCCATTTTAATCAAACCAACCCAAAGAGCAGATATTCATGTGTGTACACAGGAGGTTATTTGTGCAGATGCATAAAACACATAAACTGTTGGCTTTCTGCAGTCTCTCACTCCTGAAAGTGTTGGCAAGTGTTTTGGATTTATTATTTATATGGATTTTAATGGCACCTGTGTAATGTTAACTAAGGTTTTTATTGTTTATGTATTTTTTGTTTAGTCATTCCCTGACTTACCTGTGGGTTCTGGGATGGTTTTATTTAAATTCTCCAACAGATCATTCTTGTTTATCCTCCCCAAAAGATTTTTAGTGACTTCAAAAGTGTTGATAGAGTAGGTATCAAACATCAGATCCACTATGTCCGTCCTCTCTGCATTCTCCAGTTTACTCACTGGGATTGCTGGTAAACCTTCTACAGACCCGTTCTTCAGATGCCACTTGAATTTTTCAAAGTCATCACGTCCCAAATCCTCCAAAGTCCCCAGAAGGATTTCTTTAGGTGTCGTCATCTTTTACCCTGTAAGGACCCGATAAACAAAGACTGTAACAACAGCTGGAGAGGTAATTGTCTGATTTATCATAATTTAACTTGATTCTAACAGCAGTTCATCACAATAAATTTCTTAGGCTCAGAATGCAACAAAATTGCACATGAAGAAGCACATAGAGAAGTATCCAAGTAACACTTTGCTACAATATAAAACAAACTATTATAAATAAAGAAAATATATAAACTAAATATATACACTACCCGTCAAACGTTTTAGAACAGCCCAATTTTTCCAGTGTTTTTGTCACGGTTTGCGAGCCGTGTGTAAATTATCAAAGGACCCTTTATGCAGGCAGCTCAGATGCAAGTGAGTTTATTCATCACATGGTGATACAAACAGAAATGGCAAAGGTGAGCATGGAAACTAAGCAAAAACCTAAAAACTAATAGTACACGAATATGAAGAAGTACACGAAGGGAAGACGAAAACACGGAACACAAGGGGTGGGAGCAAAGCACCACAACACATCACTATATAGACAGTTACACAGAGGGAGACACAGAAGGCAACAACACAGGGCGGAACAAATGGACAGAGAAGACTAAACACAGAACAGAGTGCACAGAGAAACAAGGGGGGCAGGGAATCAAAACCTAGGAAGCATAGAATAACTCACAAACGAAACTGACATAACACAAAAATCACAAAGAACTGAAACCACTAGATCAGGAGACCCAGGACCCTGACAGATACGCAGACAAACCAGCAACTAACAGAGGCAAACACAAGGCTTAAATACACAGAGGGATAACGAGGGAATGAGACACAGAAGGAGGACACAGCTGGGAGTGATTGACAAGACGAGACAGAGGAAACGCAAACTAAACACACTGACATGAGACACGGACCTTCACAACAAAGCAGGAAATACAAAGACTGAACTTAGAGGTACAACAAAACACAGAACCAAAACGTAAGAATAAACAAAGACACATCATGAAATCAAAGATTAACAATACAAAACAGAAAACACTGAGTCACAGACCCAGGATCGTGACAGTTTTATTGAAAATATCCTTTTTATTTCTCATTGCACTCTGAAATGAAAGCATAGTACAAATAAGCAGTTGGAGTTAAAAATAAATCATGAAACACATTTATAGACCAAAGTTTATTCTAAACGTTTGACTGAACACACCCGTGGCTTCTGTCTACAATAGAAATCAAATATTCTCCCATATCTGTAGCAGATGTTCCCGTAAACGTGGACCTTGTAATAATAATAATAATAATAACTTTATTTATAAAGCGCTTTCAAACAAAGTGCTGTACAACTAAAGAGATAAATAAAATAAAAGCGATACATAGCAATACAGGTAAAAGACACAATACAAGTTAAAAACAATAAAAATGTAAAAACTAAAAGCCATAGAATTAAGACATGTAGGATCGGGTGAACAAATGTGTCTTCAACTTGGTTTTAAAAACCTCCACAGAGCAGCCTGCCGAATATCTTGTGGGAGGTTGTTCCACAGAAACGGGGCATGAAAAGAAAAAGCTCTCCAATTGTCTTTTTTCTGGCTCTAAGAACTTTTAGAAGACCAGAGTCCTGAGATCGGAGAGCACGAGATGGAACATAAAGGTGTAAAAGGTCGGAGCGGTATGAAGGTGCCAATCCGTTTAAAGCCTTGTAGGTGAGCAGCAGGACCTTAAAATCTGCTCGAACCTGACAAGGTAGCCAGTGAAGAGATCTCAGAACAGGGGTAATGTGCTCAAATTTCCCAGTTCTTGTTAAAATGCGAGCAGCTGCATTTTGCACCAACGCCAGAATCTCAGTTAAACCTCACAAAACTTTAACAACCACCAAACAGCTGAAACAGTAAATGAGAGCAGGAACACGGATTCTGCACAAAGACGTAAACACAAAGCTCAGAGCCGCCGACACATCAGAATCAGTGAGATGTCGCCTTTCTCACCCGATGGCACGGACACAGTCGGGGCTGAAAGCCGACAGCTCGCTGATTCTGATGTTTCGGCGGCTCCGAGCTTTGTGTTTACGTCCTTTTTGCGCTCGATTCTGAAGCTGTTAGTTTTATCTCTCTCCAAACAATATTGACTGAACCAGCAGCAAAAGAAGATCCAAACTACGCTTCACATAAACATCGTCATGAACTCACTCTGACTTTTGCTGTTTTGCTTCCACCAGGATAAAATCACACGTCATGCACAGCTCGCTCTCTCTCTCTCTCTCTCACACAGTTTCCTGTCTAAAAATCTGTTTTCTGCATTATTCGCTTGCTTGTTACGCACAAGTCTACCGTTGTTTACAGCGCTGTCGGCCGCTGTTTTTTTCCTTTTACTTTCTTCCGAAAAGAAAACCTAATTTCTGCCGTTCAACAGGCTTCTGAACAAATTTAAACTTTTTAAAATTATGCAAATTGCAAAACGCTGTGTCTCTAATAAAACCGCTGTAACTTCAGAGGTAATGTTCATATGTCGATTAATGGTTTTCTTTCGTTTTTGATCTACTGTAGAATATTTTTATAAAACCACCTTCATGTTTTTCTGTTTTATCTTCAGCTACTTTGACACAAAGGCCTCTGCTGTGATGCTCACACCTTTGATAAAGTCTTGCGAGTGTCAGCTTCCTTTTTATAGATACAAAAATATGTAAATGTACTGATCTGAATTATAATATTTCTGACTGTCTGAGGCAAAATTTCCCAGATTCAAATCGAATTGAATCGAATCGTGGATCGAATTGATTCAGGACCTTGTGAATCGGAATCAAATCGATTCTAGAATTCAGTGACGATACCCTGCCCTATTTGCGACCATGTCAACATCCAGTCCAGGCTTTTTCAAGATTGGTACTACCACAGCTGATTTAAAACATTCAGGAAAGACTCAATGAAGTATTTAAAAGAAACAGGTTGTAGGGTCCTAATGCTGACCACAGTTCCTTTATAGCCCAGGCTGGTAGAGGATCCAAAGAACAGGTTGTACATCGAGCTGCTTTTACAACCTTACTTAATCCAGAAAGGGAAACAGAGATGGACCGATGCGATATTACGTATCGGTCCATCTCTATTTCTATTAATTTACGTCAGTATCAATACTGATTTTGTATGTATTTTGAAGGATTTGAACCAAAGGCAAAAAATACCATGAGCAAAAAATGGCAGTCATGATTATAAAATAGGGAGTTTTTTTTTTTTAACATAGGTTAAACTCGTTAAATAAAACAACAAGTTTATGAGCTTTCTTGTTATTCACAAGTTTCAGCGATTTAGCCCAGAGTCTAAAGTCATTCAGCCTTCTGTTTATAAATGGTTTAGCTTTAAAGTATCTGCATTTGTGAAGAAAAAATTTTCCCATTAACAAAAACGTCCTAATCAAGAGGTCAAAATCTGCATTCTCAGCAAGTATTCCAAATTTTATTACTGTCACCGTCAAATGTGGTAACTGAATTCTCCTGGACTGTAGCCAGCTCCACATGTCAGTCCAGAAGGAGTGCACTGATTCACAGTAGAAAAACAAGTGATCCAGACTTTCAATATCATTTTCACAAAATGTGCAGGCGTTCACATCTAAGTTAAATTTCCGTCTTAAGAATTCATTGGTTGGATAAACCTCATTAATGATTTTAAAGTGAACCTCTTTTACTTTAGGGGAAAGAGGAAGTGAAATATACTTTTTTCTTATTGCCTTAACCTCCATGGTCTCAAATTCTTTAAGGATATAATTTCTTTTAACCGGATTAGGGCAAATGTCGTTGATCAAAATATTCCTGATCACTTTGTTTGTAAACCTGCTGTCACCAAATTCAGCTCCAGCTATGCAGAGCTGCCTCAGTCCAGGAGAAATTTTAGAGTGCACAATATCTTCTTTTATCCTTGATCTCAAAGGGACTGGGATGGCTTTCACTAGGGATTTATATCTCTTAGCAGTACATCTTACATCAAATTTCTCACAAAACGTCTCATGTTTTAATAAGACCCCATTATCATCCGTAAAATGAGCTACAGCCCAAATCCCTTAAGATCTTCCAGTAGAGAAGGACCTGCTGATGGAAAGCTGAGAGTTTAACAGGTAACGAACTGCAATCAAAGTCACAACGTAACAAAAAGTCTATTCCACCCATTTTGCCAAAAATCACACTGGGAATAATGTTCCAAAAGGAATTTTTGTTCCTAATGAAAGATCTTAACCATTTCAGTTTTAGTACACCATTCATAACATCAAAGTCAATGGCATTAGCCCCACCCTCTTCATAATTCTTAATCATATCATTTTTCTTTATATAATGACATTTGTTCCTCCATATGAACCTAAAATTAAGATTATTTATAGATTTAATTAGTTTTGGAGATATGGGCAGAGAAAAGGCTGGATAGATTAGTCTGGACAGACTGTCCATTTTGGTTAGCAAGATTCTCCCAAACAGAGTTATGTCCCTTTGCAGCCACCTGTTTAAAATTGACTTACACTTTTCTATATTGGCACAGATATTCTTATTTTCAGTTGATGTCTTATCCTTGCAAATTACAATGCCCAGATACTTCACCTCTTTTTTTATCTGTATATTATCTATTGCTTGCAGGGGACACTCATGCAGAGCTAGAATTTCTTATTCATTAATATTCAGCTGTAGGCCAGAAGCTTTGGAGAAGTGGTTGATCGCCTGTAAGGCTAAAGGAATCTGGTCCTCGTTTTTTAGAAACAGGGTGGTATCATCTGCGAGCTGACTGATTATTATCTGTTCACCCATCACAGTTAACCCCTCAATGTGACTGTTTTTAATCAAAATAGATAACTCAGCAACCATGATGAACAGAAGTGGTGAGCTGCTACATCCCTGCCTTATCCCTCTATTAACCTCAAACCTTGAACATGTACCATGTTCTAGCAAATCAAATCAAATCAAATCAAATCAAATCAAATCAAATCACTTTTATTGTCACATCACATGTGCAGGCACACTGGCACAGCACATGCGAGTGAAATTCTTGTGGGCGAGCCCCACAAGCAACAGAGATGTGCAAACACAACAACACAAACGAGCAAAATACAAGAATGGCTAATCTGAAACTAATAAATATATGTACAATATATAATAGTGTATGCATTTCTGGATGTGTATACTAAATATTTTCCTACGTGTCTCTGTGTGTGTGTGTGTGTGTGTGTGTGTGTGTATACACATTTTTACAAATTAAATAGTAAAAAAAAAAATAATAAAATATATAAACTATACAGAGTTGAATATGTGCAAAACAGAGCTGTTAATGTCATTATATAGCATCTCTATAACATTGATAAATTCCTGTCCAAAACCAAAAGACTGCAGAGTTTTTAATATGAACGTATGTTCAACTGAGTCAAATGCTTTGTAAAAATCCAAGAACAGGATGTATCCTCTCTCTTGTGTCACGATGAGTTGTGTGGCTGTCAGTGGCTGGACCCACGTGCAGGACTCAGAGAAAAAACATTAACTTAAACGACAGCTTTATTTGCTGGTGAGTCACCCTTGGCGATACATAAACAACAACTTAAACTAACTAGACTGGAGATGATGAAGGTAGACGACAATGAATACACACACAACAAACATGGAGGACGCAACAACTGGCAGAGAAAAACACAGGGCTTAAATACATACTGAGGTGATTAGGGAACGTGAAACAGGAGGAGAACACAGCTGGGACTCATCAGACATGACAAGACAAGGGGCGGCAAAACTCAACACATTGACATAGTACACAGACTTTCAAAGTAAAACAGGAAACTGAACAGACGTGGACTAAACTAGGGGATACAGTGACAGAACAAGAGACACACTGACAGAGATGACTGTATACTAACAGAAGTAACACAGAACCACGACCTAAGAAGGAGAACACAAGAAATGCCAAGGACCTAGGGAGTTAGGAATACTAGCGACAAAAATCAAACCCAAGAGAATCAAAACACATCATGAAATCAAAGATAACTAATACAAACAGAAAAACACTGAGTCCACAGACTCAGGACCGTGACATCTTGGATTATTTCACTGTACTCAAGGAGGTCCAAAACCAGCCCAATATTGTTATGAATTAGTCTTCCTTTCAAAAAACCTGATTGTGTTTCACTGATAATGTTTGAGATGCCTTTCTTTAGCCTCTCAGCTACAGCTCCAGACAGGATCTTATAGTCAGTGTTTAGTAAGGTGATGGGTCTTAAATTGTCTAAAATTCTTTTATCCTTACCCGATTTAGGGATCAGGGTTATCAGCGCTTGTTTCATGCTCGGCATCAGTTCTTTTTTTCTCTATCGATTCCTTTAATGCATCAAACAATAAAGTTCTTAGGTCCTTCCAGAAGAATTGATAAAAATTAGTAGTGAGTCCATCTGTCCCTGGGGACTTGTTTAATGCCATTTTCATGACCACCAAATCCAGTTCCTCAATTTGGCGGCCGCTACTAAGTTTTAAAATTACTCATACTAATCTTTCTGGGTCACAAAATAAACTTTTAACATATTTTCAGGCGAGAAAGTAGCTGTGTAAACATCAAATATCTGCTCGGTTTATCAAGATACCGCATATTTGCAAAAGTGCTTCGACGTTTTCGGAGACGTCTGCTACCCACCAGCACTATAGCCAGCCAGGAGCTCGAGGGTCACTGAAGCCACCGAGAACGGCACAACTCCCGGCACATCGTTTTCAGATCACCGCGGACTTTCGCTACTCAGGTTAAACGTGACTTAGACAACCTAAAAATGTTATTGTTTGGCTTTTTTCAGTGTTTTGTTTGTTCGTGAGTAAATCGGTTTGGCTGAGATTAAAGTTATTAGATTAGGTTAGATAAAATAAAACTTTATTAATCCCCCGGGTGGGTTCCTCCTTGGTTTTCACACAGCTGAATAAACATCAAACAGAAAACTGATTAAACAGAAGTATGAGACGGTCGAGAATTTACTCCAGTGTCCTGTTATATTGCAGATAGCAAGGAGCAGACGGCCGAGTTTATTAAACTCCACCGAGACAGCGGTGACGCTAATCAGAAGGCTAGACCGTCCAATTTCCCCAGCCGTTTACTTCCGGCATACCCGACCTTCTGAGGACCCAGCCCACGTAGACCGCGAAGGCCGGGTCCTCGGTAGGACGTTTAGTTTTTAAAAATGTCGTGATAAGGGCGGGTCTTACTGTGAACCTGCGCGCTCATTGGCTAATAACTTGAGATTGACAAGTCCTTATCCAATGAGCGCGCGGCTTCTCCCAACATAAAGTAGTTTCCTTTGAAAAACCAAAGTCTGATTATTTTTGCCTCCACTGACGGAGCCTGTTGTTCCCGCCACAGAGACACAGTAATGTCAGAGCGGTGTTAACACTCACCTGCCTCAGCACAGCTCTCACTCTCCTCCTGCTCTCTCAGCTAAACTCACTTCCTCTCTACTTACAGGAAACCAGCGCTCAGAGGAAACGACCGGCCTCACGTTTCACCCACAGACACGAACAGCGTGGAATTATTTTATGTCATAAGAAGAAACATATTCATGTTAACACTCACCTGCCTCAGCTCCACCTTCCTCCTCCTGCTGCTCTGAACGGAGGATCAACACTTTCACTTTCAAGGTTCAAGGTTCAAGGTTCTTTATTTGCCACATGCATAGTTATATAAGTATAACACACAGTGAAATGTAGCCTGACACGCTCCTCGACATGTGCAAAAATTGGGGGGGTAGAGGAAGAACATTATATATATATATATATATATATATATATATATATATATATATATATATATATATATATATAGTATATACATTGGGTGAATGTACAGTAGTAGCAGCAAGCAGGTGAATTCTGTACATTAATATGAATAGACATCTGACTATTTTACAGGATAGACAATATAAACATATTTAAAATTAAAGGAATTTGAAATGTACATTGTTTCACTGCTCCTCCCTAAACACAGAGGATGCTGGGACTTGTAGTTTTTACCTTGTGTGATATTTATGGCTGTGACACTAAATCACAGCATGAAAACTTCCTGCAAATATGTCACAGGCGATAAAAGTTTCACATTAAAGGTGAAGTTATTTTTCTGTCTCATGTTCAATAAACAGTGAGCTGGGAAAACTGAAGAACAGACTTCAGACGTTCCCTGCAGAGTTTCTGCTGCTCGGTCGTCTGCATGTTGCTGAGACTGAGCTGATGATGAAGCTGTGACGGGTTTATGGCACGTTTGGTTCTGGAGAAGAGTTTTACTGCCGGTGCAGGTGAAATGATCAGAGGTTACAGCCTCTGGTTAAAGTGGAGGCAGCGATCAGGACGGCTGAGCAGCAGAGGTCTCGAGGGTCCTAAAGTGTAAAAGCATCAGTGTTAGTAACACAAAGATCACAGAATGGGATCATCCACACAACACTAACATCTAAATCCACGGCAGGAACTCTTCCAGTGTCCTGAAAAATCTGTGTGCACGATGCTGAGATTAAAATCTGTCTGCTCATCTTAATGCAATATTTACTAAAGTCTGGTAGAAGTTTTACTGATTTCACTTAGCAGACGTGTGGATAGGTGGTGGGTTGTAGAGCAGACTGAAAGCTTTAAGTTCATCCTCTGATTAAAAACTCAGACCCACAGATACAGGAAGTATAACGCTGGTGTAAGACAGGAAACAGCAACACGGCAGCCATCTTTTTCCTCCCATGATGACCAGTGTCCCAGCAGAAGCTGGGGTTTGTTAGATCCTGTTCGATCCAGAGGAAACAGGCTAAAAGAGTCGATCGGGGGGATCATGGTTTTATTATGTGCTCGTTATGATTGAAGCTCTGGTTGTGTGTTAGAGACAGAACCTGCAGATTCCTCCACTCTGCCTCCTCCTCTGCAGGAATCAGCCTCTTGGCTGGTTTTATTCACCAACGTGAATAAAATCATCAAACTAATCCAAGTTCATTGTGAAATGCCTGAAAATGGAGGAATAAATCTGTCAGTTACCGTATAAAGTTTGAGTTTGTCAGTGTTTTACACGGAGACGGTCGTCAGATGTTGAATGTTTAGCATGAAAGTTCCACATCTGGAGAAACCTTCAAGATTAAAGCCAGTGAAAAGTGAAGAGTTTCTGCAGCAGCCGCACTTCCTGCAAATCTGTTCTTTCAAAATAAAGTGAAGAGTCTAAAATTATATTCACGACAGGTTTAAAGGTGAAGGTGGTCACATGGTTTTAGTGGAATGCCTACGTGGGCGCGTCTGAGTGATTTTGATTCAGATTCGTGCAGCGTGGAGCAGTAAACACTTGTTTTTGTTCATCTGGACTCATGAAGGATTCCAGTTAGCACATTTCCAGCCAATGAAACGTAACTACAGATGAAGACAAACACATTTAAGCTGCCTGACTCTCGAGTGTGGGTGCGTGTTCCCATTTTCAGGCTGTTTTAGTTTTCAGTTTAGAGGAACACTGCAAACTCACAAAAACTTCTTTCTTGTGAGGTTTTGTTGGCAGACTGATAAAAGCAGCAGCAGCTGGTGTTTGATGAGCACACGTGTGTTTCCTGTTCTGTAATAATCAGCTTGTTACCATCACATAATGAACTCAGCCGTGACCAATGAGGCCGTCCTTGTGCGGTTCTCTGGCGCTGATTCTGACTGTGACCTTCACCTCTGCAGGGTCGCCTCTGCTCGTGGCTGAGCTCGTGTTTGTCAGGCTGACAAAATAAAAGCTTCTTCATTTCTGTGGCTGAAGAGGAGTCTGCTCTTCTTCACCAACAGGAAGTGAAACATTTCTCACTGATTCTGAAATCTTCACTTGTTTCACAAATTCACAGTAACACACACACACGGTTGTGTTTTCATATCCTTGTGGGGACATCTATTTGACATCATGCTCTCCTCAGCCTTTTACTCTAACCATTAAGACTGAATGCCTAACCCTGACCTGACTGTCCCTGACACTAAAACCACATCTGAGTCTCACAAATGTCTTCAAACTTGTGGGGACGGGCATTTTGGTCCCCACAAAGACATGTAAACATGCACACACACAGGTATTAATGACCTCACAGGTTCATGTTTGGGGCTTTTAGCATCTTTGTGTGTCGCTCAGATTTAATTCACTCTTGTTTTGAGGTTTTGTGCCTTTTTGTTTCATTCTTTGTGCGTTTATTTTCTCTTTAAGCCTTTCAGGACTCGTGCTGTTGGCTTTTTCCTGGTGTGTTATTATTATTTTTCATTTCTAAACTTATTGTAAAAGAAGGACCGATGGAACATTTATGTGAAAATAAACATGATCATTTAATGTTTTTGTCAATCACAGTGTTGGGACTAACGCGTTATTAAGTAACGTGTTACAGTAACTACGTTATTATTGTGGTAACGAGCACGGTAACTAGTTATTATACTAAAATCAGGAACGCGTTAGTCGTTACTGGGATTTAGATAGGCTCGTTACTCGTTACTTCGTGTGGTGACTATCGCGGAGCTTCCACAGATTCAGTAACATTAGCAAGTGGTGGAAGCCAGCAGGTGGAGGAGGGAAAGGGGGACGCAGAAGGAAAAGAGACCCGAGGCGGCCGCCGGTCCAAGTGTGAACTGAACTTCAGGTAAGAAGTTATGACCTGCAGTCTCTCTGGGTCAGATATGAACCAAGTTTAGGTGGAGTTTATTTTTGTTATTCTGACTTTTTCCGTACTGCGTGCTAGCTAGCATGACAGAGTTTCTATACAGCTGGGTGGGTGCTATGAAGTTAATGATGTTGAACTTTATTTCGTTCATAAGTTATTAGAATTGCCAACCGTCTCATCTGGTATTCAGAGAAAATATTACGCATTTCTTATTGAGGTGAAAAGGAACAGTTAGTCCCGTAATTCAGCTACAATGAAAAAGGCACAAAGCTGGATTTATTCTGTGTCTTTGCTGCACAGCTGCCTCTTCTTCTTTCATTCTCCCCCCTCCCTCTCCTGTTTCTACTTCAATCATGAAAACTGATCAATGATCAGCTGATCGTCTCTCTTGTTTGTTTATCTCCCACTTTGCATCAGAAAGAGGAAACCAGCGGAGTTCACGTTAAACAACAGCAGCACGTTTAAGGTTGATCAGCTGTTGTTAGAATTTATTTCATATTAATTTCTAGTATCAGCTGATGTTTGCTGGAGCCACAGCTGCAAAAAAGCTGCTGGTCATGATGTCGGTTTGGTTATGTGATGAGAGGGAAACATGAAGATGAAACCAGGAGATGTCCTTACTGAATCATCAGAGCTGAACAGTGATGGAGAAACAGGTTTACCTTTTAGGTGACATGAATGAGTTGAAGGGAAGTTATGAACTGTTTCTGAGAGACAAATAACACCAGGATCCTTTTTTAGGTAGCTGACAGCTGGTAACTGTGCAGGGGCGGGTCTAGCAAAGTTTTGCCAGGGGGGCCAGGTAGGGCATTAACAGGGAAAGGGGGGCACAAAGAAATACTTTTCTTTCTTATTCTCGTTTAAAATGTCTCGCTTTAAAAAAATAATTATCTGAATCTTACAACAAACGATTGATAGATTGATGCATATACACCATCAAGACAGTGAGCATCACTGTCACAACAGCGTTTGTTTTCATTCAAAGGCTTTAGGATTTTTGCTATAATGGTGAGCCGGTCTCTAGTCAAAATGTCCGGGCTGATTTTTTTGTCCCAGTCCAGCCCTGTATGCAGCTCATCTGCAGTCTGGTGTTACCTACATCTTCCTATTCAGAAGGCAGAATTTCCAAGTTCTGAGTACAATCGAAAGCACCATGACTGCAGTTTTTGTGTTGGATGTAAAAGGCGCACATGATGCTGTGACGTAGGCTAGAATCATGGTGGCGGTCAACGACGGTCCAGGCGTGGGATTTCTCTCGTGGAAATATGCACCTTATCTTTTCCTTTCTATTGGTAGGTGGCACAGTGCATTTGTGGCAGGTAAGCAAGCTAGAAGACTGGCAAAGTTATGGAAGCAACACATTAACAAGAGAATTCTGAGTAAAACCAAAGTTACTTTCCCTAGTAACTAGTTACTTTGAAAGTAACGAGTAACTTGAAGTAACTGAGTTACTTTTGATAGAAGTAACTAGCAATGTAACTAAGTTACTAATTTAAAGTAACTTACCCAACACTGGTCAATCATTAAAAATAAATCCTGGTCTTTCATTTTGCTGCTGCATTGTTCACAGAAACACATATTTTCCTGTTTCTTTCTGTTCGTGTGTTTCTGCTTTTGCCTGTTTAGAGCTGCTGAGCAGGAAAACCCAGACGAACAAAAATCTCTTTTAAGTAAATGTTTGAGTCACTTTGGGTCTGAACTGTAAAAATCTGCAAACTGAAACAGATTTGAAGGCATCACAGGAACAGCCTCACATTCAAAACATGAAAGAGAGGACTTTTATTTTGAAACACTCAGGAAATGACAGAGAGAAAGTTTTTTAATTAAAACAAATTATTAGTTTATGCATTCTAAGTTCATACAACCACCAAAACTGTGATGATCCTCACATCAGCTTTATTGTGTGAGGTCCCATACAAAATCATTAATGTTACTATTATTATTATTATTATTATTATTAGAGACTTGCAGAGAGAAGAGGTGGAAACATTTTGATTTTCATAAATTTAACAGACTAAAAACCTACAAACATGTTTGGTGCTGAAGAAAAATGAAAAATATCAGAATAAAAAAGTGAAACCTGTGGGGAGGTCTGAGTGAGACACGGCAGAGCCCCACGGTGAGTGTCTGTCCGTGTCTGTGGAACAGCAACGTTTGGATCACTTGCAGTCGCAGAGCAGCGCGGCGCCTCGCAGCGTCCAGTGCTCGGGCGGCTGCACGCTCCTCAGCTGCAGGGAGAAGATGAAGTTCAGGTCGGTGCGTCAAGGCTTCTTGTAGACGGGACACGAGTACCGGCTGACCGCCCCCCACATTCATTCGCACATTCACACCTAGTGACAATTTGGATTATCCAAATAACCTATCCCCACAAGCTTCATGTCTTTGGGCGGTGGGAGGAAGCCGGAGTACCCGGAGAGAACCCACGCAAACACGGGGAGAACAGTGGACCATTGATCAGAGGTCCATTGTGGTATCAATCAGACCACTGGTCTTTGATAATTATGATTGACATGGCAGCACTGAATGCACATGTGCTGTATCAAGCATGCACCGGGACGCAGGAAAGACGGTGGACTTCCTGGTGGAGCTTGCAAGAGAGCTGGCTCACTCTCATGTAGCTGGGAAGAAGGCAAGAAAAGAACAGTTGCTTCGGACACAACCCTCCACACCGAGCCCTGGAAAAAGAGCCATGTGTCAGGTCAAACACAAATGCAAGAACAATCATGCCACTGTGCGATGTGTTCACTGCTACAGATACACATGTGGTAAATGCAGACTACAGATACCATGGCAGTGCCAGGATTGTGAGTGATTGCTGAAAATGTTGAAATGTACTCACTCACTTTTTATTATTATTTGTAAATATGTGTACAAATGGTTGGTTTTTTTGTACTGTTTTTATCAATAAATCTCAGCAACAGAGGAAATACACCCATGTGTGTTGATTTCTCCCTAAGATGGCAAACTGAAACACAAGTTTCCTTGTGGCTCAGGAAACTAACCACTCCAAGTTGGTGACTTTTGGAGATTTAATTTCCTGGATGATTGAGAATGCATCAAGACGAACACAAAAGGAAGTTCACCGCTTTTAGCAGCTCCCCCCCAGACAAACAAAGAGGCAGTTGGCAGTTAGAAATCAGCAATCATTCACACACCCCCACTCCCCTCCAGAATTCTCAGGTAACAACCTAATTTACATATGAATGACTAGCCAATTTAGCTTCCACTTGGCTGAAGCTAAAGCCTAGCTAAAAGCCTACCAGCCATTTGGCAACTCAGCCCATCACACGTCCACGTCTCTCCTTGTTTCGTCTTTTATTATGAAAGGGTTGTGTTTCCATGTTCAGTGTGTTTCATGTTGCTTCCCCTGTGGTGTCAGGTTCATTTGTGTCAGCTGTGTTTCCACTTCCCTCCTTTCTCTTCTGTGTGTTTAAGTCCGCTGTCTTCCTCTGGGCAGTGTTGGTGCGTTTTCCTCCGTTCACGTTATTCCGGGTTTCAGGTTATCTCCTGATTCTGTTTAGGTCCATGTTCATGTTCATGTTTTTTCATCAGAGTTTCTCGCATGCACCTCCTCGGATTCATGTTCATGTTTTTCTTGTCATAGTTGTCATAGTCATACCGAGTTATTCCCAGTATAGGTTTTAGTTTTAGTTTCCGCTCCTGTTTGCTGGGCCTTGTTTTGTGTTCGTGTTTTTCAACCTAATAAATGGTTTGTTTTTTTGTTAAGATTCAGTTCCATCTCTCCCTTGTCTGCTTCCGGGTTCATATTGCAATCACATCAGCCACAGTGACAATAAACTTATTTTGATTTTTAACTTTCTTTATTTTTTCAACAATATTATGTATATATAAACATTTTGCATCTTACAATATAAAGCCTGGATCCTGCACATATTGCACTTTGAACTTGAACTGTGTTGTCTGTTTATTGGAGATTGTACTACTTGAATTCATTATCCTGGTGATATAACACATTAATTCTCCATTTGGAATCAATATAGTATATAATACAGTATCTGTCTATCCATCTATATAGCTGTTGAATTGAACTGGAGTGAATGGAAGAAAATTAAATAATGGATTTCATGTTCATGTTTATCTATGTTGTAACAGTGACGACTTGAGACATCTGTTTGGCACTATATGAAGAGAATTAAATAAAATTTAAATAAAAATGATATTAACTGTATTTATACATTTTATATTTTTGGATGAGACACTGTCAGTGTGCTGTTATATAACTCAGGTATTTTTAAGGCCTGACTGGTGGCATTGGTGCCCATTGCTTTACTGTGCTGTTGGATGTGTATGTGGGCTATCCCTTGTACCTGACATTTGATTGGGCATCACTGTGTTGCTATGGTATGATCCTGGTAGTTGTTGTTAATAAAACAATAACAAATTCAAATTCAAATATTGCTGCATTCTTCTGTCACTGAGGATTCCAAACCTGCACTCAGTCTCCTCATTACTTTGGTATTGAACAGACAAACTTTGGAGCTCCTGCAAACTTTATTCACAAACTGCAAATATTTTACACAAATCTGCGACTGACAACAAGCACAGAGACTTCAAACAATCACTGAAGTAAGGGCTGAAAGATTTACTTTTAAACAATAATGATTAAGACCTTTTTCGTAAGGTTGTTTTCCCTTGATTGCCAGCTGTTACTGTTTTTATCTTCATATCTTTCATATTTGTCCACCTAAACAATGCTTTAATGATACAGTTTGAGAAGTTTGATATGAATTTATCCAACTGACTTGAAAATGAAACTGACAACTGTCCTGTAATCTTACACAGAGAAACCAAATCCTGCGTCTTTGCCTTGACAGACGCCTAAAATGGCTCGAGCTGTGGTAAGTTACCCTTCACTGTGTCTGTTTCTAAACATTAAATCGTGTGAATTTTTAAAGAAAAATCCAACAACAACAATAATAATATGTAACAGAGCAAAACGTCAGATGACTTAAATGTTCCTCTGCAACACAAAGTCAAAGTCTGCCTCCTCCACAGGCAAAGGAGAAGCTCCCACGCTCATCCAGTGCAGACCGTTGTGCTCTGGACAATGAAGTTCCCGCTTTCATGTTCCGACCTATCAGCGCACCTGCATGTGAGCTCCTAAGTCCAACACCTGCTGATGCCAGCTTTCAGTCGAAGGACACAGACAAGATCATTAATCCAGATTTGAAAAATGATCGTTCATCCCTGGATGATGACGTGACATTTTTCATGTGTCCTAGCGATGTTCCTCTGCCTCCGAGACCTCCACCCACTGCAGAGGTAGGTCTCTGCAGAAAGCGCAGATATTCTACTGCTTTTTCTGTGGAGGATGAAGAGGAACATTTGATGCCCAAACGCATGAGGCTGATGAGTTCTGATGTACCAGTTTCTTCAAATCCTCCACCTGCTGATGCCAGCTTTCATGCAAAGGACACAGACAAGATCATTAATCCAGATTTGAAAAATGATCGTTCATCCCTGGATGATGACGTGACATTTTTCATGTGTCCTAGCGATGTTCCTCTGCCTCCGAGACCTCCACCCACTGCAGAGGTAGGTCTCTGCAGAAAGCGCAGATATTCTACTGCTTTTTCTGTTAATGATGAAGAGGAACATTTGATGCCCAAACGCATGAGGCTGATGAGTTGGGATGTCTCTAAGTCTCCAGCTGCTGAGAAGGAGTATGTTTGCTTTACGTGTCCTGAAGACAAGAGGTCTGAGTTACCTCTCAGCTCCCTCCAAGGCCATCCACCATCACAGGTCAATAATAATGACACTGACCAGTGTACCATTCTGCTGCCTCCTGAAATCCCAGTGCCTCCAAGTCCTGCCCCTGTTGGAGTTCTAGAAACTGTTGATTTTCCTTTTGTTGATAATTAAATACGTGTTTGTGGTAATAAATACATTTTTGAGCAAATACATGTTGAGATGATTTGGTTGATTATGATGGTTATAATTATCCAAACAGTATTATTCCTAATAAGATCTTTACTTTTTATACTTATTTTCTCCATGACCTATTTTGATGTCTGTTTTGAAGATCCACTCATATCATGACAGTATGCTTATTCTCAGTAGAGTGTATAGCCACATGTGAACAAATAATAAATTAAAGTCACTCATTAACAACTTACCACATACGCCGGAGCTGAATTCAAGATGTAAGCAGACGTTTCACAGATATCTTGGTTGTCTTTCCATTTCCTACACTAACAGTATCCTGAGAATTGGCTTATAGAGCTGATATAAAGGTGAAATTTGATGACTTAATCGAAGCATCATCAGCTTAAATGCAAATGAATCCACTGTACTTGAGGTAACCTAACACTGACCATGAACGCCACAATCACTGTGCGCCAGTCCAACACAGTGCTTTACTGTGAACTCACCACAGTACTGCAAACTAAAGTGTTTATCTTCCAGTCCAATCCAATCCATCTTTATTGAGAAAGCACTTTAAAAAACCCAGGACAAAACCAAAGTGCTGTACAGTAAATGAGTTAAGAACAATAGAATAAAACATAACAGTAAAAAAATAAAACACATAATACATAAAAAATGTAAACAGCCCTATATTTCAAAACAAGATAAAACAGCAAAAATAAACTAAAAAACTCAAACTAAAAACCAACATCTTACAAGGTGTCAAAGGTCAGGGTGAAGAGATGAGTTTTCAGGAGTGATTTAAGAACAGGCAGAGAAGAAGCCTGTCTAATCTCTAAAGGCAGATCGTGTCACAGTTTCAGAGATGCTGCAGCAAAAGCACGATGTCCTCTAAGTTTACGTTCAGTCCTGGGAACATTCAGGAACAGCTGATCAGCTGACCTGAGACAGCGGGTGGGTTTATAAGACTGTGGCAGCTCAGAGAGTTAAGATGCAGCTAGGTCATGGAGAGCTTTAAGAGACATTAATACCAATAAGCTGCTAACATGATGTTGTATTTTATTTACATGTCTGTTTTAGCACTTTAACATTTGCATCTGTCTAACTGGCTAACCATGCAAGACTATTGTAAGCATTGCTCTGTAATAGTGCGACATTTTGGACCCCAGGAGGTCCTTCTGTATCTGCACGATGTTTGACCTGCAGTCTTTATAGCCGCCTATGTATATTCTTTTAAACCTTTTTATTGTTTTTAAATGATAGTTACGGACCAAATGTTAAACTATATAGTTGAATATATAGTTAAAGTGTTTCTCTAGATACAGAGAAAGGTTTTACATCAAAAGGTCATCTGTCTGCATATAAAACAGAAGCTTTCATGCAGATGCACTTCCTGTTTACAGACTTTGAGGTTTAGGTAGTGACGGGGGTGATTTACTGAGCGTGTAAGTTTTCCTCCTGTCAACACACTCTACAATGCCGCCCACATGCCACTCCTGTCCAGTCTTGAAAGCAAAACATGTATGTATAGTATAAAATGGTGAAATGCTGATTTCCATGTTTCAATTGAATCACTTGATTGTAATCAATTGATTGCAGAGACTTTTGTCAAGACCCTATAGAATCAGAAGTCCCGTGAACATGCACTAATAAAAGCTGCAGTTGTAATAAGGGATAAAGTAGTGTGCACAATGTGTGTTTGGATAAGATGTCAGTAATGCATTCACATTAAAATCACAGGGTTTCTTTCTTTTTCTTATTTTTCTTACATATCATGTAAAAAAACACTCCTGCAGCATTTTTTCTCTGCCACAGATTTAGGAGAGGAAGAGTCCAGCATTTCAACACCTGTGCAAATGTTAGTTTATTTGATAGGTGCATCAGTAGTAATTATTTAAATTAGAGTTTTCAGCAGTGTTGTTGTATTTACAGCAAAGTGCCTGCAAAGTGTAAAAACTAATTAACTGATGATACTAGACCCTTAAAAGAGATAAACACCACTAGTCAAGTCATAATGGCTACTTACAAATACATAACCACTCAACACAACCCACACAGTGATCTAATGCACAAAAACAAAGGAGACTTAAACTGGCTGAATCAATTACTGTAAAGAAAACATGGAGGAAGGCTTCCTGTGGTGTCTGGCTGCAGTATAGGTCATAAACCTGCCTCCTGCATTACAGCAGACAGGTCAGGGGTCAAATGAAAAGCAAAATGTTTACCTCAGATTAGGGATGCACCGATACCACTTTTTTGGAAACGAGTACGAGTACTTGCATTTCAGTACTCACCGATACCGAGTACTTAATAAAAACATGATTTAAATTTACAGGTAACAGCTTTAGTCCTATAATTTAACAACAAACAAACAAGGGACTGGTTTGGAATTAAGAACATTTATTTAAAATAAAAGCATGTTGTATGCAACATATTACAGAATAAATAATTATAAAAAAAATTTAAACAGTGACAGTGCAACTCAAGTATTTTTCAGTTTATTGTAAACTCTGCTGCGTTGGACAACACAAGGGGCATTAATAAACATCTTTGCCATTTAGTGCACAATATGTGAATAAACTAACAACATCCACCGACATGGAACTGTGGCAGTCAGTGCAACTGAGGTAGGTATTAACATCAAGTCTAAGATGACTCACTAAATGGAGAGAAACAGTGAGTGGCAGGGTTTTTTAAGAAAAGTAGCTTTTCTGCATCATCAGCAGTCAGACTGTTTCTGTTTTCATCTATAATGTGTGACACTGAGCTAAAAAGCCTTTCACTGTCCACACTGCTACATGGGGCTGAGAGCTATTTACAGGCTATTTTAGCCAAAGTGGGGAACCTGATTTTGTTGACACCCCAGTACTTCAGAGGACTGTCTTCACGAGGGCTTGGGGCCTCTCCGAGGTATGTGTCGAGCTCAATGGCAGCACCTGCTGCCAGCGGCAGCCTGGGCCTTGAGGAACAGTTTAGCAGGAGGTTCTGCAGCTTCTGCCCGACTCCCCTCTGCCTCACCTCTAGAAGCTCCTGCTTCAGGTGCAGCTTGGCCTCTGGAGCAGTGTTGTTGGAGAAGAAGCGATCTTTATACCTGCACAAAATTCATAAATGTATTAATATGTGGAAAAATAGGACTGATGTCATGTAATATGTGCTCTTCCAGCGTGTCTGTATGTCCTGCTGCAGTCTCTTTATTGGCTGGTTGAGCTGTCCCTGAATGTCCTCGAGGCGGGAGTAGGCTAAGGCGTTTAAAATGTTTAAAATGCCCAACTATTTTCCGTCCCACTGCTTTAGCATCAGCTATGCTCCTCTGTGCTAATAAGCGTGGGTAAATAAGCGTGGGCAAACTCTTTGTACTCGTTGTCGTGTTGGGATTTTAGGTGCTTGATTAAATTACTTGTGTTAAATGCGCTACCTTTAGAGCCTCCTCTGGACAATTTCGATGAGCATAATTTGCAGTCCGCCTTTGTTTTCGTGTCTTCGTTCACTTTGAAATAGTTCCACACGGCTGACTTGTCTCGCCTCGCCTTCTCCCAGCTCTGAGATGCAGCCGGGGCCTGTGGGGCGGGCACTCGGCGCCTGTGATTAACCCCTTACATGCCGCTCAAACATAGACAGGTCTCAGACCGTGGTATCGGTCCTCGGTATCGGGGAACTTTTAACGAGTACTTTAGAAAATGTGGTATCGAGGCCGATACCAGATACCGGTATCGGTGCAACCCTACCTCAGATTAAATATTTCCCAAAGTAAATTGGACTGAACTGGCCAGTTAAATACACGAGGGGATACGAATAGAAAAAAATTATCTAAAAACAAAGAATGAAAACCAACTATTAATTTAATACTTAAGTCTGTGAAGGTTCTCAGTCATCCAGGTCATCGTAGTCTAAGGAGCTTGGAAGGAAAAGCGTCTGGACTTCTTGAGTTGCTTGAAGACGTTTCACCTCTCATCCGAGAAGCTTCTTCAGTTCTAAGGGTCAATGGTGGGGAGTCCCAGACTTAAAACCAGTGGGAGTTTCCCCCCAAAGAGGGACAAAGGACCCCTGATGATCCTCTACCTAATCACATGAGCCAAGATGTGAAAGCGGATGTGGGTCCTAATCAGCCAGGGTTTCGGGTGAGCTCATTGTGAAACCTGGCCCCACCTTATCATGTGATTTCCTGAGGTCAGATGGCCCAGGATGTAAATGGTCTGAGATCCCTTCCCAGACGCCTTAACGTCCAGTGAAAACAACACATCATTTTCTCTCCAGTTACCCTCAGCAGTCCAACAGACCTCCAGCACCAGTAAAACATTAACCAGAAATAGTTTATGGGACATGTGTCGTTATTTATGTTTGTGGAAATGTGCATTAAATTAAAATAAAGATGCTGGTGTCTGACGTTACTGACTTCCCAATTGTGTGGCTTCTGGGGTGGCCTTCACAATTCAATTTTCAATTCAATTTTATTTGCACAGCGACAAATCACAACAATATTATAAGGCAGACCCTACAATAATACATACAGAGAAAAAGCCCAACAATCATATGACTCCCTATGAGTGAGCAGACTGGAGACAGTGGGAAGGAAAAACTCCCTTTTAACAGGAAGAAACCTCCAGCAGAACCAGACTCAGGGAGGGGCGGGGCCATCTGCTGCGACTGGTTGGGATGAGAGAAGGAAGACAGGATAAAGACACGCTGTGGAAGAGAGACAGAGGTTAATAACAGGTATGATTCAATGCAGAGAGCTGCATTAACACACAGTGAGTAGGAAAGGTGACTGAAGAAGAAATACGCATTGCATCATGGGAATCCCTCAGCCACATACACCTGTTGCACTACACAACAAATGCAAGCATGTCAGTTTTATTCATTTTATGCTCATCTTCGTACAAATTTTAAAGGTAATGCAGTCAAAACTTTGTAAGTATCTGAGTGATTGGATGAAGCGGTTTGATGACGTAACACGCTATTTTAGTTTAAAATGCTTATAATGTTATGATAAATGGTAGTTTTGTTGTTACTTTTACAATATTATCCATCCTTCAGCTTCAGCGAACATGACAGTTAGCAGTGTAATAATTCCTCTGTGATAAAGAAAAATTAGCTTGTTTTCTTTTTGTGTGGGAGCTCGCACAGTGTTTCAACTTTACAGCCTTTTAATATGAAAGTCCTGTCAGTACACTTCCTTTTTACATCATTTCACACTTGCCCCGTGAAGGGCAACAGTCTGACGTCTGCTTAGCCAGGAAAGCTTCAGCTTGTTTCTTTCCGCACATCTTCCTCTTCACTGTCGGTGGCTCACAGACATGTTAACAAGCATGGACGTATCAAAACTTTGCTTGATTTTGCTGTTACCACTAGCTGTGTCCCATGATGCTGAAGGTAATACAAGGAAACTATTTTCATAATGCATTATTAATATTTTTAAATTTATAACCTCCTTGCTTTTAGTTTAAACTAAACACATTATTATGGGATTAAAAAGATGGTTTAACATTCACAAAATATAGAAACTAAAGTCCTCTCTGACACAGGCTGAATCTTGTATTTACCGTATTTTGCTGTCACTGTTTACAGAGACTGTTGTGAAGACAGTCAGGAGAGAACACGATGTCACTCGGATTTGCAACAAGGAAAGTCAGACTACTATTGTTTTGATTATCTGTAAGATCAAAAGACAGAGGGACACAGGAGGAGAGTGTCATCTGCTGTATCGACACGGAGAGAACGTTACTCAGGAATGTGACCCCAGGTTCTCAATAACAAAAGAAAATCAGACTGCCTTTCTGGAGCTGACCAGTTTAACACCAGCTGATAGTGGGAACTTCACCTGTGAGTGTACAAACACTGAAGGGACATATATTGTCCATATCAGTGTCACTGTGGAAGGTAAATGCATTTTGGTTTCTTTATTTGACACAGTTATTCAGCACTGTGTTAGCATTGTATTGACCTGCTTATGTGTTTTTTATTCTTGTAATTTGTTCATTTCTTTTCTTCTTATTTTCACTTACAGCAGTTTAAATACTCTCACTGACTCATTTATCAGGTACATCTTTGAACCGAGTTGGACCACCTTCAGCCATCAAACATGTCTTCATTTTTTGTGGCACAACAAGGCGCTAAAAACATTCCTCAAAGATTCTCAAGACATATTGAAATTACATCATCACACAGTTGCTGCAGATTCGTCAGCTGCTCTTACTTGAAGCAAACTTTCCGTTCCACCACATCCCAAAGGTGCTCTGCTGGATTGAGATCTGGTGACTGCGCAGGCCGTACATGATTTGAGCGCCGTGACATGGTGTGGTATCCTGCTGGAAGCAGCCATCAGACGATGGGTATTTTTTGGGCATAAAGACATGAATGTGGTCAGCAACAACCTTCAGGCAGGCTGTGGTGTTTAAATGATGCTCAGTGGTTACTACAGGGTCCAAAGTTTGCAAAGAAAATCCTTCACAGAGCATTACACCACCAGCAGTCTGAACTGTTAGAAATCAACTCATCGGGCAAGGCATCGTTGTTTTAGTCTTCTGTTGTCCAGACTTGCAAACTGTAGCCTCAGCTTGCTGTTGTTAGAGGACAGCAGTGATATCCAGTGTGGTCCGCTCTGCCTCAAGGTTTGATGTGTAAACAGCATTTTTACCCAGAGAATCACAGCTCACTGGATATTTTCTACTTTTCAGACCATTGTCTGTGAACAGAGATGATTGTGTGGGAAAATCCCAGCAGATCAGCAGTTTGTGAAGCACTCGGACCAGTAACATGTGCCATGTTGCTCTGTTTGAGCATTGATTTGCTGACATTTTATTATTTTATTAACCTTTATTTAACCAGGAAGATGAAGCTGACATGTGATTGACAAATGAAATGAACACTGAAATATTTGTGTTACACCCTGAACAAGTATACCTCATAAAGTGGCCAGTGAATGTATATAAGCAGTTGGACCAATTTCAGTTCATAGTAATATTCAGAAAAGATGCAAAAGAAGAAGAAGAAGACAAAAGAAAAGAGCACAGTGACAATATTTAAAGCTCTGTGGTTATAAAACTGGGGTTTCATTACTTCACTCAGAGTTTCAGTAGACGTAAACTGTGTTTGATTTGTGTTTTGATTTCCAGGAAATGAAAGTAAATGATTTTACTGACAAATGCATCTTTTCAATGATTTAGACACAAACGAGGCCCACACTTCAGCAGACAAATCTTTTTCCGTTTATCTGCCCGGTGTTGTGATCATCTTTATAACTGGAGTTATCGTGGGATTTATCTACTGGAGGAAAAGTAATGGGTGAGACTATTTTTGCTGCAGTAATTCAAAGATGATATAGATGTAGAGAAAGTAAACGGAAACATCACATTTCAATAAATGAGAATTCGCTGTATGTTAAACATCATGTCTAGAATGAACACTTTTTATCCTTCCAAAAATAATTATCATTATTAAGAGAGAAGATAATATAAATGTAGATGTTCTTACTTGATTTTTCTCTGTTTGAATGTGAATAGTGTTACACTAATGCTGACATCCTTTCTTATCAACGTGGCTGCTTAAGGTCAGGAACATCTGGAGTGTCTGTACCTGAAAATCCCAACGGTTTGGTGAGCAATTTATTGCTACGATCTACAGCAGCTAGTTAAAAGTTTGCCAGTAAACATAAAACATGTACATTTATGTTTTAGGATGTTACTTATATAGATAATTACAGATTAGTGTTATAATACTATTAGTGCCAACTTCAGTGTCCTTTATTTTGTGAAGAAGCTCTTACAGAAATGAGCAGAAACATTAAATAATCCAGGCAACAGATGGAGAGATTTAAAGATCAATAGAGTGTGTGGGTAGACCGGGTTGAACTTGATTAATACCTAAAATATTTCACTTTTCTAAAGGATGACGATGAGCCAGATCAGCCCTATACAAACCTTCAGCAGCCATCGAGTGATTCCTACCAGACTATCATCTCAGTGAACCATCAACACGACAACAAGACACGCTCAGCAAGAAGCACAGGAACTGTGGGAGTGGATAATAAAGCTCTATGAAACATTTTAAAGTATATAAAACTTTAGGTGACATACTAATATAATAATATTCATATATTATAATAAACGTCCATCTTTTCACACTGGATAGTTGTTTCCCAGTAATGGAGACCATTCAGTCATAATACTCCAACTCAGGCTCTCAGATTTAATACAATACAAACACAATAAACTGTGGCAAACATGACTCTTTGTATCAGACTAGTTTTGTTTTTGAACAAACATCTCATCATAATTTGAACACAATGTCCATCCAGATAAACAGAGAGATCAGTCTGGCTTAAACAATGTTGGTGGTTTACCTTCTACTGTCCTTCCACTTTTATGCACTTCTATTTTAGACATAGTAAAAGTTTCAGTGTAGACACAAGAGGTGAAATAAGGAGGGTGCAAGTCTTCCTGCCTTCACTATAGTCTACCTCACACTGTCAGCCACAGTTACTTCCTCACCAGCATGACTGCACGGAAACTCTGCTTTCTCCTGCTTCTGCTTGTGGTTTTTAGCAGTGAAGGTAAATATATATAATTAAAAAAGAAAAGCTGTAAAGCCAGGTGTTTAAGAAGAAAGCTTTAGTTAGGTTAGTGAAATAATATATGTGATTGATTTTCCCACAACAACAAATATATAGAAACTATAATCCCGATTTTGTTTCATTTTAACTGGAACAATTTATAGAGACTCTTGTGAAGACAATTGGAAAGAAACCCGATTCCACTCAAATATGCAGCAAAACAACTCTGAATATTACTGTGATGATACTGTGTGAGATCAGCACAGAGAGGAGCCGAGGAGAACAGCGTCGTCTGCTCTATCGTTACGACCGAGGCTTTATTCATGGCTGTGACTCCAGGTTCACACTGATCAAAGAAAATGAGACTGTGTTTCTCCACCTGCTCAACTTAACATCTGAAGACAGTGGGAACTACACCTGTGAGTGTGTATTTCGTGGTGGATTGTATGTTCTCCATCTCAGTGTGACTGTGAGAGGTAAAAACATTTTCTATTTATACCCACACCGCAGATTCAAGGTGGATGTTTGGAACTGCGTTAACACTTTCTTTTCTGTCATACATGGTTTGAGGTCGTCATTCCCGCCTGCAGCGGATTAATGAAAGGTTTCAGTCAGGAGATGAACATCTGGAATGTTTTTAAGCTCTTCTTCTGGCTAATTTGTTTAAAATTTCATTATAAAACTGCTCCAATCACAACTTTGGTGTTATTTCATCAGTGAAATGTTTGAATGATGCAATTGAAACTCTAATGTAATGAAAAGATAAACATGTTTTCCACTTTAATATAACAGGCTAATGCAAATTTCGTGACTTTTCATGTTTTCAAAATGAAGTTTTTTTGTGTGTGTGGCAACATTCAACAGACGATGGAGATTCTTCTGGCATGAAGTCCATGGCTACAGTTCCCATCATTTCTGCTGCTGCTTCACTCATCAGTGTGGCTGTGATAACCTGTGGTTACAGCCTGAGGAGAAATCCTCGCAGGTGAAAACTTTTACTGACGCACTTAAACTCATGAAATGACCCTTTGAAATCACTTGAGCACATTACTGCATACAGCAGCCACTGTGGTGTTCAAAGTATCTCATAGGTTCTTTTAAAACACCACACATTAGTTGTAGACATAGCTAGTCTTGTTTTTGAGGTATTTTTCACCCCATGACCTCTGATGTTTTTATCCTAACAGAGAAAACAGATCAGGTCTAACTAACTTAACAGGATCTGAAACTCGCCAGATGTTTGTGAGTTTTCCATAGTTCTGTTTTACACTTAATTGTGCCGAGGCTGCAGTGCATTATGTCTGTGTTTTAAGCTGCACTTTAATTAAATGTAAATGACAGTGTAAATTGTTGTTTAGGACAAAGAGGACCGCTACATGAGCCTTCATCGGCAAAACATCGATGTCTACCAAACTATCTCCTCCGGTCGCCTTCATCATGATGCTGAGGCCGCTGCATGTCACAGTCATGTACAATAATAATCAGAGATGGAGTTTTTACCCTGACTACATAATCTATAAAACTATGATGCTAGACATGCTATCTATAAAAGACACTGACATTTTAACTTGCCAGCATCATGTGTACTGTTAGTTTGTTTTGCACTGAAAAAAGAGAAAAATATTAACGTCCAGTAAAACTTGTAATTATGTTGTGAATGAATTGCCTTAATTCATGGCTTTTAACACCATTTAATTTCTGTTTTTTATCTGGTTTTAACGTTGAAAATCCTGCCACTTGGCTCTGTGGCCTCTGCCACCATTATGGTTTTTGCTATACTGGTCCACTTGATAGTCATATTTGATGATGATTTTACTTTATTTTGAGTCATTAGAATCAGAACGGGGGTCAGGAAAGAAGAAAAAAGATAAGCTGGGGAGAAAGTTAACAGAAGAAGAGGGAAAAATAGAGAAGAAGAGAAATAGATGGAGAGGAAGAGAGAAAAAATACTGAAAATCTATTTCATCATCTGCTGAAAAACACAAGGAAAAACCAACACAGTGGGGAACCCACAGCAACAACCAATAATATGCAGTAAGTAGGCTAGTAAGTAGTAGTAAATAATAGATATTAAATGTTACTGAGCAGTAAATGGGCCCAGAGGGCCGAGACCTGAGGGCACCCCACCCGCAGCACAGGCCCAACAGAGCCAGGGGGCCGGGCCCCACCGAGCAGCCGCCCAGAGTGAGCCACTAAACACAGAGAACCACTAATGCACTGTGGGTGGGGGCACCAGCTACTGGCAGGAAGTGTGGTGGGGGGAAATAATACGTGACTATTTTTATGTGGAGTGGAATTAAACTGCCATAGAATATGCTTGTGGTGGATTTGACTCAACACAAGCGTATTGTCAAAGTGTTCTTTGGCATGCATCGAGGCAGTTTCTCAGATACTGAAGTGACTTGAGCAGAGCCAGTTAAAGCCTACTGTGCTTGAGTGGGCAGCTCAAGTTTCCACGTGGAAGGTTTAGTGAGACAAAGACAGGAAGTTAAAGCTGCTGACTAATAATCTGCAGGTTCCTGATTTGAGTCTCTGTTAAGAGGATGGTGTCTCTGAGATAATTGCTTTTGTGCATCGATAAATAAACAGGGAAATAAATGAATAGAAAAAAGCATCCGAGCGGATGTGCACCGACGGTGTGCCCACTGGTCTTAAAGTGCCTTTGCACCCCTTACCATTTATGGAGGTCCCATTTGGGCACATTGGCATGGACCTATAGTGTACATGGATGTTGCTTTGTATTAGTTCTGGTATATTATACAACACAATAACATGATGCAGTGCTGCTGTGCACCATTTCTGCAAAGAGTGTGGTGCAAGCAAGGAAGATAAGATAACTCTTGCACAGTCATACCTAGTACAATAATACAACAAAATTGGAAACTGTCCCACGATAACACAATCATTTAGATACAATATTGGACTTTGTTTACATGTAACTGCACAAATAGAATTTAGAAATGTAATTATTGACAAGAGTGAACAACCACTTATAATGTAATCTACAGCTGTGACCAAACAGCTAGATAGAGAATCAGAAGTGTTGTTTTCTACAAAGTTTGCTGTCTCAGTGAGAGTCATATGTCATATCATTTCAAACAGTGGCGATCCAGAAATGTTGTACAAACGAGTAAGACTAACTATAGACTTTAGCCAAAGTTGTTAAGTTAGCTAAAGAGTTGGGATTGTGTGTAAGGCATAAATAAACCTAAAATGCAATGTTTTGGACGTTCTTTGGCACATTTCCCTACTGTAGGGGTCTCTGCAAGCATACGGGGCTCTGAGAGGGAACGAGATGACAACGAGGAATTCTACTGGAAATAGGGTTGCCAACTTCCTGAAAAATAAATAAGGGACACCTCGTGGCCAGGGCCAGGCGACCCAGTTGTCTTCACCCTTCCCAGTGTGGTGAATTTTCTAGCTCTTTTTTTTAACCATTTGACTTGAAGTTGATTTAAGTAGATATGTTCTACTTAAATCCTATTCTATTCTTTGTGATATGAACACATGTGAAACAAATGATCATTTAGCCATTTTTTTGTAGCTCAAAATGACAACATTAACACAGTAAAACAGGTCTCTTTCTTAAACAGAAGCCTGTCATGCTTAACTTTTGAGAATATAAGTAAATCTTTCTTTAAAAGAACTCTGTCCTGCTTAACTTAAAATAATAGAAAACAATAGAAAGAAAAATATTCTTGTAACAGTGCACATTTAGTGCATTTAGTACAATTGGCTTCAGTTGAGGTATTATTTCAGCTTTTCTAATGCTAATCAGCTGCTCCTGTTTGTAAACCCGCCTGTTCCCATGATTATGCATCATAACTCATCATCATTATTCATCTATGTATTACTTTTATGTATTAGTCATCTATTTGTTGTAATCATCTATCCTTGCAGTTGTTTATTACACAAAATAAATTATATTATCACACTTCTGGCCACATAGCGCTGATATTGACTGCACATGCCCATATTAACTTTTTCCAGCCAGGTGTTTTCCTTTTCCCATTCTTCCCTTTCTCTGAGGGGAACAAACATTGCTGCTCTAATGCTGGGCTCACACTGTGCGGTTTTAGGCCCATTTTGAGCCGATTTTTGAGTCGTGCGACCGTTTTGGTGATCGGACCGTTTTTTGGCCTTCGTCGTGCGTCGTGTAGTATACGTGGGGTAACGAGAAGCGATTAACACCTCGAGCAGCTCCCGATCATCAATCGCTCGTGAGCCGCTCACACTGCTCACGCGCAAACACGTAAACGTCGGTGAAAAAGACGGAGCAGCACGGCTGTGCAGCGTGTGATCTGGACACAAGCAATGGAGGCACAACTTGTAGAACTTTGGAAAGCTCATCCGAGCCTTTTCGATGTGGCATTTTTGGGGTGCTTTGGTTCATTTTTGGGGTGCTTTGGTTCATTTTTGGGGTGCTTCAGCACTTACTTACTTTTTTTTGACAATATTTCCTGTTTGTGTGACACACTACTAAAAATATAAAAGGCAGAACTTGGTTGAGAGGTAACATTTTAACAACAAAAGTATCCATAATATTTTTTAATATTTTGTAATAATTTATTTGTAATAATTTATTCTGTTTCAGGAGTGTTTTTATGCATCTGTATTATATTATACAAACACATTAAAAGTGAATCTCTGTCCAAAATATGCACTCAGTTTACTTCTTTCTCACTATGAGCATCATTCATTATTCTCCTCCAGTAATTAAGGTTAGGATATGTATTTTTTTTATTCCAATCCATTCTTCTTTGGCAGCATTTAAATAACCTTGATCAGATTTGATGGTTTTGTTACAGACTTTTCAAAAAAGTGTTTTGCTTTTCTTTCACAAATGTGGGATTAAATTGTTAAAAAGTACAAAACAGTGATGTCATGTTTTGTGACGAGGACCCAGGCACAGAGAGACTTGATGGATTTAATAATCTTTTGATTTAATAAAGAAATTTGCAGACTTGCACAGAGATGGTAAAATTATGATGACTGATAAAGGAGGCGAAGACAACAGACGATGAGGACAGGGAGGATGCAGGGACAGAGACGGGGAAGAAGTCTCATTGTGACGAGTAAAGTGTATCTTGGCTGGCTGGGCAGCTCTCTGGGTGCTCAGCCCCCCGAAGCTCTGATCCTAGAATCCTCCCTGAATTGTGTTAATACAGTATGTCAACATGAAAGCATAACTGTACAGGGTGGGCCAGTTATATGGATACACCGTAATAACATAGGAATGGTTGGTGATGTTAAAGTCCTGTTTGTGGCACATTAGTATATGTGAGGGGGCAAACTCCTCAAGTTCGGTGGTGACCATGGTGGCTATTTAGAAGTCGGCCATCTGATACCAAATGATACCAAACAAGGCAAAGTAAATAATTTTTAAAGGTAAATGTAGAGGAAACATCAAAAGTTGTCACGGCTGGGGCAGCAGTCGTGTGGTGGAGTGAATGAGGACCAAGATGCAGACGGCGGTGGAGATGCGAGTGGAGATTTATTTACAGTGAAAATAACAAAGGTGAGGGAAGAAGTGAACATCAACCTAAACTGGGAAGAACTAACAGACAAAGCAGAAAACATGAGGGCAGCAGGGAAACACAGAGATGACACGAAGAAGGCAGAGAGACGTGGAGAAACACCGATGGACACGGAGACTTTTCACCTGTTCCTTTTGTTTGAAGTGGCCGAACTTGGCCACAGTAGGACGTGGTCTCCCGGTCGCAGCCCGCATGGGGCCGATGCGATGCACTCTATCAAAGGCGATGTTCTTCACCGTGTCCTCCAGCAGCTTCAGGTGGGTTTTGATGAAGGTTTTGCACTCTGAGCCTTCTTCATCACAAGATCCTGGAAGCACTGATCAATGTAATCTTGGAGAGCCTCTAAACTCTCCCCGTTGTTCTCCAGGGTGTTGGAGATGATTTAGACAAATATTGTTAGTTAGAAGACTATTGATAAGTGTATTTGGTAATACTGAAGCTTAAAGGAATTTGTTCAATTCTAAACTACCATTCGCTTTAATTTTCCGCCAAAATCTCCGGCGTCTGACGTCAGTTACAACATGAGTCGCTTACCTCTGACACTCTGAAGTCACATTGAGTTTTCCTCACTGACTGTTTCAGACAGGATTGTGGGAGCAACACAAAAAGCAGCTTCAGCTGGAAACACACAGTTTAGTGTCTTTGCTGCTCGCTTTAAGTCACAATAAACAGGAAACTCATTGTGTCTCATGTCAGAATCACTCATATACAGGACAGGAAGAGGCGGAGCTTATTTCCTGCAGGGAGCGGTTAGCAGTCTGTGTCTTTCTCATTTCTGACTCCTAAAGAGCTGAAAAACACAGGCTGTTATTGGCTGGCTGACACTGGGATTAATGTCCTTGAAGCCAGCAGTCTTTAATGTCCAGGTTCAGAACGGGCAGGTGAAAAACAGTCCTTTATGTCCTCTGATGTTCAATAAACTGTCCTGATTACTGAGGGAGCAGAGAAAGTGTCTCCATCACTCACCACAGCTGGATGCTCTGAAATCCTGGAATCCAGCTGTGGAGAGGAGCGGCGGCGGCGTGGACGCAGTTTAGTAATCAGGGAACGGGAGAGGAGGGAAACACAGCTGGGACCAATTACACACACGAGACAGGAAACAGTAACACAGGACTGTCAAAGTAAAACAGGAAATATAACACAGAGTCCAAAGTAAGGAGACGTGGGACACAGTGAAGACACAGAAACAGAAACCAGAACTATAATCACAAAACAAACTCAGAAACATAAAGAGTGAATCAGCTGATTCAGTGTTTGTGACAAAAACATGGATCCTGGTTAATAACTTTTATTTGTTTGTTTCTGTATTATTTTGTGTATCGTTCTTATGAGCTGTTGTTTTTTCAGTGAAATATTATTTCATTGTTTTAAGCTTTTTGTTGACTTTGAAGTGCTTAAGTTGATATTTTTGAACATTTAATTTGTTCGATTATTGTCGAGTCGATAAAACTGTCAAACGCACAGCTGCTTCCAGCACGGCCGGAGGAGAGGTGGCCGAGCAGACGCACAACACACACAGCTCACAGGTTTGCATTTCTAGATATTGCAGATGTTGCAGAAATTGAGAGTAAAGAACTCAGAGATCCAGCGCTGTCTCCTGCCCCTTATTTATACACCACAACACAACGACAGGCGTAACTCACACAAACGGGTAACATGAGGCTCAGATGCTTTGTACGTGTTCACATATACTGGACACAGAATGATGAAGATGGAGCTGCAGGAAGGAGGAAAAGAGGAAAAACACAGAAAAGATTCACAGATGTGGTGAAAAAGGACACGACAGCTTCTGTTTGTTAGTTTGGTTTTCTTTATTTGGTAAAGATTCAGAAATAAAGAGAAGATCACATGTTTGAATATTATATTAACGTTCTGTAATTACAACAAGTTGTAAAATCTTTCCAGAGTGAGACAGAGACTGTGCAGAGACTGTAGAAGGACAGAGCAGCAGCAGAGCAGTCCAGATACACTGATGATCCTCTGTCAGATCCAGAGGGACACACAGGGCTGATGCTGGACTCTACATTGTGTCTGACAGTGGAGCTGTTCTCAGAGCAGTTCACTCTGCAGCACTGACAGTCATCTGCACTTCATTCCTCTGTCAGTCACTGCTGGATGAAGCTCTCCTCTCCACCTCCCAGTAACATGGCCCAGTCAGAGCGTCTCTACACACAAGCTGCTGCTGCTTCAACCTCTCTGGATCATCAGGACACAGCTGCTCCTCTCTCAGCACACACACCGTCCTGTTTACCATCATCAGCTCCACCTGCAGAGAGAAGGAGGAAGAGCAGAGGGGATAAACGAGTGTTTCCAGAGACTCTTCATCAGCTGTCAGTCAGTGATGCAGCACATCCAGTATAAAGAGCAGCAGGGACGTCAGTGCTGGGACTGTACTAGGACTCATTGTTGCTTCACTTTTTCTAATCTTTGGATTTTTATTGAAGTTGCTGAAAATGTTTTTCCCTCCTAGTTTGAGTTTGCACTTTCATTCATTAGAAGAACCTTGGTGTGTCCACTCTGAGCTCTGTAGGAACCCCAACAACAAGCCCAACAATCCAGATGGACGGTTCCAGCTGTTAACTGGAGGAATTCCATCCAAACATCTGCTCTCACTAAATTCTTCCTCACCTACAGACTGTGTTCTTCACTGCTTTAAACTTGGAAATCAATGCAGTCATTGGTCTGCGTGCTGCTTTGTTCAGAGAGCTGATTGGCTGTTGACAGTGTTTGATCAGAGCGTGTCAGCCGTTACTATGGTGACCATAAAGGTGAGAAACAGGAAGTGTTTGTGTCCAATCCTGAAGCCTGTCACCGTTCTCCTCTCACAGCTTCACTGAGAAGCTGCAGCTTTACAGGAAACACTGGATCTTTGTTTCATACTGACTGTGTTTAGTACAATACTGCTGACAGCACCACCCACTCACTCCATCACTCTACTGACCTCAGAGTCTCCAGTCTGTAGTCTGGACTCTGCTGAAGATCAGACAGCTGCTTCACATCTGGATCCTGCAGGTTGTTAAAGTCCAGGTCCAGCACTCTCAGATGGGAGGGGTTGGACTTCAGTGCTGCTGCCAGATAATCACAGCTGATCTTTGACAAACCACAGCCCTTCAATCTGTATAAAGAATGAAAGATGTAAGTTTATTAGACAAAGTGCTTGAAATCATTCAGTGTTTCATCATCTGTTCAGAGCTGAAGAAGGTTCAGAATGTAGAAGTTTAGAAAATGGAAACTCCAAACAGCTGAAGCCAACAGGAAGCAGCTTCAAACAGGAAACTGTGCAGAGTTTCAGACTATATGTCCTGATGCAGCCAGTTGGATTTTGGAGATTTGAATCTCTGTTCTGTGACTAAGTCCTTGAATCATTTCTTCCAGTTGGTCCAATAAGACAGACTAAGTATTGGACATGTGTTGTGGCTCCATCAGGGGAGCTTCTAAATGTGATGTGATGGCCCCTCTGGGTCTGTCAGGTCACAGCACTGAAGAGAGCTCAAACTGGGCACACAGTTGTTCCAGTCTGGACCAAAGACTCTATACTGGGACTGAGGGACTGCTTTGACTGCACCCACTGGGACTTTTTAAAGGCTCATGTTCTCACTTAGATCATCGATTTCTACTGACATTTCTTTCTGGGAAAAATGGAGATTACTTTGCAAACAGGAAGTATTTTCCCCAATAAGCAGCCCTGGATTAGTAAATCACTCCAACATGTTCTCAGGCAGAAGAAGCTGTCTTGTTATGAGGGAGAGAAGAAAAAGATTGAGGCACAGAAACCTGTTGAAAGAGAGATAAAGCAGCTAAAATCAGGTGTAAAAGTAAAGCAGAGGATGAGCTGAATAAAGGACACTCAAGGCTGGCTTGGAAAGGAATGAAGTCCATGGTGGGGATGCAGAACAAGGAGCAAAGATGAATGTGATGCTGAATCAGCAGAAGACTTGGACTCATTTGATTCCAGCTTTGATATCATTGATTTCAATGAAGAGCTTTGTGATTGTAGCAAAGGGCTGGTAGCTCTGAGAGTCCCACTGATGAGGTGTTTGTGTGGAAATCTCTTAGTGGGACCAAAGAGAGAAAAAGCCCTGGTCCTGATGCTGTGGGAGGGAAATGATTGAAGTGTGCTGTGAGGAACTGACTGGGAGATTTTCACACATTTTCCAGTCCTCCTTGGAACAACAGGAAGTTCCCAGCATATGGAAACAAAGGTTAAGTGTCCTATGGCACTCAGTGATGATGGTGCTGTGGCCCCACCACCTCCACCTCTTTGTAAAGGAACTAACTGTAATCTGAAGCTTCAAATGGAACTAAGACTTCCTCCACTAGGTGGCAGTGTCTGATGAGAAAGTGTTAGTGGAGCTGGCCTGGAGTCAGAAACAGGAAGATGCAGGATTTGGGCTGAAATGGGCAAAAGTGGTTAGCACTAGTGCCTTAGAGCAAGAAGGTTGTAGGTTGAAGCTTGTTGGTCAGCTGGGCCTTTCTGTGGAGGTTGGATGTTCTCCCACAGTCCAATGAAATGCTGCTTAGGTTCATTGGTGCTTCTACATTGGCTGTAGGTGTGGATGTGAGGGAGTGCTTCTCTGTCGCTCTCTGTTGGCCCTGTGATGGACTGCTCACCTGTGCAGGTGGACCACGCCTCTTGCCCTATGACAGCTAGGGCACAGGCTGCAGCCCTGTGAGCCTAAGCTGAATAAACAGTTAGCAAAAATGATCCATAGATGGCCTGAAATCCCCCAGTTAGCAGTTTGGTAGATAGCTATGACATGCTAATCCCATCCAGCAGCTGTATTCTACCTGTAAGCTGATCCCTGCTGAGCCAAAGCACTTTTTCATATACAAATTACAACCTTTAATAGAAACCTATTGGTCAGCATCTTATTAGCCTGCTGTTAGCTTCATTCCACAGAAAACTGAGAGAAACTAACAGAGTTGATAAAGAATAAAGAGAAATGTGCTGATTTAAAGCCTTTGAAGTGCTTCAGATGATCTCTGTCCACTTCTGTCCACTCATTCATTCATGTAAGCTTTCTAATGCAGCTTTGATCTTCACAGTCTGCTTGATGAAACTCATTCTAACCCTGAATGTCAGAGTGTTCCTGCTTCTCTTTCCCATCATTCATGCTGGCAGTGGAGGAGATTTGGATGTTGGACTGTGTTTTGGATGATGTGTGTATGTTTGTGTTGGACTGCTGTCTGTAAAGCAAACGCACATTTTGCTTTGGATTTCAGTGTCAGACAGACTTTAAGGTGCAATGAAGAGTTTGAGAGTTTCACAGTGAATTTTCCACTGGAGGATTTTTCTTCTTCTGTGAAGGTTTGAAATGTGAACATTGTTCTGCTGCAGTCAATGGACTAAACCAGAGAAGAAGAAAACAGACTTTACCATGAAGATCCTCAGTGTGGATCAGTATAATATCAGCCTGATGTCTGCAGTTTAGTGTCAGCACAACTTTCACATCATATTCATCTCAGCACAACTAAAACATGCTGACTGACCTCAGAGTTTCAAGTTTACATCCTGGACTCTCCAGGAAACCACACAGATGCTTCACTCCTGGATCCTGCAGCTTGTTGTTGAAGCTCAGGTCCAGCTGTCTCAGATGGGAGGGGTTGGACTTCAGTGCTGCTGCCAGATAATCACAGCTGATCTCTGACAAACCACAGCTCCACAATCTGTATAAAGAATGAAAGATGTAAGTTTATTAGACAAAGTGCTTGAAATCATTCAGTGTTTCATCATCTGTTCAGAGCTGAAGAAGGTTCAGAATGTAGAAGTTTAGAAAATGGAAACTCCAAACAGCTGAAGCCAACAGGAAGCAGCTTCAAACAAACACAACAAGAGAAAAAACTCTGAATGTTTCACATTAAAGTCGTACATTTCTCATAAAAACAGGACAAAGACTTGAAAAAGTCGTGTTTTTCCTTCCAGGAACCACATGGCTTCACTTATAAAGGTGAAGTGTGAAAGAAATGGACATATTTGAAGTCCAACACCTTTTTCCAGTCACATTATTAAAGCAGACAAACTACAAGCTCATTTTCATTCCAACAAGTCATCTTCTGACCTGGACTAACAACACTGGTCTCTATGTGCAGCTGGCTGTGAGACCAGTGCTCAGGGAGCGTCTACAAAGTGCAACACTGAAAGAACATCACACACTCATTTGCTTCCAGCACTTTCACACAAACATCTACTGTCATTATTGTCACCAAACTCTGTGGATCCTTTATTGCAAATTCAAATGGGATCAAATGGTCAGACAAAAGAGGGTTATGAGGAAATATGATGAAATGTTGTGTATTAGCAGCAACTTATTGAATCATTTTCCTCAGAAACCAAACAAAATGATTGACAAACATGTTTTTACAAACTCAGTGTTGGACTTGGATCAGCAGGATAAGCTGATGTTTAAAGGCATTTGAGTCTCGCTGTATGAGAGTCCAGTTCTTACTCAATATTTATGGATGATGTTCTTTCAGTGTTGCACTTTGTTTGGCACAAAATGAAATTATTTGGCCTCTCAGATGCTTTTAGAGATTCCCAAATGACTGATGATGACATCTCTGGGGTCTGATTGATAGAAAAAAAATCTCTTTGAGACCTTTTGTAACTGACAAACTCTTCATCTGCTAACAACACTGAGTTGAATCTCCATGGCTGATAGTTGGAGCAGGCATCAGGAATACACATTGAAAAAACAAGAGGAGAAATCACCAGAGTCTTATAATCACATTCTGTAACTAAAGGGAGACGTTTTTCTATACAAATATATGTTTTATGGACATTAGAAAAAAAGAGTGTTGACGTGAAGCAGGATTATGAAATCTCCATACATCAGCCAGCCCATAATTATCAAGAAAGCTCTGAATGACGCATGCTGACTTTGGACTAAGTGTACTTTTGTGTGAACTGTGGTCCATAGCAGATAATGAGCAGTTTAGGTCTCCCTCAAAGATGATATTGTGTGATGACATATTGGGGAGCCGCGCAAAGACATTAGTGAAAAATCTGTGATCGTCCCAATTAGAGGCGTAGATATTTGCTAAGATCAAAGGAAAACCATAAACTATATTTTCTGCACTTAAAATCCTGTAATTTTCTCATAAATCGACAGTGCGCCTTATGGATGAATTCTGGTTGTGCTTACTGACCTCGAACCGATTTTATGTGCTACACGGCGCTCAGAAACCTTTCAAAAGATGTTTTGGTACGACTTTGCTCAGTTACGAGGCCGCACCGCTTGATGGATTGTTGGAGCATTACAGCTACGAGGAGCCTCGCGGAGTGATACGTACTCTGCTTCAACGTAATATTACTGTATTGAGTGTGTATAAGGACCATAAATGGCACCTGTAAGAGACACGGTTACAAAGAGGGTTTCAAACTCCAGGCTGTCAGTCACGCAGTAGAACCTGGGAACAGAGCAGCTGCTTGTTATTATGCTCAGCGTCTGTTTACATTTTGACTGCACGATTGTGAGCTTTTTGTTATGCACAAAAACAACATTGTTTTCTTTTATTTATGGAGCATTATTATTTAATAAATGCTGATCATTTATTCCTGAGTAATTGTTTCATGTACATCTACGCTGTATGTTAATAAATGTGCCTGTGTGAGATTTGGGACACAGCTTTGACTAAGAACTCTCTTTTTGTTCGAACTTTCTGGCTTTAAAAATATCGAGATATATATCGTATATCGCCATCCAGCTAAAGAATATCGAGATATGAACTTTGGGTCATATCGCCCAGTCGTAATATTGCAATAGGTTGTCCGTTAAACTCAAGCGGGGCTTGGGCCCTGGCACGGCGTAGCCACACAATCCTGGTAGTAGTGACGCTCGGCAATGACGGCGTGCGGGTCACCAGCTGGCTTTCTCAGGATAGGGCTCCTGTGTGAGCGGTCGACAATAACGTCTTTATCCATACCCAGCACTTCACGTAGTAGCACGGATACGGCCGTGGAGGAGCTCGAGTCCAGGCCCTCTGGGATCCCTATGATGTGGATGTTAGCTCTCCGCTTCCTGCCTTCATCACATTTATCCTTCAGGTCAGACAGCTCCTCCTTCATACTCTCTACTGTAGACTGCAGGGTGGTCACCTCATCGCTCCACATTGACAGCCCATCCTCAGCTTCTTTCACTCTAACCTTTACTCCATCAACTTCGCCGCACGTCGCCGCCATGCTGTTAGCGATCTCATTTCTCAGTCCTTGCACGTCAGCCCTTATATTGTCAAAATCTTCTTTCAATGCATTTCTGACTTCTTCTTTTAACAGCGTACTAATGTCCTCTTTAATGGATTGAAGAAGCTCCAGTTTTAGAGCAGTAGGATCCACATCACGCGCGTCTGTTGAGTCTGCTCTTCAGCGGCCGTAGAGCTGGACGCTGCCCTTTGGCCATCATCGATACTCTCGCCCGAGATCGCACCGGGGCTAAAATATTCACCTGCTCAGCTGTTTTTGATCAGTTTGAGCCTGTGTGGTTTGATCAGGTGGAGGAACGATGTGATGCTATAAAGACATCATCTTGTCCAAATGAAGTTGTTCCAACACGCGTTTAAAAAGATTTTAAAGGTTGTCGGTTCCGACATCTTAGCGATTTTTAACAGCAGTCTTAGTTCAGGTGTTGTACAGCCTGTTTTAAACATGCTGTTGTACAGCCTGTACTAAAAACCTGATCTGGATCCTCTGTCCGCTCAAACTTCAGGCCTATTTCAAAGCTTCCCTTCCTGTCGAAGATTTTGTAAAAGATTATATTTGTTCAGCTGCAATCTGTTGTAAAGGTTTCAGTCTGGTTTTAAAGCTCTTCACAGCACTGAAACTGCACTTTGAAAAGTTCTTAATGATCTTTTATCAGCCACTGATCAGGAGACTCCGCTGTGCTTTTGGATCTGACCGCTGCCTTGACCACAGCATCTTGACCTCACCATTGGAGCATGGTGGCATCAAGGGCGCTCTATTAGACTGGTTCAGCTCTTTTATTAAATCGCATTATTACATTTGGGGCTTATATTTGACGGCAATTTGAAAAACAGCTGAGCTCAGTTGTACAGCGGTCTTTCTTCAAACTGAGGCTTTTATCTAAGGTGAGATCATTTCTATCTTTTAAAAACCTTGAACGGGCGATCCACGTTTTCATGACGTCCCAGCTGGATTATTGTAACTCCTTATATGTTGGAGTTAGTGGGACCTGCCTGGCAAGACTGCAGCTGGTCCAGAAAGCTGCAGCTCGTCTTCTGACACAAGCTCAAAGACATTTATCGTCCCAACAACCACATATACGCTGGTCCCTCGCTGTAACACAGTTCACCTTTGGCGGCCTCGCTGTTTCGCTGATCTTTTTTGTGCAATTTTGCATGTTTTTGTTTTTTACAGCACGTTGTGTTCTGCGTCCTGATTGGCTGACAATGGTCTACAGCCAATCTCGTGCCGTGTCTCCTGTACAGTACAGAATGTGTTCAAATTTACAGCAGTGTGACTCTGCAGTGCTGCACTGTATGTTTGTACGTTTTGTCCCAACAAACAACAATGATGACGAGACGTTTTGCACCTGTGGTAGCAGCCAAAGGCAGAGGAAGATGCTGACCATCATAGTTTCAACAAGGAGGCAAAAAGGTTGTAACTGTCCACAACAAGAACATCGTAAGGATGGAGTCAGCTTTGGCTTTGTGGCTCAGTGACCGCAGGAAAAAGAACATCGTGCTGGACACCAACATTATCTGCAGAAAAACTCAAAAGCTTTATGAAACTTTACCTGACAGCGAGGAGCCCAGGCCATGGACGAGTGCTCCTCACACAGAAGCTCATTTAATGCCAGCAAAGGCTGATTTGACACGTTTCAGAAACACTTTGCTTTCACTCTTTAATAATGAACTTATTTTTCTATGAAGGTTTGAACTTTGTTTAAACAAGAGAGAAAAGTGTGAAAATGTTCATGCCTGTCTGAGAAAAGTGTAGAAAGTGTGCAGTGAGGGTTTAACTGCCTTAAAACTTCTATAATACTTGTAAAACATAAAGCTGCTACTTCATTCTGAGACTTATTTTTAGAACGTAACTCGATAAACGAGCGACCGCAGTAATGTATTGTGTTTATTTTGAAAACTCTCAACAGGATCTTCAGATTTATTTTGAAAGCTTTATCTGGAAAACACAAACACATAAGCAGGAAACAAAGAGCGTGATATGAAACGATAGACGTTTTCATATGGTCATCATATATACATCGTTCTATCAAACAGCCCCAGCTCCTGCTGTCAGTCTCTGTAAATCTGCTCTTAAAACACATTTGTATTCACTGGCTTTTAATACAGCATGAGAGTTATTTGATATTTGATGTGTGATATTAATATTAGGAGTTATTTTAATAGTTATCTTGGATTCTTGTACAGCACTGTGGTCAACGCTGCTGCTGTAATTAATGTGCTATAAACACATAAACAATCTGCAGTTAAACATCCAAAACTAAAGATGTGATCGCTGCCTTTAGAAAATGTGCTGATGCACAAGATATCAGCTCCATTAAGGTGGAATGTGGCCGTGTTAGAAACATGTTGGAAGAAGTTTGAAGCTGAAACTGTGAAGCTGAGAGTGAAAGAGCTCCAGCGTCTGTCACAGGAAACTTTCTTATTTCCACACTGATGAAAGCATCAAGCTTTGATTTCCTGCTGCTTTTATTGAGTCACCCTGTGAAACTGAGCCACAGCTGAACCAGCATCCCTGTACAGCAGACACTTACAGCGCTTGGCTGCTTCCATTGGACCCTCTGCACAGAGCTTCAGTTTCCTCTTCTGGTCCCAAAGTGCAGAACAACAAGGTTTCAAACAGCTTCGTTCCAGCAGCATCAGCCACAGACATGCAGAGAGAATCCTTTGGTTGTGTTGTGTGTTTGCATATCTGCTGTGTTGCTTTGTGAGGATGGATCATCTCCTGCATCTCCAGATAAACAAGCTGGACCTGAACCTGGTAGCTTCACTTAGAAGACACTTGTGACGGGAACGTGTGAGAAGTTTTGTGCAGACAAGTTTGGATTTAGAGTGTGGGACGAGCTCTCCACAGTCTTTGTGGAGATCCACATTCTGCATACTGCCTGTGAGAAGCTGCAGACATTTGTCCTCCAAATCCACTGAGCAGCTGCTCGTGGTGGTATTAGCTTCATGTGTGCGTGTTAGCATGAAGCCTCGGTCACACTCTGCTGTGGACACGGTCACGGACAGCTGGACGCCTGATGGACGAGTCGTCCTTCCTGTTAAACTTCTTTGAGCATGAGAAGAGCATGAGAAGCTCAGTGGACACTGTTCAGGGTTTTAACTCTCGCTTTCACTTCAGCTTCACCAACAACAGCACAAGCAGAGCAGCCCACTGCCTGCATGGCTGGGACAGCGCCCCCTGGTGACTGTAAACCACTACAACATGTAGACGGCCGTCTGCAGGCTGGATGTAGCACCACCGCAGAGACGTGCTGCAGCTCTGTTTAGTTACCCAGCTGACAGCAGAGGCTGTAGTTTACTGTTACCAACATGGAAAACTGAAGCTTCACCAGCTGGAGCTACAGAGCTGGAGAACAAAGGAGACTGAGAGGCCAGAATGATGTGGGAGGAAACATCAAGAGCCTGTTTGAAAGGAGACACATGTGGATGCTGTGCCAGTCTGTGGTCTGTCAGAAGTCAGCTGAGTCACACTGCAAGAAGCTGCAGAATCTCAGAGGAGGAGATTTGGAAGTGTTTGTGGGACAAACTGGACTCAAAGAAAGAAGATGTTTGTGAAGTCTTTGGTGGAGGTGAGCAGTGTGAAGCAGAACACATGCAGATGAATCAGGAGGGAACAAACTGAGTGGGCGGAGCTGCCTGAGCCCCGCCCACACAGACACAGCTCCTCTCTGGAGCTAAACTTCTGCTTCATCTCCGCCTCTTTTCTTCATCCTCCACCTCTCTTTTCTCTTCTTCAGTGTTCTGCAGCCACGGAGCCTCACAGCCGTTAGCACGCCCATACCTGAGCAGCTAGCATTACCCAGCATGCCGTGCAGCAGTGTCAGTTTGTAAATGTGCAAGAATTCCTGCTCTAAACTGTTTCACAGAGTGCTGTGTGCCGTGACCTTTGACCTGCTAAAGACAGTCAGCTGTGGATTATTCATTGTTGTGTCTGATACTTAGAACTGTGAGGAAGAAGCTACACAGTTAATCAGGGTCCCCTCTCTCTTAATCAGGAAAGGTGGGCAGGCCGCGTGTGGGCCGCGGGCCATACGTTGAATATCACTGTTTGAAATGTGAACATTATTCTGCTGCAGTCAATGGACTAAACCAGAGAAGAAGAAAACAGACTTTACCATGAAGATCCTCAGTGTGGATCAGTATAATATCAGCCTGATGTCTGCAGTTTAGTGTCAGCACAACTTTCACATCATATTCATCTCAGCACAACTAAAACATGCTGACTGACCTCAGAGTTTCAAGTTTACATCCTGGACTCTCCAGGAAACCACACAGATGCTTCACTCCTGGATCCTGCAGGTTGTTCTCAGTTGAAAAAGAGGAGGAGTCATTACTCAGGTCCAGCTGTCTCAGATGGGAGGGGTTGGACTTCAGTGCTGCTGCCAGATAATCAAGGCCAATATCTGACAAACCACAGCCCACCAATCTGTATAAAGAATGAAAGATGTAAGTTTATTAGACAAAGAGCTTGAAATCATTCAGTGTTTCATCATCTGTTCAGAGCTGAAGAAGGTTCAGAATGTAGAAGTTTAGAAAATGGAAACTCCAAACAGCTGAAGCCAACAGGAAGCAGCTTCAAACAAACACAACAAGAGAAAAAACTCTGAATGTTTCACATTAAAGTCGAACATTTCTAACAAGAGTGTTTTAAAGACAGCGTCACTGATGATCATCTTCTGCCCAGTAAAACTTTGGTTTTCCTCATGTGAGTGTTAATGATGCACAAAGACTGTGAGTGCAAAGAGGGAGCGAGGAGGATGACAGAGATGGTACAGGAGCATCAAGAACCCGGCGAGGAAATGAGCAGAAGGACTTTGGAGCCTGTTGGATTGAAGCTTTCACAGAGACGTGTTTGACTGGACACCACCAGGACAGACTTTTAATCCCAGCATTTGGATGAGCTTTCTGTCTTTATGTTCACAAATGATGCTGTAACTCTGTGACTGCCCTGGAACTGTCAGCAGTGTGGTTTCGTCCTTTTGACCTGAGTTTCCACAGCTCTTATAACAGCAGTGTACATTCAGACTGAGACACGCTTCAGTCTGTATGGACCTGTTTCTGTAGCTGCCACCATCATTCTACATGTTTGTACATCAGCTTATCAAATCCTGTCTGCTGTCTTCATTTATTACTCTTCACCTGCTTCACTGTCACTGTGTGGGCGGAGCTGCCTGAGCCCCACCCACACAGACACAGCTCCTCTCTAGAGTTAAACTTCTGCTTCATCTCCGCCTCTTTTCTTCATCCTCCACCTCTCTTTTCTCTTCTTCAGTGTTCTGCAGCCACAGAGTCTCACAGCCGTTACCACACCCATACCTGAGCAGCTAGCATTACCCAGCATGCCGTGCAGCAGTGTCAGTTTGTAAATGTGCAAGAATTCCTGCTCCAAACTGTTTCCCAGAGTGCTGTGTGCCGTGACCTTTGACCTGCTAAAGGCAGTCAGCTGTGGATTATTCATTGTTGTGTCTGATACTTAGAACTGTGAGGAAGAAGCTACACAGTTAATCAGGGTCCCCTCTCTCTGAATCAGGAAAGGTGGGCAGACCGCGTGTGGGCCGCGGGCCATACGTTGAGCATCACTGTTTGAAATGTGAACATTGTTCTGCTGCAGTCAATGGACTAAACCAGAGAAGAAGAAAACAGACTTTACCATGAAGATCCTCAGTGTGGATCAGTATAATATCAGCCTGATGTCTGCAGTTTAGTGTCAGCACAACTTTCACATCATATTCATCTCAGCACAACTAAAACATGCTGACTGACCTCAGAGTTTCAAATCGACATCGTGGATTCTCCAGGAAACCACACAGATGCTTCACTCCTGGATCCTGCAGGTTGCTGTAGGTTCCACTCAGGTCCACCTCTGTGGGATACAAGGGGTTGGACTTCAGTGCTGCTGCCAGATAATCAAGGCCAATATCTGACAAATCACAGTCCATCAATCTGTATAAAGAATGAAAGATGTAAGTTTATTAGACAAAGTGCTTGAAATCATTCAGTGTTTCATCATCTGTTCAGAGCTGAAGAAGGTTCAGAATGTAGAAGTTTAGAAAATGGAAACTCCAAACAGCTGAAGCCAACAGGAAGCAGCTTCAAACAAACACAACAAGAGAAAAAACTCTGAATGTTTCACATTAAAGTTGTACATTTCTCATAAAAACAGGACAAAGACTTGAAAAAGTCGTGTTTTTCCTTCCAGGAACCACATGGCTTCACTTTTAAAGGTGAAGTGTGACAGAAATGGACATATTTGAAGTCCAACACCTTTTTCCAGTCACATTATTAAAGCAGACAAACTACAAGCTCATTTTCATTCCAACAAGTCATCTTCTGACCTGGACTAACAACACTGGTCTCTATGTGCAGCTGGCTGTGAGACCAGTGCTCAGGGAGCGTCTACAAAGTGCAACACTGAAAGAACATCACACACTCATTTGCTTCCAGCACTTTCACACAAACATCTACTGTCATTATTGTCACCAAACTCTGTGGATCCTTTATTGCAAATTCAAATGGGATCAAATGGTCAGACAAAAGAGGGTTATGAGGAAATATGATGAAATGTTGTGTATTAGCAGCAACTTATTGAATCATTTTCCTCAGAAACCAAACAAAATGATTGACAAACATGTTTTTACAAACTCAGTGTTGGACTTGGATCAGCAGGATAAGCTGATGTTTAAAGGCATTTGAGTCTCGCTGTATGAGAGTCCAGTTCTTACTCAATATTTATGGATGATGTTCTTTCAGTGTTGCACTTTGTAGACGCTCCCTGAGCCTCACAGCCAGCTGCACATGGACCAGCTGACATTACCCAGCATTAGAGGCGGCTGTAAAAAATTCATGTTCCCATTTAAATGGTTTTAATTTGAATAAAACGATGTTGATTCATTCAATCCTGAATCGATGTTTAATATAAATGTATTTTGCCAGAATCTCAGGTTAAAGCTCACAAACTATTTCAACAAGCAGCAAACAGCTAAAACAGTAAATGAGAGCAGCTAAACACACAAAGATGGAAACACAGAGCGTGGATCGTTCACTCGACGGCACGTACACGGACACGCCGTCGGGGCTGAAAGTGGACAGCTCACAGATCCTGAAGCTGCAGGTTTCATCTGTCTCCAACCAAAACTGAGTGAAGCAGCAGCAAAAGAAGATCCAAACTCTGCTTCACGTTTGATCAATATGCTCATGAATTCTCTCTGACTTTGGCTGTTCCTGCCTGCACAGCTCTCTCTCTCTCAGTGTACTCCAAGAACAGCTTCAAACATCTGTTTCTGCATCATTCACTGTTTATTAGCCACCAGTCTGCTGTTGTGTTCAGTGCTGTCGGCCTCTGACAGTAAAGCCTCATTTCTGCTGTTCCATGGAAACTTTTTAAAATGATGACAGATTACAAACTCTCAGCTGTGTCTGTAATCAAACCTCTGTAACTTTGCTTCACTTCAGCAGCATCAGCTCATGTTCACATGTTGCTTCATGGTTTGCTTCAGTTTTTGATCGACTGCAGAATATTTTGAAGGTTATCTGCTATAAAAAGCCAGAAGAGGAAAATCTGCTTCATGTGTTTCTGTTTGATCCTCAGTGACTTTGACACAAAGGCCTCTGCTGTGATGATCACACCTCTGATCAAGTCTCACAGTGTCACAACTGATAAATGATCAGAGTTAGAATATTTCTGACTGTCTGCTGTGTGCCGTGACCTTTGACCTGCTAAAGACAGTCAGCTGTGGATTATTCATTGTTGTGTCTGATACTTAGAACTGTGAGGAAGAAGCTACACAGTTAATCAGGGTCCCCTCTCTCTGAATCAGGAAAGGTGGGCAGGCCGCGTGTGGGCCGCGGGCCATACGTTGAGTATCACTGTTTGAAATGTGAACATTGTTCTGCTGCAGTCAATGGACTAAACCAGAGAAGAAGAAAACAGACTTTACCATGAAGATCCTCAGTGTGGATCAGTATAATATCAGCCTGATGTCTGCAGTTTAGTGTCAGCACAACTTTCACATCATATTCATCTCAGCACAACTAAAACATGCTGACTGACCTCAGAGTTTCAAGTTTACATCCTGGACTCTCCAGGAAACCACACAGATGCTTCACTCCTGGATCCTTCAGGTTGTTGTAGTACAGGTCCAGCTCTCTCAGATGGGAGGGGTTGGACTTCAGTGCTGCTGCCAGATAATCACAGCTGATCTCTGACAAACCACAGCTCCACAATCTGTATAAAGAATGAAAGATGTAAGTTTATTAGACAAAGTGCTTGAAATCATTCAGTGTTTCATCATCTGTTTAGAGCTGAAGAAGGTTCAGAATGTAGAAGTTTAGAAAATGGAAACTCCAAACAGCTGAAGCCAACAGGAAGCAGCTTCAAACAAACACAACAAGAGAAAAAACTCTGAATGTTTCACATTAAAGTCGTACATTTCTCATAAAAACAGGACAAAGACTTGAAAAAGTCGTGTTTTTCCTTCCAGGAACCACATGGCTTCACTTTTAAAGGTGAAGTGTGAAAGAAATGGACATATTTGAAGTCCAACACCTTTTTCCAGTCACATTATTAAAGCAGACAAACTACAAGCTCATTTTCATTCCAACAAGTCATCTTCTGACCTGGACTAACAACACTGGTCTCTATGTGCAGCTGGCTGTGAGACCAGTGCTCAGGGAGCGTCTACAAAGTGCAACACTGAAAGAACATCACACACTCATTTGCTTCCAGCACTTTCACACAAACATCTACTGTCATTATTGTCACCAAACTCTGTGGATCCTTTATTGCAAATTCAAATGGGATCAAATGGTCAGACAAAAGAGGGTTATGAGGAAATATGATGAAATGTTGTGTATTAGCAGCAACTTATTGAATCTTTTTCCTCAGAAACCAAACAAAATGATTGACAAACATGTTTTTACAAACTCAGTGTTGGACTTGGATCAGCAGGATAAGCTGATGTTTAAAGGCATTTGAGTCTCGCTGTATGAGAGTCCAGTTCTTACTCAATATTTATGGATGATGTTCTTTCAGTGTTGCACTTTGTTTGGCACAAAATGAAATTATTTGGCCTCTCAGATGCTTTTAGAGATTCCCAAATGACTGATGATGACATCTCTGGGGTCTGATTGATAGAAAAAAAATCTCTTTGAGACCTTTTGTAACTGACAAACTCTTCATCTGCTAACAACACTGAGTTGAATCTCCATGGCTGATAGTTGGAGCAGGCATCAGGAATACACATTGAAAAAACAAGAGGAGAAATCACCAGAGTCTTAGAATCACATTCTGTAACTAAAGGGAGACGTTTTTCTATACAAATATATGTTTCATGGACATTAGAAAAAAAGAGTATTGACGTGAAGCAGGATTATGAAATCTCCATACATCAGCCAGCCCATAATTATCAAGAAAGCTCTGAATGACGCATGCTGAGTTTGGACTAAGTGTACTTTTGTGTGAACTGTGGTCCATAGCAGATAATGAGCAGTTTAGGTCTCCCTCAAAGATGATATTGTGTGATGACATATTGGGGAGCCGCGCAAAGACATTAGTGAAAAATCTGTGATCGTCCCAATTAGAGGCGTAGATATTTGCTAAGATCAAAGGAAAACCATAAACTATATTTTCTGCACTTAAAATCCTGTAATTTTCTCATAAATCGACAGTGCGGCTTATGGATGAATTCTGGTTGTGCTTACTGACCTCGAACCGATTTTATGTGCTACACGGCGCTCAGAAACCTTTCAAAAGATGTTTTGGTACGACTTTGCTCAGCTACGAGGCCGCACCGCTTGATGGATTGTTGGAGCATTACAGCTACGAGGAGCCTCGCGGAGTGATACGTACTCTGCTTCAACGTAATATTACTGTATTGAGTGTGTATAAGGACCATAAATGGCACCTGTAAGAGACACGGTTACAAAGAGGGTTTCAAACTCCAGGCTGTCAGTCACGCAGTAGAACCTGGGAACAGAGCAGCTGCTTGTTATTATGCTCAGCGTCTGTTTACATTTTGACTGCACGATTGTGAGCTTTTTGTTATGCACAAAAACAACATTGTTTTCTTTTATTTATGGAGCATTATTATTTAATAAATGCTGATCATTTATTCCTGAGTAATTGTTTCATGTACATCTACGCTGTATGTTAATAAATGTGCCTGTGTGAGATTTGGGACACAGCTTTGACTAAGAACTCTCTTTTTGTTCGTACTTTCGGGCTTTAAAAATATCGAGATATATATCGTATATCGCCATCCAGCTAAAGAATATCGAGATATGAACTTTGGGTCATATCGCCCAGTCGTAATATTGCAATAGGTTGTCCGTTAAACTCAAGCGGGGCTTGGGCCCTGGCACGGCGTAGCCACACAATCCTGGTAGTAGTGACGCTCGGCTATGACGGCGTGCGGGTCACCAGCTGGCTTTCTCAGGATAGGGCTCCTGTGTGAGCGGTCGACAATAACGTCTTTATCCATACCCAGCACTTCACGTAGTAGCACGGATACGGCCGTGGAGGAGCTCGAGTCCAGGCCCTCTGGGATCCCTATGATGTGGATGTTAGCTCTCCGCTTCCTGCCTTCATCACATTTATCCTTCAGGTCAGACAGCTCCTCCTTCATACTCTCTACTGTAGACTGCAGGGTGGTCACCTCATCGCTCCACATTGACACCCCATCCTCAGCTTCTTTCACTCTAACCTTTACTCCATCAACTTCGCCGCACGTCGCCGCCATGCTGTTAGCGATCTCATTTCTCAGTCCTTGCACGTCAGCCCTTATATTGTCAAAATCTTCTTTCAATGCATTTCTGAGTTCTTCTTTTAACAGCGTACTAATGTCCTCTTTAATGGATTGAAGAAGCTCCAGTTTTAGAGCAGTAGGATCCACATCACGCGCGTCTGTTGAGTCTGCTCTTCAGCGGCCGTAGAGCTGGACGCTGCCCTTTGGCCATCATCGATACTCTCGCCCGAGATCGCACCGGGGCTAAAATATTCACCTGCTCAGCTGTTTTTGATCAGTTTGAGCCTGTGTGGTTTGATCAGGTGGAGGAACGATGTGATGCTATAAAGACATCATCTTGTCCAAATGATGTTGTTCCAACACGTGTTTAAAAAGATTTTAAAGGTTGTTGGTTCCGACATCTTAGCGATTTTTAACAGCAGTCTTAGTTCAGGTGTTGTACAGCCTGTTTTAAACATGCTGTTGTACAGCCTGTACTAAAAACCTGATCTGGATCCTCTGTCCGCTCAAACTTCAGGCCTATTTCAAAGCTTCCCTTCCTGTCGAAGATTTTGTAAAAGATTATATTTGTTCAGCTGCAATCTGTTGTAAAGGTTTCAGTCTGGTTTTAAAGCTCTTCACAGCACTGAAACTGCACTTTGGAAAGTTCTTAATGATCTTTTATCAGCCACTGATCAGGAGACTCAGCTGTGCTTTTGGATCTGACTGCTGCCTTGACCACAGCATCTTGACCTCACCATTGGAGCATGGCGGCATCAAGGGCGCTCTATTAGACTGGTTCAGCTCTTTTATTAAATCGCATTATTACATTTGGGGCTTATATTTGACGGCAATTTGAAAAACAGCTGAGCTCAGTTGTACAGCGGTCTTTCTTCAAACTGAGGCTTTTATCTAAGGTGAGATCATTTCTATCTTTTAAAAACCTTGAACGGGCGATCCACGTTTTCATGACGTCCCAGCTGGATTATTGTAACTCCTTATATGTTGGAGTTAGTGGGACCTGCCTGGCAAGACTGCAGCTGGTCCAGAAAGCTGCAGCTCGTCTTCTGACACAAGCTCAAAGACATTTATCGTCCCAACAACCACATATACGCTGGTCCCTCGCTGTAACACAGTTCACCTTTGGCGGCCTCGCTGTTTCGCTGATCTTTTTTGTGCAATTTTGCATGTTTTTGTTTTGTACAGCGCATTGTGTTCTGCGTCCTGATTGGCTGTAGACCATTGTCAGCCAATCTCGTGCCGTGTCTCCTGTACAGTACAGAATGTGTTCAAATTTACAGCAGTGTGACTCTGCAGTGCTGCACTGTATGTTTGTACGTTTTGTCCCAACAAACAACAATGATGACGAGACGTTTTGCACCTGTGGTAGCAGCCAAAGGCAGAGGAAGATGCTGACCATCATAGTTTCAACAAGGAGGCAAAAAGGTTGTAACTGTCCACAACAAGAACATCGTAAGGATGGAGTCAGCTTTGGCTTTGTGGCTCAGTGACCGCAGGAAAAAGAACATCGTGCTGGACACCAACATTATCTGCAGAAAAACTCAAAAGCTTTATGAAACTTTACCTGACAGCGAGGAGCCCAGGCCATGGACGAGTGCTCCTCACACAGAAGCTCATTTAATGCCAGCAAAGGCTGATTTGACACGTTTCAGAAACACTTTGCTTTCACTCTTTAATAATGAACTTATTTTTCTATGAAGGTTTGAACTTTGTTTAAACAAGAGAGAAAAGTGTGAAAATGTTCATGCCTGTCTGAGAAAAGTGTAGAAAGTGTGCAGTGAGGGTTTAACTGCCTTAAAACTTCTATAATACTTGTAAAACATAAAGCTGCTACTTCATTCTGAGACTTATTTTTAGAACGTAACTCGATAAACGAGCGACCGCAGTAATGTATTGTGTTTATTTTGAAAACTCTCAACAGGATCTTCAGATTTATTTTGAAAGCTTTATCTGGAAAACACAAACACATAAGCAGGAAACAAAGAGCGTGATATGAAACGATAGACGTTTTCATATGGTCATCATATATACATCGTTCTATCGAACAGCCCCAGCTCCTGCTGTCAGTCTCTGTAAATCTGCTCTTAAAACACATTTGTATTCACTGGCTTTTAATACAGCATGAGAGTTATTTGATATTTGATGTGTGATATTAATATTAGGAGTTATTTTAATCGTTATTTTGGATTCTTGTACAGCACTGTGGTCAACGCTGCTGCTGTAATTAATGTGCTATAAACACATAAACAATCTGCAGTTAAACATCCAAAACTAAAGATGTGATCGCTGCCTTTAGAAAATGTGCTGATGCACAAGATATCAGCTCCATTAAGGTGGAATGTGGCCGTGTTAGAAACATGTTGGAAGAAGTTTGAAGCTGAAACTGTGAAGCTGAGAGTGAAAGAGCTCCAGCGTCTGTCACAGGAAACTTTCTTATTTCCACACTGATGAAAGCATCAAGCTTTGATTTCCTGCTGCTTTTATTGAGTCACACTGTGAAACTGAGCCACAGCTGAACCAGCATCCCTGTACAGCAGACACTTACAGCGCTTGGCTGCTTCCATTGGACCCTCTGCACAGAGCTTCAGTTTCCTCTTCTGGTCCCAAAGTGCAGAACAACAAGGTTTCAAACAGCTTCGTTCCAGCAGCATCAGCCACAGACATGCAGAGAGAATCCTTTGGTTGTGTTGTGTGTTTGCATATCTGCTGTGTTGCTTTGTGAGGATGGATCATCTCCTGCAGCTCCAGATAAACAAGCTGGACCTGAACCTGGTAGCTTCACTTAGAAGACACTTGTGACGGGAACGTGTGAGAAGTTTTGTGCAGACAAGTGTGGATTTAGAGTGTGGGACGAGCTCTCCACAGTCTTTGTGGAGATCCACATTCTGCATACTGCCTGTGAGAAGCTGCAGACATTTGTCCTCCAAATCCACTGAGCAGCTGCTCGTGGTGGTATTAGCTTCATGTGTGCGTGTTAGCATGAAGCCTCGGTCACACTCTGCTGTGGACACGGTCACGGACAGCTGGACGCCTGATGGACGAGTCGTCCTTCCTGTTAAACTTCTTTGAGCATGAGAATAGCATAAGAAGCTCAGTGGACACTGTTCAGTGTTTTAACTCTCGCTTTCTGATGGGTTTAGATTTTATTATTGTCATTTGTATTAGGAAATATTTAACCATATATTCTTAGAGGTGTATAATCAATTGTGTAGTGATAGGATGTGTGATCTTTAGCAGGCTGCAGGGGCTTGGTGTGTATTCCACACTAGAATGCACACCCACATCCTGGGAGCACGAGAGAGGTCGTACCTTCTCTTATTGTTTTATGGCAGGATTAACGTAGCTACGTCTGTTCTAGTCTAAGTGCTTTTTGTTTAGATGAACTGCTGGACTTCCTCACCATGTTATCTAGGGTGAACCATCTAGGGTGAAGGGGGGTCTACCCTCTTCCTGACCAAGGATGTTATATGACCCTTTGATCAGCAGTACCACACACACACACACACACACACACACACACACACACACACACACACACACACACACACACACACACACAGTATTCTTTGTTCACATGTATACCTATGTGAGATGCTATATGTTAATGACCCTATGCATATTCATGTAACCACAATAAAAGGAGTGCTATGGGGAGCCTGGCTGAGAGTCTGATGGTGGTCAAGTGGTGGAACGACGCTTGGCTCCAGCCAGGTCTCCCTCATGCATGAGTAAACCAGAGAACTTTGGTGCCTTGTGTCTTGCTTTTTGCTGCGTAGCAGATTGTCCTTAACGTTCCAGTGGATAGGTTCAAACTACAAACCTATCATTAATTGGTCCTTCGAGAGCCGGATCCCTGGAGTCGACATTCACCGAGGGGAAAAGAGACACGCCGACAGACTGACGTCAGCCAGGACTTATAGAGGTCCTGCAGCAAAGTCCCGAGGCGTGAGAATTCGTCATCGAGCCGGTGGATTAGCCGTCTGTTTTTTCTCCTCGATGGATGACGATTGACGGGATTCGGGACTGATGCTACTCGCAATAAGCAACACCAAGTAGGTATGTGAAAAATCTAAGCCACTGTGTGAGGCTGAGTTGTAAAGTCTTTATCACTGTGTGCGATAAAGCGTGTAGTCACTGTGTGCGACTATTCTTTGCCGCTGTGTGCAGCAAAGCGCGCATCCACTGTGTGAGGTTGCGTTGAAAGTCTTTATCACTGTGTGCGATAAAGCGCGTGATCACTGCTATGTAAGTCTTTGCCACTGTGTGCGACAAAGCACGCAGTCACTGTGTGAGACTGCGTTGAGACAATAGGCCTAATTTTTGTTGTTTGTGTGTGAGGATATTTTTTGTTGTTGTTGTTGTTGTGTGAGTGTGTGCGGAGCAGAACACGTGGTCTGTGACGTCGGCAGCTGTTGTTGTTATTATGGGTTCCCAAGCAACCAAGAGTGTGTCAGAGGGTGACGAGAAGTTTATGGTGAAATTCGCTCCCGGTAGCGCAAAGTATTTAGGACATTGGCGCAAGAAATATGATTTTGAAGGTAAATTGGTTGTAGGACAATGTCAAATGTTAGTAGACCAGTTGACAGTGAAAGCAGCTTGTGCGACAGGGAAATTGAAACAGGAGAGAGAGTTACAAGTGGCGTCCGCTAAATTGTGGTTAGAACAGGCGCAGAAGAGACAGGAGGCAGTGACTATATATACTGACAGTCAGTATGCATATGCTACACTTCATTTCTTTGCCGCTCAGTGGTCAAGACGAGGCATGACAACATCAACAGGTAAACCTGTGGAGCATGCGACATTGTTGCAGGCCCTGTTGAAAGCAGTCTTACTGCCTAGTAAAGTTGCGGTTTGTAAATGTGCAGCACACACACGTGGCACTGACCCCATTGTACTAGGCAACGCCTTTGCAGATAAAATTGCAAAGGAAGCGGCCCTTGGAACACATGGGGTTCATGTTCTGGCGTCACAGGAGCAAACTACGCCCATCACACATGATGTGTTAGCAGACATGCAGTCACACTCACCTCCAGCTGAGAAGCAGCTGTGGCTCACTAAAGGAGCAAGCCTGCGAGGTGATGTCTACTATCTTTGTGATAAACCTATATTGCCTAAGAACCTATATAGGACTGCTGCAAGTTTGAGCCACGGGCTCTGCCATGTCTCGACAGCTGGGATGGTGGCAGCAGTCGAACGGCAGTTTTTCACACTGGGATTCAATGCTTATTCAAAACATTTTTGTAAAGCATGTTTAATATGTTGTAAACATAATGCTCAGGGAAACCTCAGACCTAGGAGAGGAAAGTTTCCCAGACCCAGCTACCCATTTGAAGTAATCCATATGGATTTCATTGAGTTGTCTAACTGTAACACCTACAGGTACTGCCTGGTGATTGTGTGCCCGTTCTCAAAGTGGGTAGAAGTTGTCCCCACTAAGAAAGCAGATGCTATTTCAGTGGCTAAAGTGATATGCAAAAATGTGATCCCAGAGCATGGGATCCCCCAGACTATTTACAGTGACAATGGTCCTCATTTTGTGAATGAAGTAATTGAGAAAATGTCACAACATCTGGGGATAACGCTGAAAAACCATTGCTCATATCACCCACAAAGTGCAGGGCTGGTTGAAAGGACTAATGGCACAGTAAAGCTGAGACTCAGGAAAACAATGGAGGAAACAGGCAGAACATGGGTAGACTGCATTGAGCTAGTGAAAATGTATATGAGAATCACGCCAACTGATAATGGCCTAACGCCTTTTGAAATAATATATGGCAGGCCATTTAGAGTTCCAGTGTTTTGTAATGATAATGATAAAGCAGAAGAAGAAAACACACTAGCAGACTGGATGATTAAAATGCTGAAAAGCAAAGAAGTCATGAGTGCAAATAATCTGCCAGATGATTCTGTTTCTGTACAGGAAGAACGTCTGAAGTCAGGGGACTGGGTACTGATAAAGGTCATAAAGAGGAAGTGCTGGTCGAAGCCACGGTGGGACGGACCATACCAGGCTCTGCTGACAACACCAACTGCTGTGAAGATTGCAGAACGACCCACCTGGATACACCAAAGCCACTGCAAAAAGGTGACACACATCCAGGCCAGCTCGGAGTAAGTGGCAGGAAGACCGGGTACAAAGGGGGGGAAAGCCTCTAGGGCCCTTCGTCTCAATCCGGTGAAGAAACCAACTGAGCCACAGGTACTCATCAGAATGGCTGGTAAAGTGTTGTCTACCCTGCTGGGTGTAATGGCTTTGATGTCATCATGGTCAGCTGTGGAGACCCTGTATGTCCAAGGAAACCACACCCAATACCCTCATGGCTATTCTACAAACTTTTGGTGGCAGTTTATGAATACAACTGCTCACTTGAACAATAGGACGGACTGCTATGTGTGTGCTCATATGCCGTTATCCGCATATACATCTGGACTGTGGCCGTACAGCATACCAGAGGACAGGAGTTGGTGTCTGTTGGGCTTAGCAACTCATCCTGGCAACAGAGTCCTCTGGTCCCAGGCCAACTATAGTACACCTCTGAACATCACCTGGAGTAAGTCGCCACTTATAGATGTGAATTGTTCTGAGCAAACTGACTTATTGGCCTGGCCTCAAGTGTCAGACCCACTGCCAGACATAATATTGCTGAACAAGCTGAATACAGCTCAACTGCCGTTGTGTGTGATGAACAATGGATCACTGTCAGTTGGGGAGCTGCCGCTTCGTTTATGTGGATATATATACACCTACTGCCCTCCAGAGAATGAGAGCAGGTGTATGAAATGCTTGACCAGTGCAAAGTGAGCTGAGAACTTGACATTAAGGAGGACTGAATGCAAGTCCAACCGAGCTTACAGGATACCAGTAAAAGCAAAGAGTCAGAAGTGGACAGGATGTGCAAGGATGGTGCCGAGCAGTAAAGGAACAAGAGTTTTGGCTGATTGGTATTTCTTGTGTGGACATAAAGCCTATCTATCACTCCCTGAGGGATGGGGAGGATTGTGTGCCGTGGTGAAGTTATCGGATCATGTCTTCTTCATGGACAGAGTTGAACATCACCCTAGCAACCGACGGAAGCGTGAGGTGAATATAGCCTCACCTAACTCTTTTGGAGTGACAGTAGACACTGGAGTGCCACGAGAATTCCGCATTTGGAGTGGAGGAGCTAAATTCTTCCAAAGTTTGATCCCAAACATCGGAGTTGCAGAGGTGCGGGATCATGTGGAGATCAACCGATATGCCTTACTGCGACACATTAATCTCACTAAGACTCTGGGAACAGCCTTAGCAGAGGAGCAAAAGGCCATCAGAACGATGGTACTGCAGAACAGGCTGACCCTAGACTTGATAACAGCATCACAAGGAGGAGTGTGTAAGCTGATTGGAGAGACATGTTGTACGTTTATTCCGGATGGATATACGACTGGAGGAGACATCTATGAGGCACTGCAGAACTTAACTGCTCTGCAGAAATATGTGGCGGACCACACATCAGGAGGAGACACGTCACAAGGCTGGATAGCCTGGTTGACATCTGGACCATGGTGGAATATGTTTCTAAAGTTTTTGACTCCCATTCTTACATTATTGGCTTTGCTTTGCTTGTTTACAGGTTGCATCTTGCCATGTGTAAGATCGATGGTGAATAAAATGATTGCTAACACCTTTACCAATTTCATACTGTTGCAGCAGAGTGACATGGATGCTAAGGCTAATATGTGTGTATGAAATGAAGCCTGCACTGAAAATGTTGACAAGTGGTGTAGAGCTGAAGATATATATATGCCGTATAGCCTTAAAAAATGACAATACAGGGTGGTGATGATGGGTTTAGATTTTATTATTGTCATTTGTATTAGGAAATATTTAACCATATATTCTTAGAGGTGTATAATCAATTGTGTAGTGATAGGATGTGTGATCTTTAGCAGGCTGCAGGGGCTTGGTGTGTATTCCACACTAGAATGCACACCCACATCCTGGGAGCACGAGAGAGGTCGTACCTTCTCTTATTGTTTTATGGCAGGATTAACGTAGCTACGTCTGTTCTAGTCTAAGTGCTTTTTGTTTAGATGAACTGCTGGACTTCCTCACCATGTTATCTAGGGTGAACCATCTAGGGTGAAGGGGGGTCTACCCTCTTTCTGACCAAGGATGTTATATGACCCTTTGATCAGCAGTAACACACACACACACACACACACACACACACACACACACACACACACACACACACACAGTATTCTTTGTTCACATGTATACCTATGTGAGATGCTATATGTTAATGACCCTATGCATATTCATGTAACCACAATAAAAGGAGTGCTATGGGGAGCCTGGCTGAGAGTCTGATGGTGGTCAAGTGGTGGAACGACGCTTGGCTCCAGCCAGGTCTCCCTCATGCATGAGTAAACCAGAGAACTTTGGTGCCTTGTGTCTTGCTTTTTGCTGCGTAGCAGATTGTCCTTAACGTTCCAGTGGATAGGTTCAAACTACAAACCTATCACTTTCACTTCAGCTTCACCAACAACAGCACGAGCAGAGCAGCCCACTGCCTGCATGGCTGGGACAGCGCCCCCTGGTGACTGTAAACCACTACAACATGTAGACGGCCGTCTGCAGGCTGGATGTAGCACCACCGCAGAGACGTGCTGCAGCTCTGTTTAGTTACCCAGCTGACAGCAGAGGCTGTAGTTTACTGTTACCAACATGGAAAACTGAAGCTTCACCAGCTGGAGCTACAGAGCTGGAGAACAAAGGAGACTGAGAGGCCAGAATGATGTGGGAGGAAACATCAAGAGCCTGTTTGAAAGGAGACACATGTGGATGCTGTGCCAGTCTGTGGTCTGTCAGAAGTCAGCTGAGTCACACTGCAAGAAGCTGCAGAATCTCAGAGGAGGAGATTTGGAAGTGTTTGTGGGACAAACTGGACTCAAAGAAAGAAGATGTTTGTGAAGTCTTTGGTGGAGGTGAGCAGTGTGAAGCAGAACACATGCAGATGAATCAGGAGGTCAGCATCAGTGTCTCCTTGTGGTGGACGGTAAAAGAATCAGAGCCAACGCTCCCGTCCACCCTCGGCATGAAGCAGTGCTGTTTCTGAAACAGGAGGACAAGTCCAGAGAAGACAGAGGAAGCAAAGATGAGGGTGGGACAGGACAGCAGGACTTCATTCAGACCTGCAGCTCCATCACACTGCTGTAGCTCCTCTTCATCACACATGTACCTGCAGCCTGTCTTCGAGTCCAGGAGTCACCTCCACACAGTGTAGAAGCCTCCTGTGCAGACCATGGAGTCCAGCCTCTGTCAGGGAAGTCGGCACTAAAGCCTGAAAGACTTCAATCTGTCTCTGCTTCACCCGAGTAAGACCAGCACCGTACTTGTTGTGCATTCAAGGAGGGAACATCAGCACTGCATCGTGGGAACAACACCGCAGGAACAAAGACACAGCACGGCCGATGAAGGACGAGGACAAAGGAAAGGTGAGTGAGAAGACCCCGGTGGTGTGGACGGACCTGCAGGGGCTCCAAGACTGAGGAGCAGAGACGTCCATGTACCAGCTGAGGATGCTGCAGTGATCCAGGGAGCTCGGTCCAATCTGAGGCCGTGTGAACTACGTGGACCACAGTTTCTTCACAGACTTCAGCCACGTGAACATCTGGAGATCCAACAGTGCACGAGCTGTGAGCCATCAGCTGTTTCTCTCATCAGCTGCTGTAATGAGAGCTGCTGGAATCATCTCGAGCAGCAGGAAATCACTGATGTTGTTTCTAACCAAAGATATGGGACTGAGCTCCACTGAGCTCCTTCTACTTTCATCCAGATAGAAACTGCTACAGTCTGCTGATTATTGCTTTGCCTCCATCACACGAGCTCTTTATCCTGTTCTTCACTCTCATTGGTTCTTTGTCTGCTTGTTTTTACAACAGTAGTCTTCTGATTGGTCAAAGGAGACAATCAGCTGTGACTAAATGTAGCTCCTACAGCAGTGATGGGAATAACTACTGAAGCTAATCCAGTATCAAAGCTCAGGAATCAGCAGCTCCCACCTCGTTTTCTTTCAACAACTATTTTTAGCTGCTGTGTTTTTGTGTTTCTGCAGACCTCAGACATCCTGCTGCTCTGGACAACTTTTTCATTCTTTTGTATCATTATTTTGCTTTTCTTTTATTATTATGTTATATGTATTAATATGTGAAACACTTATTCTTTGTGTTTTTGCTTTACTTCCTGTCAAACTGCTTTAATAAAATCTGCTGCAGTCTAAACTGTGGACGTTCCCTTTTTAACCCTTTGTGAAACAATAAAGGTTTAAATCTGAGTATTCATCTATGTTAGTGTTTAATGGGTCTAATAGGTTGCTTTGGCCTTTCCCAGTAATATCTTCCCTTGCAGTCTGTGGTCCAGGCTTCTAAAACCATCCCAGGTTAACAAGAACTACAATCTAGAGGAGAGCTGCCATAACAGGTGTGACTGATGAGATCTGACCTGCAAGGTTACTCAGGTTTGTTTGTATCAGGACAAGCAGGGAAGCCGCCTGGACGTCAAAGTAGTTAGAGCTGGGCGAGTGTCCTCACCCACATCGGCTTCACAACTCTGCATCATCTACTGAGTAAGACTCAGAGCATCAGAGATTAGAAGGTCTACAAAGAGCTGAACCAGACTTCCTGTATAAAGGTTTTAGTTCCACAGATCGACAGTGTCAGCACAACTAAAACGTGGAGACTGACCTCAGAGTTTCAATTTGATGTTGTGGATTCTCCAGAAGAACACACAGCTGCTTCACTCCTGAATCCTGCAGCTTGTGGTAGCTCAGGTCCACCTCTCTGGGATACGAAGGGTTGAGCTTCAGCACTGCTTCCAGATAATCACAGCTGATCTCTGACAAATCACAGCTCTCCAATCTGTATAGAGAATGAAAGATGTAAGTTTATTAGACAAAGTGCTTGAAATCATTCAGTGTTTCATCATCTGTTCAGAGCTGAAGAAGGTTCAGAATGTAGAAGTTTAGAAAATGGAAACTCCAAACAGCTGAAGCCAACAGGAAGCAGCTTCAAACAAACACAACAAGAGAAAAAACTCTGAATGTTTCACATTAAAGTCGTACATTTCTAACAAGAGTGTTTTAAAGACAGAGTCACTGATGATCATCTTCTGCCCAGTAAAACTTTGGTTTTCCACATGTGAGTGTTAATGATGCACAAAGACTGTGAGTGCAAAGAGGGAGCGAGGAGGATGACAGAGAGATGGTACAGGAGCATCAAGAACCCGGCGAGGAAATGAGCAGAAGGACTTTGGAGCCTGTTGGATTGAAGCTTTCACAGAGACGTGTTTGACTGGACACCACCAGGACAGACTTTTAATCCCAGGATTTGGATGAGCTTTCTGTCTTTATGGTCACAAATGATGCTGTAACTCTGTGAATGTCCTGGAACTGTCAGCAGTGTGGTTACGTCCTTTTGACCTGAGTTTCCACAGCTCTTATAACAGCAGTGTACATTCAGACTGAGACACGCTTCAGTCTGTATGGACCTGTTTCTGTAGCTGCCACCATCATTCTACGGTCGTGTCCAAATTCATGGGCTGCATCCTCCCGAGGACCCGGCCTTTGCGGTCTACGTGGGCTGGGTCCTCAGAAGGTCGGGTAGGCTGGAAATAAACGGCTGGGGAAATTGGACGGTCTAGCCTTCTGATTAGCGTCACCGCTGTCTCGGTGGAGTTTAATAAACTCAGCCGTCTGCTCCTTGCTATCTAAAATATAACAGGACACTGGCGTAAATTCTCGACCGTCTCATACTTCTGTTTAATCAGTTTTCTGTTTGACGTTTAGTCAGCTCTGTAAAGACCAAGGAGGAACCCACCTGGGGGATTAATAAAGTTTTATTTTATCTAATCTAATAGAATAACTTTAATCTCAGCCAAACCGATTTACTCACGAACAAACAAAACACTGAAAAAAGCCAAACAATAACATTTTGAGGTTGTCTAAGTGACTTATATATCACGTTTAACCTGAGTAGCGAAAGTCCGCGGTGATCTGAAAATGATGTGCCGGGAGTTGTGCCGTTCTCGGCGGCTTCAGTGACCCTCGAGCTCCCGGCGAGCTATCGAGCTGGTGGGTAGCAGACGTCTCCGAAAACGTCGAAGCACTTTTGCAAATATGCGGTATCTTGATAAACCGAGCAGATATTTGATGTTTACACAGCTACTTTCTCGCCTGAAAATATGTTAAAAGTTTATTTTGTGACCGAAAAAGATTAGTATGAGTAATTTTAAAACTTAGTAGCGGCCGCCATTGTTGGAAACTGGAGTTTGGCTGGGCCGCGCTATGAATTCTGGGATATGGTAGGCCACGAAGGACACACCCGACCCATCCTTCAAATTCGGGGAAAAGGAGGACGCATTTGTTGGCTGCATTCGGAGGAGTCTACGAATTTGGACAGCCTTCGACGTGTCGCTGTGACGTAATCGGTCTACAAATGCGGCCTCAGGAGGATGCAGCCCATGAATTTGGACACAACCTACATGTTTGTACATCAGCTTATCAAATACTGTCTGCTGTCTTCATTTATTACTCTTCACCTGCTTCACTGTCACTGTGTGGGCGGAGCTGTCTGAGCCCTGCCCACACAGACACAGCTCCTCTCTGGAGCAAAACTTCTGCTTCATCTCCGCCTCTTTTCTTCATCCTCCACCTCTCTTTTCTCTTCTTCGGTGTTCTGCAGCCACAGAGCCTCACAGCCATTAGCACGCCCATACCTGAGCAGCTAGCATTACCCAGCATGCCGTGCAGCAGTGTCAGTTTGTAAATGTGCAAGAATTCCTGCTCCAAACTGTTTCACAGAGTGCTGTGTGCCGTGACCTTTGACCTGCTAAAGACAGTCAGCTGTGGATTATTCATTGTTGTGTCTGATACTTAGAACTGTGAGGAAGAAGCTACACAGTTAATCAGGGTCCCCTCTCTCTGAATCAGGAAAGGTGGGCAGGCCGCGTGTGGGCCGCGGGCCATACGTTGAGTATCACTGTTTGAAATGTGAACATTGTTCTGCTGCAGTCAATGGACTAAACCAGAGAAGAAGAAAACAGACTTTACCATGAAGATCCTCAGTGTGGATCAGTATAATATCAGCCTGATGTCTGCAGTTTAGTGTCAGCACAACTTTCACATCATATTCATCTCAGCACAACTAAAACATGCTGACTGACCTCAGAGTTTCAAATCGACATCGTGGATTCTCCAGGAAATCACACAGATGCTTCACTCCTGAACCCTTCAGGTTGCTGTAGGTTCCACTCAGGTCCACCTCTGTGGGATACGAGGGGTTGGACTTCAGTGCTGCTGCCAGATATTCAAGGCCAATATCTGACAAACCACAGCTCTTCAATCTGTATAAAAAATGAAAGATGTAAGTTTATTAGACAAAGTGCTTGAAATCATTCAGTGTTTCATCATCTGTTCAGAGCTGAAGAAGGTTCAGAATGTAGAAGTTTAGAAAATGGAAACTCCAAACAGCTGAAGCCAACAGGAAGCAGCTTCAAACAAACACAACAAGAGAAAAAACTCTGAATGTTTCACATTAAAGTCGTACATGTCTCATAAAAACAGGACAAAGACTTGAAAAAGTCGTGTTTTTCCTTCCAGGAACCACATGGCTTCACTTTTAAAGGTGAAGTGTGACAGAAATGGACATATTTGAAGTCCAACACCTTTTTCCAGTCACATTATTAAAGCAGACAAACTACAAGCTCATTTTCATTCCAACAAGTCATCTTCTGACCTGGACTAACAACACTGGTCTCTATGTGCAGCTGGCTGTGAGACCAGTGCTCAGGGAGCGTCTACAAAGTGCAACACTGAAAGAACATCACACACTCATTTGCTTCCAGCACTTTCACACAAACATCTACTGTCATCATTCATGTTCCTGCTCCTCTGGATTCACACGGAGCCTCTGCTCATGCCGTTGCCATGGTGAATCATAGTATGTGGCTCCATAACTCAGACTGAGCATGCTCAGAGCTGATTGGCCCGACTCTGATCAGCTGATCTAGAAGAGGAAACTCTGCTATATGTACATTATTACATCTACACCTGAATCACAACACTCACACAAATATATCAACTGTGTTTAATATTTTGGCACGTAGATCATTTATGTGCTTCAGCTCTTCTTACATTTTACCACCAACATGTTTCAAAAGGAGCAGCTTTTACTTTGAAGGCCAGCTGTCTGTGTTTCTTGTTTTCATTGTTGGATAATGGAACAAGTCGATGCTTCAGTGCTTTGAATTAGGAGTGGGTTTTAATAATCGATTCATCGATTAAAATCGATTCTGGCTTGGATAACGTGATATTGATTAATTAAAATCCTGAATCAATTTTTTAATATTAATTTATTTTGCCCGAAATGTCAGAATCTCAGGTTAAACCTCACAAAACTTTAACAACCACCAAACAGCTGAAACAGTGAATGAGAGCAGGAACACGGATTCTGCACAGAGACGTAAACACAAAGCTCGGACCCGCCGACACATCAGAATCAGTGAGATGTCGCCTTTCTCACTGACGGCACAGACACGGTTGGGGCTGAAAGCCGACAGCTCGCCGATTCTGATGTTTCGGCGGGTCCACGCTTTGTGTTTACGTCCTTTTTGCGCTCGATTCTGAAGCTGTTAGTTTTATCTCTCTCCAAACAATATTGACTGAACCAGCAGCAAAAGAAGATCCAAACTACGCTTCACATAAACATCGTCATGAACTCACTCTGACTTTTGCTGTTTTGCTTCCACCACAATAAAATCACACTTCATGCACAGCTCTCTCTCTCTCTCTCTCTCTCTCTCTGTACTTCAAGAACAGTTTCCTGTTTAAAATCTGTTTTCTGCATTATTCGCTTGCTTGTTACGCACAAGTCTACCGTTGTTTACAGCGCTGTCGGCCGCTGTTTTTTTCCTTTTACTTGCTTTCGAAAAGAAAACCTAATTTCTGCTGTTCAATACTGAACAAATTTAAACTTTTTAAAATTATGCAAATTGCAAAACGCTCAGTTGTGTCTTTAACAAAAACACTGTAACTTTGCTCTGCTTCACTTCAGCAGCATCAGGTAATGTTCATGTGTTGATTCATGGTTTTCTTTCATTTTTGATCTACTGCAGAATATTTCTATAAAATCCCAGAACAGGAAAATCACCTTCATGTTCTTCCGTGTTTTATCTTCAGCTACTTTGACACAAAGGCCTCTGCTGTGATGCTCACACATTTGATAAAGTCTCGAAAGTGCCAGCTTCCCTTTTATAGACACAAAAATATGTAAATGTACTGAATTATAATATTTCTGTCTGAGGCAAAATTTCCCAGATTCCAATCGAATTGAATCGAACTGAACATTTCCTCATGAACTGTATTAAACTCTGTAAATGAACTGAGAACTGTTTCTACATTTGAAACTATGGATTCATTTTCCCGTTCACTTCTGTACGTTAGTGTATAAATGAATGTTAGACTGGGCTCCATGGAAACACTTGGACTGGTCTCAGCTGCCTTCTTTCTGTAGTCCTTTCTCTTCTCCAGCTTCTGTTTGAAATCCTCTCACAGAGCCTGAAACCTGCTTTGCTGTCATGTTTGGGCCTGTGTTCCTCTGCTTTAACACAAACCTCACCACAGCAGCTGTGTGGGTCGTCTCTGTAGCAGCCCGATCAGCTTCTGATACATGAACATCATCACAGCTCCTAACTTCACCTTTATTAGCTTTGACATTCATGTCTTTCTTTTCTCTGTCTGTTTCCACACAAGCTCAAAGTCTCTGCAGCCTGTTTTTATCTGCTATCATCAGATCTCCAACAGCCTCATTCACATCCCTCACACACTCTACAGCCTCACCAGTACTGACTTCATCTTCACTGACTGATGGAGCACAACATGAACCTGTGGAGGCTGAAAAGCTGTCCTGACAAACATCTCCCCGTCACCACTGCACTTCTGTCAGCCTTTAAATGAACCCTGCTCAAGTCTGTAACTTCTATTTGGAGCCAAGAGGAAAACTGTTGTTCAGTCGTTTGGAAAGACACAACATTTCTGAAAGCACTCAAACTTCTTCACATTTCTCTTCAGACACATCCTGAACATTTAGGAACTAAAGAACGTTTCAAATATCAAAGATCAGAAATATAGAAAAACAACAACAGCTGCAGTCAGTGAACTCACCTCAGAGTCTCCAGTCGACAGTTTGGACTCTCCAGTCCAGCACACAGAAGCTTCACTGCTGAATCCTGCAGCTTGTTCTCACTCATGTCCAGTTCTGTCAGATGGGAGGGGATGGACTTCAGGGCCGAGGCCACAACTTCACAATGAGTCCCTGAGAGTCCACAGTCAGCCAGTCTGTGATCATAGAAAATACAAAATGTGTTATTATAAAAGCAGAAAGTCTGCATTATAAACACAGACTGAATGTATATGAAGACAAAACAGAGTGAGGTCATAATCTGATGAACATCTGCTCTTCACATCTGTGCTTCAGCTCCTCTTACTGTGTTTGACATGACACAACGATTCAGTCTCTCTCAGACCTGCAGACTTTTAATGAGAATCTTTGTTTGGCTTTAATCTGCAGATGAAGGAGGAAGATGGTGTCACATTTAGGCTTCCATAATGTCCACAGTCTGTCAGTGAGATCTGATCCAGAGTCAGAGTGAAGACACACATGTGGACTGTTTCCTGTCTTGAATCCAGAACATTTTGAATGAGCTCAGCTCAGTGAAGAGTTCCAGCTGGAAAGACGATCTCTGTTTGCTACCTGCTGCTGTCAGGTACGACTGTTCACGTCCACACTCAGGAAAAATCTGCTGACTGTCACCAAACGGAGCAGAAATGTCATCACTGGACAATAATGATGAATGAACTCAGAGCTGCTGATATCACATCTGATTTCAGGGGAACTAAACACAGAAATGATTGGCTCGTTTTAGCTTTCTGAGCCATTAGTCTGCAGGTTTATCACTAGTTGGCAGAAACAGACTTGTATTAATGTTCAGCGCTTCAGTGTTTATGACTCCAGATCCAGGTGACAGCAAGTCAAAATGATGTTACCTGTCTGTGTCCAGCAGCAGCCTTTGAATATTGTTATAAACTCACATGGATCAGTTTGTCTTTGATTGGTTTGTAAAGTTCAAATTCATTTATATTCATCAACTCTAAATGAAAAATGTTTTTCTTCTTCTATGTTTATTATTAGAGTAACAAATTCTTATAGTTTCCTGTTGTTGAGAATTTCAGTGTAAAACCACTCGGACCTGTGCATCACTGCACACTGTGAAAGTATTACTGCAGTTTAATCTATAATCCTAATCAGTGTGTTTACTGGACTGTAGTCAGACCTCCGTTATACCAAAGGAAACACTGAACGTCTTCAAAGTCACAATAAATTTATAATAAATGCTAATAAATACTGGAGTGTTAGAAAAGATGCTTCCAGCGTGTTTGTCTTTGATAGGGTTTATTCTGTTCGTCTATTGTCTGACCACTTGGGGGCGCTTTTGTCTCTTTTGCTCTGAGCCTTGGGTTTATTCAAACTGATTTTAATAAACTATTTTCTGCAAGTTGAAGCTTCATCTCCATCTCCAGTGGTTGTTGCATATTTTATGGCTATATTAGTAACAGTCAGAGAGTTTAGAGTAAATTAGATCTTCACGTTTGATTTTTGACACAACATAAATGGTGAGCCGGTGTCAGAGGAAGTGACAGCATCCACCGAGGACCAGGGGGAGTGGGAGGACTGGGGGACCAGGCCAACAAAAAGGTGATCACTGATACAGGTCAGCAAACATTTGCTCATTTGGTGTCTTAGAGCAGACTCCGCCCAGCTTTGTCGTCCATGGTTGCTCTTTCAAAGGAATCTAGTTACATATTATTTTACTTAATGATCTACTGACACCACTGACTATGCAGGACAACCCCACGTCTGGAGCCAGTGCACATGTGCAGTTCAATTCCTGGGCAGGTTCTGAAGATGGCCGAGCTGTCGAGGACAAAGTTACTAATGTGAAGCTAATGTGGTTAATCAAGATCTTCATAACCATGTGGAGCACAGTGTGCTTTCACCGTGGAGAAATCACACTGAAGAACTCGGCACACATTTTGGGGGCCTTTCTGTTTGTTGCTACAATCTGCAAATTTCATTAAAAGTTTAATAAACTATCATCTGGTCTTTATTTTTAGTTAGCACATACCTTAAAAACTCTAAGCTGTAAGCTAATGATAGTTACATAACAGCAGATGCATGCTGGTGCAATAAGCTGTATGTTTTATTTTTGATCTGATTAGTCAAATAATCACAAAAATAATCGTTTGTGGCAGCCCTAGTGTGACCTCAAATAAGAAATGATTGCAGTTTATGACTGAGTAACTAAACTATCACCAACTGATAATATTAATGATCACATCTGGACTCACCGAGCCTTTCTGAAGTTCCTCACAGCTGGAATCAGTCTCAGTCGTCCCTCCTTTGTTGTGTTGTACTTCTTCAGGTCCAACTCATCCAGAACCTCCTCTGACATCTGCAGCATGAAGGCCAGAGCTGAGCAGTGGATCTCAGAGAGTTTCTTTGATTTGTTCTCTGACTTCAGGAACTCTTGGATCTCCTGAGATAATAAGATGTCGTTCATCTCCATCAGACAGTGGAAGATGTTGATGCTTCTGTCAGGAGAGGATTTTGTCTTCCTTTCTTTAAGATTCTTGATGACTCTCTGGATGGTTTCTGGACTGTTCTCTGTCTGACCCAGCAGACCTCCTAAGAGTCTCTGGTTGGACTCCAGACAGAGGCCATGAAGGAAGCGAACAAACAGGTCCAGACGACCATTTTTACTCCTGAAGGATTTTATTAGTGTTTCCATCAAAAAATCATCCAGAGATGACTCGTTGTATTTTTTTCCCAAGAAGTTCTTCAGCACCTCTGACTTCCTGTTGGTGAAACAGTGGAACATGTAGACTGCAGCCAGAAACTCCTGGATGCTCAGATGAACAAAGCAGTAGACTGGTTTCTGGAAGATCACACACTCTCTTTTGAAGATCTCTGTACAAACTCCTGAGTACACCGAGGCCTCTGTCACATCCAGACCACACTGCTCCAGGTCTTCTTGGTAGAACATGATGTTTCCTTTCTCCAGGTGTTCAAACGCCAGCCTCCCCAGCTTCAGAAGAACTTCCCTGTCAGCCTCTGTCAGCTCCTGTGGACTCGTCTCATGTCCCTCGTGGTACTTGTTCTTCTTCCTCTTTGTCTGAACCAGCAGGAAGTGTGAGTACATGTCAGTCAGGGTCTTGGGCAGCTCTCCTCTCTGCTCTGTAGTCAACATGTGCTCCAGAACTGTAGCAGTGATCCAGCAGAAGACTGGGATTCTACACATGATGTGGAGGCTCCTGGATGTCTTCATGTGGGAGATGATTCTGCTGGACAGCTCTTCATCACTGAATCTCCTCCTGAAGTACTCCTCCTTCTGGGCGTCAGTGAAGCCTCGTACTTCTGTTAGCCTGTCAACACATGTAGGAGGGGTCTGATTGGCCGCTGCAGGTCGGGAAGTTATCCAGACGAGAGCCGAGGGAAGCAGATTCCCCTGGATGAGGTTTGTCAGCAGCTGGCTGACTGATGACTTCTGTGTGACATCAGACAGCAGCTTCCTGTTGGTGAAATCCAATGAAAGTCTGCTTTCATCCAGGCCGTCAAAGATGAACAAAAGCTGAGAGACAGCCAGCTTCTCTGCTGTGACCTTCTCTAATGTTGGATGGAAAACATGGAGCAGCTCCAGAAGACTGTACTGCTCCTCTCTGATCAGGTTCAGCTCCCTGAATGAAAGCAGAACCACCACACTGACATGTTGGTTCTCCAAGCCCTCTGCCCAGTCCAGAGTGAACTTCTGCACTGAGAAGGTTTTTCCAACACCAGCCACGCCGTTGGTCAGAACCACTCTGATGGGTCTCTGTTGGTCAGGTAAGGCTTTAAAGATGTCCTGGCACCTGATTGGAGTGTCATGGAGGGCGTCCATCTTGGAAGCTGTCTCCAGCTGCCTCACCTCATGTTGGCTATGAACCTCTTCACTCTGTCCCTCTGTGATGTAGAGCTCAGTGTAGATCCTGTTGAGGAGGGTTCTACTTCCTGTTTCATCACTTCCTTCAGTCACACGTTCACATCTCCTCCTCAGACTGATCTTATGTTCATCTAAAACCTCCTGCAGACCAACATCTGCTGAAAGAAAGAAAAACAGAAAGAAAACTCTTCAATGTCTGAACAACAACAAGAAGTCCAGTTTTCAGAAATGAGTCCATCAGCAGACAGATGTTCAGTCTTACTTTGTACACAGCTGCTCTGACTGGCTGTCTGCAGTCCAGCTCTGCTTCTGGATCTTTCTCCACACTGGGGACAGGACCAGTCTCCTGATGAAGCAGACTGGTCCCAGTATGAGGAGATGCACTGTCTGCAGAACCAGTGTCCACAGCTGGTAGAGACTGGATCCTTCAGGACGTCCTGACACAAAGCACAGCAGGACAGCTGCTCCTCCTCACAGACACCACTCCTCTTCCTCTTCCTCCCTCTGTGAACACATTTCTTTATCACTAAAATCATTGACTGTCAGTGACAAACATCCAGATTTGATGACACTGTGCAGAAGCTCTGATGGTCACAGAGAAAAGTCAAAGTGGAGAAACTTGTGTTTGAGTTCAGAATCCAAGTTTCCTTTGCTGTTCCTGCCTGTCTTATTAAACACAGAGTGATCAGCCTACAAACTCCACAGTAAAAGCCTTCATCACAGAGCTGATTATGTCCTTCACTGGATGTACTGGAAGTTTGGGATCCATCACTTTCAACTGACCTTTGACCTCCTCTAAAAACTGTGGTGGAGCAGCGGTGTCACATTCAGAGTTTTCAGCTTTATTTTGAAAGAGTTCAGTCATCAGGAAGTGAACTTCTGGGTTCTGATTTCCTTTCTATTATTTTACAGAAGTGAAGAAGAAGAACTAAAAGCTTTGAAATGATCTGAGTGATATTTTTGAACATTGCCACCAAATTGAGTTCAGCCTCCAGCAGTAACTTTGTTTCATGATGCCTCCCTGATGATGTGATGTTTGATTACAAACCTGTTTATGTGTTAGACATTAATCACATGAACACAGGCAGAAAAAAGAAGCCAATGAAACAAATGACAGAAACGTGTTCATTCACTGCCATGATCCATATTTTATATGTACAGATGTTTGTAAAGAACACGTGTGCAGCGCTTTGTTCTGAGTATCTGCTGTCAGCACACAGTGCAGCAATAACTACAACCACACGTTTCTGTAGATCCTGAACATCAGCCTGGAGGAATCTGACCTCAGGTCTGCACACAGAGGAGCTTCACCTCTGGGATGATGCTGGCTTCAGCTCCTTCTACAATCAGGCAGAAGCTTCTGCACCATCAGGACACAAACAGAGAGGAGCTTCTATCCTCAGACCATCCAAGTCCTAAATCAGAACATGCTCCCCTCATAGCATCACCATCAGGGTTTAAACAGGACCTTACATCATGTTCTTGTCTCACTGTCATATTTCAGATCATACCTGATTCATTATGACGTCACACGCTGCTACACTGATCCTGCTGCTTCATTACTGCTGATATTACTCTGCTCACTCTGTTCAGTTACTCTCTTTACATCACTTTGCTCATTTGCTTTGTTCTGCTTGCACTGCTCTGTCAGTACATGCTGTGCTAATGTGGCACAAAGCACTTTAACATTACATCTGCACAATGTTTCATTATTTCATTTAATGATTGTTTCTAATGTTTTGTCCAGTCACAGGAGCAGCTCAGCACATTTCACTGTGTTGTACGTGTATGACGATGCCTGTGACAAATAAACAGCCTCGGACTCTTCAATCTTCTGCATTTCTTTGGAGATCAGCTCAGTGGCCTGTTGAGACCATCTTTCTATTTCTGATGACTCAGTTCAGATTATTATCCTGATACTTTCTTTTAAAATGTGATGAAATCATTTATCTGATGTTCTGACACAAATACACCAAAACAATCCCAAACAGCACAAACCACCACGTTACACACAGTGTAATAAAAATACAGGCAACTACAAATAAAAACACTTTAAAAATATAAACTAAAATTACAAAGTGGTCACAGAATTTCAAACACCCGTAAATGAGTCAGCAGCTCTCTTACATGGTCAGCTGAGCTCCATGATTGAAGAACATTGTTGCTGCAGGTTCATGACTGAACTCTGGAGGTCTGTTTTTGGACGAGTCACTCCTCACAGACACACAGCTGGATGCTGGAGACTGTGACCTCTGACCTCTGCAAACACAAACACATCACATGAATTACTGATTAATCTCTCTTTAAAATCTTTTAAGCAGCTGCAAACACACAAACTGGATGATGTGATGGTTTCTGTCAGTAATAGTTGTCTCAGATTAGAGTACAGACGGCTGCAGAGACGTTCACAGCAACAGAGAAGAAATCATTACCTTGGATTGCATTACTACTACGATTGATACTAGCATTATCGTACCCGGACCACCATTAGGAATCATTTATGATGTCACTGGCAGAACATTTATAGAAACAACCTTTGAACTCTGAGTCAGCAGCTCTCTTACATGGTCAGCTGAGCTCCATGATTGAAGTTCACTGTTGCTGCAGGTTCATGACTGAAGACTGGAGGTCTGTCTTTGGACACGTCACTCCTCACAGACACACAGCTGGATACTGGAGACTGTGACCTCTGACCTCTGCAAACACAACCACATTGCATTCATTTCACATCAATTAGTACACCACAAAAGGCATGCAAGAAACACAGTATGAAGGCAAACTTCTGGCTTCAATAACATTCAACAGGTCAGGTGGAAACTTTTCTCAGATTTGATTCATGTTTTTATAGAACGATCCAGCTAAAAAAAATATACCATTAGGTCAGGGGTCAGCAACCTTCAGGACCCAAAGAGCCATTTGGAGCCAGTTTCCACGCAAAAGAAAACACTGGGAGCCACAAATACTTTTTGACATCTAGAATGAAGATAACACTGTATATACTGTTTTTTACCTTTATGCTTTGTGTGAACAACTAAGGTGTGTTGCTTATGAAATCCATGAAGTGCTACAGAGAAAATTACAGGTTATTTATGTAATGAACACATTTGAACTCTTAAAGAAATATAACCAAAGGAAAGACACCCAGCTGAACTAAAATGATGTAGCAAACAAAAGCTGCTGTGAGCCGCCACCCTTATATCTCCTTTGGGCTTTTGGAGCCTTGACCTGACTTTTAAAAAATAATTGGAAAAAAAGCTCTATGCTGCTGAAAGATGAAAAATAGATATTTGCAAAATTCTGCCTAAATATGTATTTTACCTGGTTAATTTCGTTTCGGCGGGTACACCGGCTTCTGCGAGTGTGACGCTTATTTGAGCGATGAAAAAATAATAAAATATAATTTTATTTTTATATTTCAATATCACAATAATCTTCCAATTTAGAACTACAAGTTAAAAAAGAACATAAATAAAATACACTTCAGCTAAATACTTCTAATTTATTTTCCCAAACCACGAGGAGCCGCACTGTAAGGACTAAAGAGCCGCAGGTTGCCGACCCCTGCATTAGTGTTAGTCAATGTTGCAACTGAACTGAAAAACAAAAGATTTTGGTCCAAAGAAACAAAGTCACTATTAATACAACACAACCCCCCCAAAAAGAGCCATGTAGACCCCGGGCTCTATGGGTCTTGTGCTCGGAGCTTGTTCCTGTGCTGCCATGATTAGTGCCTCTGTGCTGTCTTTCAGTCCAGCTTTGTTCAGCCACTGGTAGGATTTCTGGATGTCAGCCACTTCCTCTGCCTGCTGGTGGTGCAAACTGTGTTGTTCTGAGTTTCATTGGACGTCTTTGTCCAAAGCACCAGACAAAGGGCAAAGTAGATGCATTTGCATCAGCAGGAAAATACACCCCAAACTAGCATCATCATTATACAACTTTAACAACTGCCACTAAATGATACTTCATACACAGACCAGTGTTAGGTTAAGTTATGATGTCACTGGTAGAACATTTATAGAAACAACCTTTGAACTCTGAGTCAGCAGCTCTCTTACATGGTCAGCTGAGCTCCATGATTGAAGAACATTGTTGGTGCAGGTTCATGACTGAAGTGTGGAGGTCTGTCTTTGGACCAGTCACTCCTCACAGACACACAGCTGGATGCTGCAGATGCTGCTCCGTCCTCTTCCTCCATCTTCTTGATGTCAGGGTGGAGTTAGTCTGAGAGGTAAACACACACACTCAGAGGTGCTGTTGTACTGGAAGCATCACACTGACGGCTTTCTAATGTTGGAGCTTTGGCCCTAAAGTCCAAACCAGTTATTTTAGAGGCTCAAAGTCTTTAAAAAACACCAAAACCATCACATTATTTAATAAGTACATGATCAGGTGGATGAAGGAACTCAGTGTGTTTGGGATCATCATCATGGTGAGGAGCCCACATGTTACGGCTCCTTTGGAGAGAAGCTGAGGATCACTGCAGGAAGTGAGCTCATGAAACCAAACTGCTGTTTGTGAGCAGCATGACTCTGTTATTGGACCTGGGCCCTGTGCTTCGTACGTCGCTTACTACATCCAAGATCAAATGAAACATCCAAGACCAAACCATCGCGCTAACCGTGAGCGCGCTAATCCGGTTCCCCGAACACACCTGCTGTTGACGATTAGTACAGCTGGACGCAGTAATGTGACATCACTGGGTGTCGTAAAAGGGGCTACGCATCGATAGTAGAAACATTGATCGGCAACCCTCTGATTGGTCGGCGAAAATGTCGACGGAGCGCGCTCGGCTCGGTATTTTTCGGCAGCAGAGCAAGAACTCTTGAGTGAGGGATTTCAGGAGTTTCAGAGTTTAATTAAAACGCAAGGGAACACTGCAAAGGCTGCAAAAGCAAGGAGCGAGGGCTGGCAGGAAGTTGCTGACAAATTAAACTCGTAAGTAATTTAATAATAACAATAATAATGGAGTGGATTGATATAGCGCTTTTCAAGGCACCCAAAGCGCTTTACAATGCCACTATTCAGTCACTCTCACATTCACACACTGGTGGAGGCAGCTACAGTTGTAGCCACAGCTGCCCTGGGGCAGACTGACAGAAGCCAGGCTGCCATATCGCGCCATCGGCCCCTCTGGCCAACACCAGTAGGCGGTAGGGTAGATTTATTATATTACACTATATTATCCAATATTATATTACATTATATTATAATATGTTATATTTTATCCTCTTTCACATTAGAGCCACAACAGGACCCACTAGAACATGGGAACAGGTAAAAGTGAAATATAAGAATATCCTACAGAATGGTAATATTTATCACTTATATTGCTTTTCGTCTCTTGGAAAGAGACCCTGGAATAATCTGTTTGTTTATAACAGCAACCAAGAAAAGAGCAGAGCAACAAAAGACAGGTGGTGGTCCTGCACCCCCTCGTCAACAAGTTGGTTAAGTAAATAATACCCTCACGGGAAAATCGATATCTCTCTATGAGCACACTGTCGCGCTGAGCTAAAGGATCCTGTCTGTCCCGCAATATACGCTGGATTCTGAGGACTCTCCTTATCAATCTTGCACCTTCCGCAATGGGTGGCTCGCGTATACGGACAGGACATGGCTGCGACAGACTTCCCAAATCCACCTTCGCTTTTATAGCCGTGGTCTCTCATCTTGATTACACGAAGTAATTTACAATTGCTACTCTGAAATATGAATTACATCTGTAATAATCACATACATGTAATAGAATGTTAATAGTACATTTCCCTTTTTTAGGAAATGACCTGTATGTATCTGTGTGAAATCAATAAATGGATCAGGTGCTGCATTGTCTTTAGTTACATTGATGTTATTTATTTATGGTGAAACAGTGGTGGAATATCGCTGTTGCTTTCGTATGAATGACGCGGGCATACCTGCGTGGCCGCGATCTAATCCTGTTTACATAAAGTAAACCTGCTCTCCAGCAGGTTTACGCTTACGGCTCTGTTGCTATGACAGCAAGTCCCGGATGGGCTTCGGGGAACCGAACGATCCAGGATCACACGAAATCGTCAACAATCTCATCCAGCTAACTCACTTAGCGCGGTACGAAGAACAGGCCCCTGCTCTGTGTTCTACATATGATCAATACTTCAAATATCTGTAAACATCTCATCTTATATTTGTTGCACTTGGTCACATCTGTCTTTAAAAATAGATTTTTAATGTCACTGAGAGTTCTTTTCTACCTTTATTGATTTATTTTGGAATAAATTAAATATAAAGGTGCCAAAAACTGCCTGCAGCTTCTGCTCTGTGACAGGAAACTACTGTCAGGCTCAAAATGACTTCAGATTATTCATCACAGAGTGTTTATGGATCACAGGACACGTTACAGTTTTACAGCCTCACGGACATAAAACTCTTAAAGTTTGTTTCTGAAGGGATTTTCAGATCAGACCTGATGTTTCTGCCTACAGCCTGTTTACCGATATAATCAATATCAGACATCAGAGCAACAGAAACCTCGGTGATCAGGACGCCGGCACTGAGAACAGGAAGTGGCTCAAACAGTTTAAAGTCAGCCTGAAAGGAGTTTCTGTCGCCATTTTTTTGTCGTGATAAGGGCGGGTCTTACTGTGAACCTGCGCGCTCATTGGCTAATAACTTGAGATTGACAAGTCGTTATCCAATGAGCGCGCGGCTTCTCCCAACATAAAGTAGTTTCCTTTGAAAAACCAAAGTCTGATTATTTTTGCCTCCACTGACGGAGCCTGTTGTTCCCGCCACAGAGACACAGTAATGTCAGAGCGGTGTTAACACTCACCTGCCTCAGCACAGCTCTCACTCTCCTCCTGCTCTCTCAGCTGAACTCACTTCCTCTCTACTTACAGGAAACCAGCGCTCAGAGGAGCCGACCGGCCTCACGTTTCACCCACAGACACAAACAGCGTGGAATTATTTTATGTCATAAGAAGAAACATATTCATGTTAACGCTCGCCTGCCTCAGCTCCACCTTCCTCCTCCTGCTGCTCTGAACGGAGGATCAACACTTTCACTTTCACTGCTCCTCCCTAAACACAGAGGATGCTGGGACTTGTAGTTTTTACCTTGTGTGATATTTATGGCTGTGACACTAAATCACAGCATGAAAACTTCCTGCAAACATGTCACAGGCGATAAAAGTTTCACATTAAAGGTGAAGTTATTTTTCTGTCTCATGTTCAATAAACAGTGAGCTGGGAAAACTGAAGAACAGACTTCAGACGTTCCCTGCAGAGTTTCTGCTGCTCGGTCGTCTGCATGTTGCTGAGACTGAGCTGATGATGAAGCTGTGATGGGTTTATGGCACGTTTGGTTCTGGAGAAGAGTTTTACTGCCGGTGCAGGTGAAATGATCAGAGGTTACAGCCTCTGGTTAAAGTGGAGGCAGCGATCAGGACAGCTGAGCAGCAGAGGTCTCGAGGGTCCTAAAGTGTAAAAGCATCAGTGTTAGTAACACAAAGATCACAGAATGGGATCATCCACACAACACTAACATCTAAATCCACGGCAGGAACTCTTCCAGTGTCCTGAAAAATCTGTGTGCACGATGCTGAGATTAAAATCTGTCTGCTCATCTTAATGCAATATTGTGAAGTTACAATTCTTTTCTGTAAAAAGAATTTTCATTTTTGTATATAAATAAATGTTGATGTTGTGCTTTAGGATCGTGTGCTTCAATTTTACTTATAATGTGCCAAATGACTGCAACAGGCGGCTTAAGGCAATGCCATCCAGAGTAAGGATCGTGTTAGCCACAGTGTTTCTAAGATTTTTACCCCCCGTTACAATAACCTCAGTTCTATCTGAACTTAGAAGCAGAAAATTAAAGCTCATTATGTGTCTAAGACATCCCGGCAGTTTAACCAATAAAAGCGGGTATCATATGCATAGCAGTGAAAATGTATGCTATGTCTTCTAAAGCACGTATAATGTAAACAGAACTGGTCTTTGCACAGAAGCCTGTGGAGCTTCATAATTAACCTCAGTGTGTGAAGAGGACTCTCCATTTAATAATAGCTGTAATAAAATGTTCTGGCCAACGGTGTTAAACGCTGCACTTGGGTCTAGCAGGGAAGATTTCAACTTTTCAATATGAATGAAGGCTGAAAACTGATTAGATTAATGTCTGATGATCTTTTCTGTGCTTCTTCAAGTTTGTAACACCGAACATATTAAAGGATGATATAAGGTTCACAGGAAGAGTTTAATTAGACACACATTTACTATTTTTCTTTATACTCTTTCTTTCTTGACATGTTTAATATGCTTACTATCAGAGGAGAAAATGAACCTTGTGTAGTTTAAAAACTTTTTATTTAATCAAACTGTAATGTTGTTGAACTCTGACGGACGTGTCTTTTAATCTTGTCAACAAATCCTTAATCACCTAAATGTGCCATTTATCATCTTGTAAAATGTTCCCTCTGCTTCTGTTGCACATCTCCCCCGACACTCTCTGCTTCACCAGCCCTGTGCAGCTGGTCCAATCGCTGCCTCCTTAAACTGGTGTGTTTAAATCTCTTTACCTCTGTTGTGAACTTCACACAAAGTTTGTGGTAACAAAATCAAACTGAGGAGGATCTGGTTTGAAAAACACACACTCGCGAGACAAAATAAAAACAGACTGCTCAAAGCAAAAGCAGAGCCCTCACAGCTGGTAGCACAAAACACAGTGACAACGTGCGTATCAGATACCCTCAGTGCCAAAAGCATAAATATGAAAAAATGGGATCACCAAGAATACCCTAAAAATGGCATTGAGGGGGTGTTACAGTGAAATAAAATGAAACATTTTCATCTGAAAATGTTTCATTTTAGTAAAAACAATTCTCTGTAGTCAAGAACAACACCAACACAGAGAAGAAGAAGAGGGGGTCGTTTTACTACACATCATAAAAACGCAATCATTCATCTTCCAACTGTATCTTTCTGTTCTGGATTTAGAATCATTGGTTGTTTACTGATCTGTACTTTGGGAGTCACACTGTTGTGATACTGGGGAGAAAAGGGTAAGGTTTGATAGACTAAACCATTACACACAAAACTTGAAAAACCTAAAGAGTGTGTGAGACTGCTAGCTGTGTCGTTCAGCAATAAACTCATCTACAAATGTGTTAGTAAAGAGTGACTTGTACTTCTGTCCCATTAAGCAACGGTTTAACAAATTTCACTGCAAACTATAAAAGGAATCTGGATTTAAATAGAACATAGTAGTGCAGGAAACACTAGTATAAGGTGTCTATGGAACAAATCTCCTTCAGCGTTCAAAATGACCAAAGTGAGGCCTACAGGCGTTTCTCTCAGTTGGTTGTGTTCAGGGAAAAAGCAGCTAAATACACTGAGACTGCTCCACATTGTTAGTGAGTTAACTCTGGATATCTGTAGGTTTGTCAAACTTGGAGTGAACAAAAGCAGAAAACAGTAAAAGATGCAGACAGTGAAAGTCTGGTTTATTTCATGAACACAATGAAACATTTTCGGCAAAGTAGCATACATGATAAATAGATACACATAACACGGACAGTGAGAAGTAAAACTCATCGTCTTACCACATGTTATATTCTGTAAACTTAAAATAAACCACAGAAATGAGTGTTTTAAAGTCATTATTAAAAACATGAGTCAACATTACTGAAGTGACACTTTAACGATGCTTCACATCACCGTGTTTATGATGATAAAACATGTTCTCTCGTTAGTAGATGTCTGCGCTGACACTTGTCATGAAAATGTCCCGAGCCAGGGTTCCTCTTCAATTATCACTGATCATTAATAGGGTCACAAAAGATTTGTCACATTATCCCCATAAACAAAATGCTTTTATAGAAATCATTGTGACACAAATATTTAGATTCTTGTTTCACAATGTGCATGAACTCAAAATCTTTAGAGTTTCATATTTATAAAGTATCACAAAGAATACATTTATACCGTTGTATGAGCCACACTTCTTGTAAAAAACTGATTGGAAATGCGTTCGAGAAAAGCTCCTGCTGTGACCTTCCTTCTGTGAGGGCACACACACACACACACACACACACACACACACACACACACACACACACACACACACACACACACACACACACACACACACACACACACACGTGTCTATATACACACATACACAAAGCTGTGTAAAGCAACTATTGGCGACTGTCAAGCCTTTGAGTCGCCGAGCAGCTGAATAGGCGAATAATGTTGACGCGCCCGCTGTTTAAAACACAAGTCAAAGTTCCAGGTTAAAACTCCTTTATTTGTTATCAAATCCTTAAAATCGGTAGAAAAACAGTGATCAAAACATTCCAAGCTTGAGCGGTCAGCAAAAGTCGACTTCCCCCATCACCCACTCATTCACAAAAATTCCCTCAGGACGTGAACAGATGATATAGCAATCACTATTACCGACACCACGTGACCCAAAGCTACGCCTTATCCACAACAGCAACTATAAATAACGAATCTAAACGTATATACATAAAATACAGAAATGAATGAGGTGGAATGAATACTACAAATGTACATAAGGTGCAGCTGCAGTCTGGCAGTGGGAGCAGTGTGACAAGTCAAGTGTTAAGAAGGGAGATGGCGAGGGGAAAGAAACTGTTCCTGTGTCGGGTGGTCCTGGTCTGCAGGCTTCTGTACCGTCTGCCAGAGGGCAGCAGATCAAAAAGTCTGTGTGCAGGGTGTGAGGGGTCTGTGATGATTTTCCCTGCCCGTTTCCTGGTTCTTGAGCGGCACCCCCCTGCCCTCCATCCTGGATGGAGGGCAGGGGGGTGCCGATGATCCTATCTGCTGCCCGTACAGTCCGCTGCAGTCTGCTCTTGAACTTGAAGCTTTTGTTACCATACCTCAAACACATGTACCCATACCTTAAACAAAAGCACTGCTTTGCACCCTAGTTGCAATTATGCAACACACATGGTCCTGCATACTACACTCTATTTCACACATAAGACACTTCGTTCACAAAATGAAATTTCAGGGTGCCACCCTGGAAAACATCCAAAATACAAAGCACATCGGGTAATTGCAACCACTCAATACACACCTGAAGGCACGTACTTGAAAAACTGAACACCAATTAGCCAACTACAAAAAGCCCTCAGTTTAGCCAATTAAAGAACTTTGCAAGCATGGATGGAGGGAGAGCAAGAGGAGGAGGTCGTCGAAGAGGCCACGCACAGACCCATATTTCTGATGATATAAGAGCAACTTTGGTGGACCATGTCATCAACCATGGCCTGACTATGAGAATTCTCTAGAATGACTCGAAGACCTTCTGGGGCAGGACGCCAACGCCTGTTCACACAACAGCAGGAACTTGCCGTTATGGACCTAGTGAGGGCAGACAATGCCATCCGTCTCCACCAGCTACGAAAGCAAATACAGGGAGTGCAGAATTATTAGGCAAGTTGTATTTTTGAGGAATAATGTTATTATTGAACAACAACCATGTTCTCAATGAACCCAAAAAACTCATTAATATCAAAGCTGAATGTTTTTGGAAGTAGTTTCTAGTTTGTTTTTAGTTTTAGCTATTTTAGGGGGATATCTGTGTGTGCAGGTGACTATTACTGTGCAGAATTATTAGGCAACTTAACAAAAAACAAATATATACCCATTTCAATTATTGATTTTTACCAGTGAAACCAATATAACATCTCCACATTCACAAATATACATTTCTGACATTCAAAAACAAATCAGCGACCAATATAGCCACCTTTCTTTGCAAGGACACTCAAAAGCCTGCCATCCATGGATTCTGTCAGTGTTTTGATCTGTTCACCATCAACATTGCGTGCAGCAGCAACCACAGCCTCCCAGACACTGTTCAGAGAGGTGTACTGTTTTCCCTCCTTGTAAATCTCACATTTGATGATGGACCACAGGTTCTCAATGGGGTTCAGATCAGGTGAACAAGGAGGCCATGTCATTAGTTTTTCTTCTTTTATACCCTTTCTTGCCAGCCACGCTGTGGAGTACTTGGACGCGTGTGATGGAGCATTGTCCTGCATGGAAATCATGTTTTTCTTGAAGGATGCAGACTTCTTCCTGTACCACTGCTTGAAGAAGGTGTCTTCCAGAAACTGGCAGTAGGACTGGGAGTTGAGCTTGACTCCATCCTCAACCCGAAAAGGCCCCACAAGCTCATCTTTGATGATACCAGCCCAAACCAGTACTCCACCTCCACCTTGCTGGCGTCTGAGTCGGATTGGAGCTCTCTGCCCTTTACCAATCCAGCCACGGGCCCATCCATCTGGCCCATCAAGACTCACTCTCATGTCATCAGTCCATAAAACCTTAGAAAAACCAGTCTTGAGATATTTCTTGGCCCAGTCTTGACGTTTCAGCTTGTGTGTCTTGTTCAGTGGTGGTCGTCTTTCAGCCTTTCTTACCTTGGCCATGTCTCTGAGTATTGCACACCTTGTGCTTTTGGGCACTCCAGTGATGTTGCAGCTCTGAAATATGGCCAAACTGGTGGCAAGTGGCATCTTGGCAGCTGCACGCTTGACTTTTCTCAGTTCATGGGCAGTTATTTTGCGCCTTGGTTTTTCCACACGCTTCTTGCGACCCTGTTGACTATTTTGAATGAAACGCTTGATTGTTCGATGATCACGCTTCAGAAGCTTTGTAATTTTGAGACTGCTGCATCCCTCTGCAAGATATCTCACTATTTTTGACTTTTCTGAGCCTGTCAAGTCCTTCTTTTGACCCATTTTGCCAAAGGAAAGGATGTTGCCTAATAATTATGCACACCTGATATAGGGTGTTGATGTCATTAGACCACACCCCTTCTCATTTGCCTAATAATTCTGCACTCCCTGTATGTGTGTGCGTGTCCAGGGTTCAGCTGAGACAGTGTCCTTCGCCCTGCCAGGCTAAGTAAACAGTCTTCCAGCCAACCCAGGTGGCCTTGCATGGAATGGGAAGGAACAGACTCAACACAGTCGTTATCAGGGTGTTGTTCAGCTCCGACCTTGAGCCCACGTCTGGGGCTGAAGGGGTATCCGCATAAGTGATGGTGCTTTTTACTTTAGTGCGAACAGCTCATATGAATTTCAAAGCAGTTCTACAGTCCAACACTGGTCTCTCAATCTCCCGTTGGAGAGCCGCGAGCTTCGCCATACTTGCGTTCTGTGATGTTGTCATTCTTGTGCTCAAGGAGCCGATTCTGAGAACTCACGGCAGTGTGCCTCCCCGAGATGTCATCCAATTTGCGCCCAGAGATGTTATTCCGAGCGAGCCTTTCCGAGATGTATCCAGTCTGCAGTCAGAGATCTTATTCTGAGTATCCACAGCAGCCGTAGTCTCTCCAAGATCTTATCCGTGCTGACTCAATGAGCCCATTTTGAGAAACTCACGCCTCTCCCATCGTTCCAATCCCAGCGGGCAGCCTTGTGGGGGTTTGAACAGCCGGTTCCGCTTTCTCAAGCCAGCTCCGATCAGCCAGAACCCTGTTACCATGGTTCCGAATAGGTAGATATCTTCAGCACGCAGACTCACCCGAGCCCAAACTTCTCGTTGAGAAATTGCATTTAGGGACCAGTTTTCAACAGGACAATGACCCCAAACACACCTCCAGGCTGTGTACTAGAAGAAGTATACTAGATGGCGGCGCGCACAGACGCAGCGGCTCTATGCTCTCCACTTGGGTGCCTTTCTTTTTCGTTTCTCCACTTTTTCTTCTTCTTTTGTTTTCCTTATTGTGAAGCCAAATTTTCCTACAACCATCTGGAATTATGCAAGATTGGATATAACAGCCAGATCCCCATTACCAGTGATTATCAGAGGGTGCACAACATCCCCCCGGAGATAGCGAGAACATCGGGTGCTCCGTGGATTGTTATCGGCTCTGCCAAGAAACGCAGGCGGCGGAAGGAACGCAAACAAAAGCGGGGATGCCTGTCGGGCCTGCTGGCCAGGCTAAAGAAGCAGCCTTTCAAACCACCGCTCCCGAGCATCTTTCTGACCAGCGCACGGTCGGTCGTCAACAAAATAGACGAACTGAACCTACTTCTCGCCGCACAGCCAATCGTCCGTGACTGCTGTGTCCTGGTCGTCACGGAGACATGGCTCACTCCGCGAGGCTCCTGCCTACGACAGCCGTAACGCTCTGACAATCCATCAAGCGGTGGTAGCTTAGCAAAGTCGTACTGAAACATCTGACAGATTTTCGAGCGCCGTGCACATAAAATCGTTTCGAGGTCAGTAAACACAACCAGAGTTCATACATAAGGCACACGGGGTTATAAGGGGCTCTGTCGACTTTCAGAAAAATCAAAGGATTGATTTTAAGTGCGCCGTATTTTCCAAACAACACGGTAATAACGACGGCCCGCTAGCATGCTCTACCAAAAATAGTGCTTTGTTGTGTATCTGACGGACGAAAGCTAAACCAGTTCCACACCACTGAAGCTGCAGCATTTTTACAAACCAGTTCTGGTTCATCCGTTTCATTTAGCGATCCACTTTCGCTCTTCTCATTCTGCGTCATCATCCAATTCCACCTGTGATCTTGTGTCACCATTGCTCTCTGAGCTTTGTGTTGCTTCTTCTGTCACCTGACAAATAGGACATACATGACAATAAGAATAAAATGTGGAGCTGCTTCAGTGTGTCTGTCACTTTGTGCAGATCTTGACTGATCAGTAATGTTTGTAGGCTGAGTGCATTTTTAAAACAAGTTGTGCAAACTGCACTACAAGGTGGAATATTTGCAAAATCATAACTATGACCTATGAATACGTCAGTGCCATTAAGATGAAATTCTTGTGTCACCAACATTTTAACGTTAGGCATATAATTCTAACAGCCTCTGTAAACTAATATCCTGGCTGCTCGAGGCTGCTGTTTTCTCTGACAGCTTCACTTAGATTAGAATTAGAAACGCTGCTCTGAGACTGAGAGAACTAACAGTGCTGCATGTTGTGCTGTTAGTTTCCAAAACACGTTATTCATGGTTACATACAGTTTTAGACTGATGTGGGCCAAAGCCTAGCATAGCCTGCAACGTTATTGTGACGGACACATTTTATGTGTCAGACCCAGGACCCTGAGCAGTTATGGACTAATATTATAATGTATGTATTTTGTATTGCTGTCCCTCGTTCTCCCTGCTTGTAGACGTGTGTGTGTGTGTGTGTGTGTGTGTGTGTGTGTGTGTGTGGCCCTGGCAGGTGATTGGCCACACCTGCAGCTGATCAGGCCTGTCGGAGGAGCTATTTGAGAGTGTGGTGGAGCTCTCTCCGACGCTGGATCATTGCGTGGCTTCACGTCAGTCTCTCGACCAGTTCCTAGTTTGAGTCTGCTGCATTATTGTGTGTCTGACGGCTTCCTCTCTCTTATGTCCCCAGGAGTTACGGGGAGACGAGAGGACAGCGAGCACGGGGTGCTCATCACGGAGAAGCGGAGACAGGAGCACTAGCACTGGGAAGAGGACACGTCACGGGAGTCGGGAGAGCACGGGATTTATTGTCATGTCTGTCCATCGCTGTAAATAAACGCACTGCTTGTACATAGAGCACCGCGCCTGTGTCCTCCTTCCCTACACCCCCACGGTCTGCCAGCCAGACCGTGACATTATGAGTGAACTTGGCTTTAAGTGACTTACAGGTTTCTCTGAAAAATACTTTCTTATATCCAGGTTCTTCCTCTTTGCTGCCGTCCTCCTCTCCTCCTGGGAGCGCAGGCTTGCCGCTGCTAAACCTCAACGGAGCTCCCTGAAAGGTTCAGCCAATCACATTGGCCATATTTGTCACATGAGGTAGGACTCCAGTACAGGACGTAATTTAACTCTTTCGGCACCGCTGGGTGAATGAGACGTTGACAGATCTTTTTTTTTCTTCTTTCTATCAGGTTTGCTTTTCTTTACTCGAAGAGATCAAATTATTGGTGAGGACAATTCAATAATCGCTGGATATTGGTGGGGACATGTCCCCTCCGTCCATGCCAAATCGACGCCCTTGCCCGAATCGATTCAATCCATGATTCGATTCGATTCGATTTGGGGAAATTTTGCCTCAGACAGTCAGCAATATTATAATTTAGATCATACACCCCCCCCCCCCCCCCCCCCCCACACACACACACACACACACACAGCCTTATGGGTACAGTAGTCTCCTGCTACACCTCCTTTTAGCTAAAGACATACTTCATAATGACTCACTCAGCTCACAAGAACAGGAATGCAGAGCATTATCAAACGTTAAAATGATACACATCTCTCACTTGTTCACTTACATTTAAACGAAACACATAATTGTAAACATCTCTAACAGCCTAAGCCAGCTTTGAATAGGGCCTGAATGGATAACTTCAGAGAATTACACATCCAATCTTACACGAGGGCTCACCGCTCGACCAGATCTGGTAACAGTCCCTGTTGGTGTGAGGTGGCTCCTATTTCTCCTTAGAAAACCTGTCTGTCTCTACCACATAAGATCTGGGAGCACTGGCAGGTCCAACTACTGCTCCAGTGGTTCCTTCAGTAGTAATCCACACCTTCTGTCCTGACTCTATGTCTGCGGTTGTAGTGTTTTGCCTGCTCACGCCTCCCCTCCTCATCCTTCTCGCGAAAAGCCTGTAGGTCGGGCCACTTTGGCACCAGCTTCGCAGCAGCTTGTGGCAGAGAGGTACGCAGGTGTCTCCCCATGAGCAACTGTGCCGGTGAGAGCCCATGTTCCAGTGGGGTGGCCCTGCACGCTAGCAGTGCTCTGCTGTAGTCACAGTCCTCTCAAGTCTTTAATGGTACGATCAGCGCGTTCTGCCTCCCCGTTGGCTTGGGGGTACCTGGGGCTGCTCGTTTCATGTGTGAACTGGTACTCTTTAGCAAAGTGCTTGAACTGTTCTGATGAAACTTGCGGCCTGTTGTCCGATACCACAGTCTCGGCAACTGCATGTCTTGCAAAGGCCTCTTTTATAGCATTAATAGTGACCTCTGCTGTTGTGTCTCTCAGTTCAGCAAGTACCAACGACCAGATTTGGTGTGTGGTAGTAACAGGCAAATGAACTTTTGTTTTTTAATGATTTGAATATATATGAATGCTTGTGCATAAATACACAAACAATACACATATGCTTTCATGCTTTCAATTGTGTAATTTACGTGATCTAGGTCAGCGGTCTCCAACCTTTTTTGCACCACCGACCGGTTTATGCCCGACAATATTTTCACGGACCGGCCTTTAAGGTGTCGCGGATAAATACAACAAAATAAAACTAGTACCGGTACCGAAAAAGAAGATTTATTCATAACACACGTGAAAAGACCCAGGAAAACCGAGTTAACGATAAAAACGATAACAAAATAACGCTGAAAAGCGATAAAAACCCTGAAAACCAGACATTTCACACCTGAGCCTCAACTCTCGCGGCCCGGTACCAAACGACTCACGGACCGGTACCAGTCCGAGGCCCGGGGGTTGGGGACCGCTGTTCTAGGTAGCTCTGTTTTGGAAGTTCAGTTCAAGCTAGAAATGTGCTTTGGAGTTTGTACGTGTTTTGTCTCTAGGGGCCACCACATATATTTCTATTTACATTCAGGTGACAGCAATCCATGGATGGTTTCGACATGCAAGAGGATATTTTCCCCGGTGCCCAGCGGGAGAAGACACTGCTTGTGATGTCGATGAGGTCCTGTGGCCAGACCCCAACAGACGGCGGGATCCATGAGCCCACGTATGCACAATTGTCATGATTTTTTGTGTGTACAGTATAGTGTTTTTTCTATTACTGTATTATGTTTGTGTTTTGCTTTATCTGAATTCATGGTGCTGCAGTGGACAATATTGAGTAGGCCTATTTGCTTTTTTTGGTTGTTTGTGTCTCCTGAAAATGTGCCTTCAGAATAAACAATGACAATGAAAGACTGCAGTGTTTTATATGAAGTAGACTAGTGTGTCCCCCTGATCTGATCTGCATGTGATGCAAGTATGTGTCATTTTGTCAACAGAGTTACATTTTGACAGAGGAATGTTAGGTTTTGACAGCAGAGTTTCAGTTTGGCACAGATGTGAATGGTATATTTTGATGTGTCATGTTTACTTGTGTTTAGAGTTTTGGCACAATGAGCGACGTTTTGCAAAATGTGTTCAAGCAACGGGCAAAAACTGTAACATGTTTTTCACCAAAGATTTCAGCAATTATAAAAATTCAACTCAAGCTATTCAGCTATTAGCATTCACACTGCATTTTCTACAGGAAGTACATTTTATATACCAGTTTCAGTTCAAAGTGCATTAAAAATAATAAATAATTATTAAAAATAATACCATCGATATGTTACTGCACTACACTTACTGGACTTGTGGAAGTATTTTGAGAACCATAAGAGATTCTTACAAATGTTTGAAAGAAAAAAAATCTTTAACATAGCTGGAGACTCGTGTAGAAATATGAATGAGTTTATAAAGTTTCTGTCATGGTGTGCTGTGACAGGCAGGTAGTAGGACCCAAACACAGGACTCTTACGTGGAATGAAACTTGAATCGGCAGCTTTTATTGCTGGAAACTCAGGTGGACTCAAGAAACTACAAACTAAGAAACAAGAACTAGGAAAACAAATCAGGAACTATGAACAAGAATCAAGTAAAGAACACGGAGGAGAAAAAACACCCAGCCCACTGAAAACTAAGGAAACCCCCAAAAAAATGAAGAACAATCATTAAGGAACATATTTACATATTTAGAGTTACTGCAACACCAACACTGGGTCACAGCTTCAGTGTCAGTCGGTGACTTTTGGTCTGCAACAGCAGCAGAACAGACTTCTCAGTCTTTTGAAGAAGCCCTTTTTCTTCTTCTTGCTCTGACGGTCTTCGGACTTCATGCTGGCTTCAGGTTCTGGAAAAGGTTCCTCAAAGGGAACATCAGGAACCGGCCCAATTTCAGAACAAGATCCGTTGATCATATGATCTTCACCTTCAACACAGGATTTGGACTCGCCATAGGGTTCCTCACAGGGAGCGTCGGGCTCTGCAACACTTTCTGACAGAGCTCCTTCGATCGTAAGGTCTCGAGTACTCAGACTGGATGCCCTTTCAGAAAGAAGTTCCTCACAGGGAACGTCGGGCTCTGCAACACTTTCTGACAGAGCTCCTTCGATCGTAAGGTCTCGAGTACTCAGACTGGATGCCCTTTCAGAAAGAAGTTCCTCACAGGGAGCGTCGGGCTCTGCAACACTTTCTGACAGAGCTCCTTCGGCTGGTGGAACATTTGCCACTGAAAGGCCGTCAGAGGAGCGCTCACCATTTGTGCTCTTCACATCAGGACTTGAAGGGGGCTCAAAGATTTCACATATCCGGATCCTTGCTATATCAGCAATGGTCTTCAGCAACAGGGGTGCAAAGTTTGCAACTTGGATAGACAGAATTTCTTCAGGAAATTTCTGTCTAATCTCCGTCAGGATGCTGTCGACCAGATCGTCTCGGATAGAGCGGGTGAAGACGGCCTGTGTTTCCATCGCCGTGAGGCTCTTGGAGACACGATCTAAAGTGGCCTTGGTGACACTGGTGGAGAGGATACTTAGACTCTGGGAGGCCATGTTTAGGAGGGGACGAGGAGGAAGCTCCCAGAAGCCCTGGAGAACGCGGGGAACTACCTCGACCACTACCTCCTGCGCGGTGAGCAGTTTGCTGTTAGGCTGTTCCTGCTGCTTCTTTTTCAGGATTTCAACGTAATCCTTCACCGCGCTGAGGAATTTAGGTGCTCTGTAGAAAAACATGATAAGAGTTATCTGTTAAACATATTCAAAGCATCATTTAAATATTGAAACACTGTAGCTGGACTGTTAACCCTGTAACCACCTTTGTATCATACATGAGTTTCTGAGACCTCGATCTCATCAACATGATCAATACTTGCTATAATTTCTAAATGTTGTGGACAAAACTCTTTTTTAGTCTAAAGTTAACATTGTCGTTAACACAAAGTTGCCAAAAACACCCAGTGTATCAAATGTGATACAAAAAATAAATACACAATAAAAGTAAATCATACACAACATGACATAGCAAAGAACTCATGTGTGGCTTTTGTTTAAAGGGTTGATAAACATCTCAGTTCCAAAGAATCTGAATTTTCTGGCTGTTTTTTGATGGGTTGGGTCTTACAGGGTTAATAACTGTATGTTACATGTGACTCACTGAAATTTAGGAGGTACGGCCTCTGGGAACTGAAGAAGCAACCTGGCTTCAAATTCAACGTCCCTCATTTTATTGCTGACGTTCACCGCCCACACCTGAAACAGAAAACACATTTACAGTGCGCTCATGTGTAAAGGTTATGTGCACGTAATGAAAAAAAAGTCTTGTGGGTTTTCTCGTCTTACCAGCCTTAGAAGAGGTTTGGCTTCCTCTTCGTCAAAATCCTCTAACTCAAACTCCCACAGCCTTCAAAAGAAAGCAAAGCAGAGGTTTTCTTTCAGCACTTACACGTCATCACAAACAGACTTTCAGGTGTGACAGTAACTCACTGCTCTCTGAGCGTCTCCCTGCTCTTCTCCACCAAAAGATCTCTCAGATCTTCAGCAGTGAGGTTCGGTGGAATTAGATCTTCCTGCTGAAGTCTGAGAAACTCCGTCATTATCGCAACCTAAAAGTAAAGGAGACATTTAATCACCACCACTCTCAGGTCCTCAGAAATGACCTGATATTTTCTGTCAGCTTTGGTTTGCATGAATCTGGGTCTAACCTGAGCCTTGTAGCCCGGAAGATACCAGCAGATCTTTACAGCTGTTTCATAAATCGGTGTGTTGAACAACACCTGTCAAAGAAATAGCAATTTAGTCATTGTTACTTAAAATGATTCTCAGTTTGTCAACTTTTAAAACGACATCAAATTCTTCAAATGACTGAAATGCAGTAAAAGCAAAAGCGTCACATACCCTGATAGGCTTATAGATTCCTTGACTCTTTTCCATTTAAACGTGTTCAAATCAAAGTCAGGAAGAAAAACGTCAACTGCTCTCCAACGATGGCGTACGGGGGATCTGGACCTGAAAATGCTCTCAGCTCGGTGGTCTCGCACAGATGAGCTCTTTTGACAGTCTGATGTTTATTTATGAATGCAGAATTTCTTGAGCAGTCACCATGGAAACTTGATGCAGCTTCATGTTGTTAAATTAAAAGTAAACACTGTGTATTTTGCACTCCACTCCACTAAACTTATCATATAAGTAAATAAAGTGTGGGTTAGGTCCCTCCTGTGGAAAGAGCCACACAAACCGATGGATCAGAAAAGACAAAGTCAGCTACAGCATGCCTTTTCATATTATGTGCCTGCTTATCTCCATTTCTTTACAGTAGATGGGAACTTTTGCAGTAAAGCAATGGCTTACAAACAGTGGACTGTGGACTAATGCAGACATCTGAAGCCTGACAGCAGCTGGTATATACACAGCTTTGGACAAACTGGCCCTTTAAACAGCCCAGAGGAAGAAGAGACCTCTGCGTTATCAGTGCAGCCTAAAGCACAATAATAATAATACTATTAATATGATTTTTAGAGCAATAATGCCCCAAATAATGAAGTCATTAATTACACATCCGTCATGCTTCACAGGAGGTCAGGAGTGACCGATGAACGTGATGCTACATTAGAGTCTGTCCTATGAGTTCAGCAGGAGGAGGTGAACCCACAGCTGGGACCAGTTCTCTAGTGGGTCCAGTATCATACTTGTGTTCATCCTGGTCTGAACCTGGTCAGAAGAACTGACTTCACTTTTGAAAATTCAATACTTATAAAAGGTAACCCCAAACAGTCTACAACGGCTGTTTTCTGTCCACCGAAGCAAATTTGATTGACGAGGTTTTTGTACCTTCACTTCTCCAAAAAGCAAATAAAGAGATTAAACAAAGATTTACTGAACGACCGTCAGAATTCCCAGAGCTAACGTAGATCGCTTTATGCTCTTGAGTCAGGAGGGATAAGAAAAGTGACTGCAAACATTGTGGAACGATTCATAGCGTTTGATTGCTTGTGTGAATGTATTAAACAGGAAACCAGGAGCTGCAGAAACCCAGTAATGCTGAAGACGCATGCGTGTGCGTTTATTACAGGTTTTTCTGAATGCTTAAACCCTAACTGTGATTCTTACAGCACAATTCCTAAAACTATTGACACTTATAGCAAAACCACTCACTGAGTGTGCAAAACTAAAAGCACAAACACTGCTTTGCACTCAGTTTGCCATTTTGTAACACACACTTTGCAAACCTGTAGCTACAATCCACTGCACAGCACTCTTTTTGCAGAACTGTAAACACAACTCACTGCTTTGCACTCAATTTCCAAATGATCAACGCACTCCTAGCAAAACTATACACATTTATGGCCATTATTTACACTATTTTGTCAACTGTCTGGCACACTGCCACATGTGAAAGCTTTTTTAGATAATTAGTTCACTTTGCAATCAGCCTAAGCACTATGATACAGGTAAGCTCTGTGTGTGGAGTACAATGGAGGGAGCAGGAAGAGTGAGAGGAGGCCGAAGAAGAGGACGTGGAGGTGAAGAAGTAGGATGAAGAGGACGACAAGGACAAGGAGGAGCAAGAGGAGGACGAGGAGGGGGGAGAGGACGGGTAAGAAGAGTAAGAAATAGAATTGCTGATGACATCAGAGCTACAATAGTGGACCATGTCATCAACCGTGGAGTGACCCTGAGGGAAGCTGGCCAACGGTTTTTTTGGTTTTTCTCAAACTTAAGTAACTGAAACCTTTCATTGAACTACAGCAGAAACAGATTGGAAATGCCAAGTTATTCTAACACTAGTGGACTTGTTAAACAAAACATTTGTTTCACTTCTTTCTCAACATGCAGCACCATTAAGAACAGTGGACCAGCATAGTTGGTCTGCATGAGCACACTTACTGCAACAGTTGTACATGCTGAAACTGGTTGCTGGCAGCTGATGTGAAGAAATGTCTGGACACATCAAAAGTTTTCTTTTTCTTTTTTTTCCTCCCTTGGATAACATACACATGGCAAATAAAAACATGTAACTAGGGTGACGTGAAGTGTGTATCATCAGGTTTAACTAAAATATAATGAGGCTGTCCATCTGTGAAGTAATTGTTCCTTCAAAAACCACTGTGACAACAGATTTTATTTCATTCATTTGATGGTTTTCTATTCTGTATACTGGAACTTTTTAATAGCCCCCCTGTCCACACATCCTTGACATGAGACTTTCTGCAGAGTTGCACATGATGAATGCACACAAAACTTAAAGTGTTGCTGTCATATTTTTTTGGATGTGGTTTGTTGTCATAATCAAGAACGTGTCTTATTTTTTTATTTGTTTTGTTGCTGATCGGCCATTGGACTGCTGAGCCTGCAGTGAACAGCCAGTCACTGACTCTTGATGCTAGAGCAAGGACAACTGAGCTCTCTCTCTCTCTCTCTCTCTCTCTCTCTCTCTTTTAAATAAATAATACGTTCGAGCTGTTTATGTTTTTGACTTGTTATGGACTATGACTGGCAATGGGAGGGCTGGCGGACTCATATTATGGAGGTGGAGGGTAGACACATTTTGTGTGCAAGAGACCACATACTACAGTGGTGATTGACACAGACTTCAATGGACATTTAGGTGAAGGGAACAGAGGTTATGAGGTGTTGGGTAGGTGTGGTGTTTAGGAGAGAAATCTAGAAAGACAGATGTGGGGCAGATTTTCCAAGTGGAAATGGCCGTGGTGCACACATACTTCAAGAACAGGGAGGAACTTGTAGAAATATATGAAAGTGGAGGAAGCTGCACACAGGGCAACTAAATATTATGCAGAAGGTGAAATCAAAAAGACAGGAGACAAGGAGGTGTCAGGGAGAATGCAGCTATGCAGCATCAAATGGTAGTTTGAAGGATGAGTTTGGACATCAAGAAGAGGAAGTGAGTGAAGGCAGAGACATGCAGGAGTATAAACAGGCTCTGGGTAGTAGGGAAGACTTACCAGATGGCTGGGATAGTACAGCTTTATTGAGATAAACTGCCAAGAAGGGGTTTGACGTCTTCTCTGCACAGAAGAAAGGGAAAAAAGAAAAGTGATTTTGAAAGTATTTGAAGGAAGAGATTTACAAAGAAAAAGAAGTGTAGTTAGTGAAATGAAGAAAACAGACCAAGAAACTGGGAGGCTAGGCATGTAGCAGAAAGAGGTGACAAAGGAAAAGGCTCAGTGCCACGTATGTGAAGCTGGACCCCAAGGAAATGAGGGAATGACACTTGCTAGGCAGAGAGTGAGTTTGAATGGATGTTCAAACCCAAAAACAAAAAAGATATATTCACATAACGTAGATTGAAAGAAGCTGCAGGTGGCACAGCAGCTTTAATGTCTTCCAGACAGGAAGTTTTGGAAAGAAATATCATCATTTCCCAGATTTTACTATCTTAGTGTTCTGTAACAAAATCACTGTTGTGCGCATGGTGTTAGAGATGATGATGATTACAAACAAACTTAATGTGCTAGTCGTGCTTTTCTTGAGGGATTTGTCCTTCGACCAGTTTTCATGTCATTGGAATCATTTGTATTCACTGATTCTGGCACTTATTTCATCAAACCAAACTCCAAGTAAATACTTTCGGCTTTTTGGTTTTGTCAAACGAACTAATGTAAAGAATGCCTGGCTGTGCACTACACCACGCAGTGGGAATTTGTCTTCTCCAGTTAAATTCAGGATTAACTTGCTTTATAACACAGACCTCAAAAGTAACCGTTATAACCCCAAACACAAGAAAATGTGATCTACAGCACAGTGAGAACTGGCAACGCTTATCTGGAGGGGTCAGAGTGAATGAACTGGACACCTGTAGAAGCAGGATTTGATTTCCACTGATTTCCTTTCCGATCTGATACCAAGTAAAATTCAGGGTGGTATCGACGATACTGATCTGATACCGATACTCTGAACAAAAACTTATTTTTTTTACTCTATCTTTTATTTTATCTCAAATTATAGCGTCGTAATGATCACAGGACATCAGATTACTTGTTCTTATCACTTAATGATGCAGAATTATCATATAGAAATGAAAAACCTGAAGTTGTGGCTATTTGTTGCCTGCCTGCAGCATTAAAGGACTCCGTGAGAGACGTCTGTCTCGCCCTGGCAGCACCTCTCCCTCTCCTCCTCTTCAGTTCGCCTCAACATACGCTCGTCATATTCTGTGATATGATTCACTCTGAGGTGTTTGACCAGGTCAGCGGTGTTACCACAACACCTCACATTCTTGCCACATGTATGGCAAACCACGTCTCAGCTGTTCGTGGAGGTAAAATACGTCTGCACATGACTCTGTTTACGCTCAGCCATTGTTGTGAGTGTGCACGCCAAGGGGCCGGACACAATGACGGGTATCGGAGGAATCGATATTTCAGTATCGATCCGCACATCACTAGTTGAGATACGTTTTAAACTGGTCCAAAAAACAAATGCATATTTTCCCGAACCACTGTTCCTTGACTAAGGTGGGTAACGTGATGAGGTCAAGGAAGGGTGTGACGGAGATTTGATTGAAAAACTTTGTCGTCCGTTAAAGTTTCACGTTGGCTTTTTCATCTTGAAAGCCCTCTCTGCTCGTGTCCAACCCGTGTGAACAATCACAGATGTGAGAAATGTAAACAAACCGTCCGCAGAACGCTGATCAGGTTATTTTAAGCGCAAGAAAACAAAAACGTTGCGCTCACCGTCGGCGTCACGGACGAGGCCTGGGGGTCCGGGCCCGTCCACAAAGGTCATTGTAACACAAATCATACGATTGCTAATGAAAATGCTATAAAGCTACATCGCAGATAAGTCTCTGGAGTAACAATCAAGGCCATGTTAGTTATTTGATGAATAGTATCTGTGCCACTCATGGCGCATGACTGAGGAGGACGTTGACCTCTGCAAGTCAGGAAAGTCTGCTGCTCATTGTATAAATATGAGATTTTTTTCAAAAACCAGCCATCATCTCGGAGGCTGACTCCAAAGTACCATCTCACTTCAAACTTGCAAAACAAGTCGAGTCGATGCGAGCGCACTGCTTGTTTCTAGTTAGTCTTTAAGGATGACAGCATTAGTCTGCTCCTTTGTATGAAATAAAGTGAGTCGAGTCCATGTGGTCTGGCACCCACCCACATTTCTCTGCTAGTGATCCATGAGGACTCCACCTTGTTGCCAGTTCTCTTGTGTGGAAGCTTCAGGAAATGACAGCTTCACTCTGACGTGTGTGAGCTGTGTGAGGTCTGTGGTTAGAAGTTTACAGTGTTTGCTCTTTGTGTCGTCTGTAATATGCTCTATGGCTTTAAAAAAATGGCCACATGTTTCTGTAGCTGAATTTGTCCATCTCTGACCTTCTGAGACTGTATTTTCAAACAGGGACGTTCTGACTTTTCTTCACCTTGTACTTCATTCTGCAAATGTTTTATACTCTATTAGAGTTATTACATTATTCTGTTATGCTATAAAATCAACCCCCATATAAGATCGTACTTAAGAAATACATTTAAAAACCCTTCCTGTGCAAATAACCCAAGTTATCTAGAAGAAATAAAAACTGCACCGCAAACCAAACTCAGGTGTTCGACCTGTTGAGCTCGGGAAACTAACTGGTGTTTCATTTTAGTGAGTGCTTTGTTAGATTCCTTCATTTGAACCAAATGAAGTTGATTAAAGTTGATGCACTGATGTGTTTGAAGTGTTTTGTTAGTTGCGATGGATCTCCTGCTGTCTTTTTTCCTCATTATTAAAAGAGGATTTCTTTGAATTTCAAACATCCATTTCCTGTTTATCTGGTCCCGGGTCACAGGTGCAGCAGTCTAAGCAGAGAATCCCAGACCTCCCTAAACAACCACTTCCTCCAGCATATCCAGGACAATACTGAGGCATTCCCGGGCCTGCTGAGAGATATAACCTCTCTAGTGTGTCCTGGGTCTGCCCTGGAGACTCCTCCTCATGGGACATGCCCCAAACACCTCACCCAGGATATTTTTAATGAAAACATCACAAATAAGTCGTCAGGTCTGATGGTCACATTTGTGAGATTCAACCACCATAAAGCAGAGATCACACAGGACACACTGTGTAACCCTCAGCTTAGGTGTGTTCAGGACATTTGCTTGGAAGAAGCCGTCTGTGGATAAATCCTGCTCTCCACCTCAGCTGTCAGGTTTATCCAGAGAGCGGCCGTCCTGACTTCCAGCAGCCCCACAGTCCTCGTTTCTAATAAACTGGCATCACTGAAATGAACTGTCTGCCTCGCTGTTCAATAATCTGCTCTTTGCCAATTTCCCAGCAGAAGCTTCCACTCATATCAGCATTTTTCTGTGATTCTCACATGAGCTAAACATAAAAAGCTGAAGCCAACCTCAGAGTTCCCCGTAGTGAGGAAGAGTTTCCTCTGAGCCACAGCTGAGTTTGATGCGTCCACAAAGGAAGACTGACGGGAGGACAGACTCTGGGAGAAAGGCAGATATTAAAAGATATGAATACAAAGTACGCTGCAACAAACAGGACAGCAGATTATGAAGAGCGGTTAGACCTTCATGTGTCAGTCATTGAAATGTGATCAAAGTTACCTGTTTGACATCCTGATAGAAGAAAATCAGCTTCTTGGATCCGTTTGCAGCAAATAATTCATGGATCAGACTGAACTGGAAGAATCAGACATTAATGACTCAAAGGTTCAACTCTGAGGAAGGATCACGTCTCTGAACTTACTCTGTCATCAGAGACGATGGCGTCTTCCACCGCCGCCTCCTCCAGGCTGCCGGCGTCGGCCAGCCTGCTCATCAGGTATTTATGTCGGGCATCCAGAGCTGCCCGCCGTTCCTCCTTCACGGCTCTCGCCTGTTTGGCTACTTCTCTCCTCGCCTCATTGGACAGCAGCATCGTCCTTTTACCAGACACCTGGAGAAACATCAGCTCAGTCTACAGACGCAGAGACCAGTGAGAGCTTGGCCCAAACATCTGCAGGTTTCTGAGGACCACGTTTGACCCTGACTGGAGGCATCGATTCTGAGTGTGACTGCCTAAACTGAGCTACTGTCCCCCCTCCACTGAGACGTTGTCCTGTGATGTGTCATGGGGGGAAGTGTTCCTCACGGTTGGACTCGTGAGAAGTTCAGTCAGTTTATTCAAACTTTAAAAAGACGCATTTTCAGTCTCTGGATTTCAGCAGAAACTAATGTGAACACAGCACTTTTTGATTGAGTATAAAAGGATGAAAGAGTCAGTGATTAGTAACATTGTTGCTGACTGATGCTGTTGTAGAGCTGTCTTTGGATCCTCACCTTCCTGGAAGCCTTCCCTGGATTGCTCATATATCATTAACTTGTTTGTGTTCAGTAGAATCAGGTGTTGTGGATGCAGGTCGTAGCTGTGTGAGGCCTGTACAGTCAGCGCTGTGTGAGCGCTGTGTAACATTAGCTTAGACTTCTTTCTGTTGTTATCATCCTTCAGGTTAATGTTGTTTTCATTATGCATCACAGGAAGTGTGGGTGGCTGTTAGCCTCACAGCTCATGGAGAGTTGCTGCTGCTCTGCCTCCTTTTTGATGTTTCTGCTCTTTGTGGCTTTGTGTTACTTTGTGTCGTGTCTGAAACAAAGTGAGTCCATGTTACTAACTGTAGTCGGCTCTCTGTCTCGTGCACAGCTGACTGTTGTCTGAATGAAAGTGTTTTTGTACTTTGTGTAATCTGTTGGGTCTTTGAGCCCTTTTTAAACAGCATATGAGCCATATGTATGTGTGTATATGAAAGGTTGTTTGTAATACATCAAATTGTTGCTTATTCTAGAGCTGCTGCTGTGCCTGATTGGTCTACTCGCTCGAAACTGAAGGTTGACTTGATTCTTTTGGTTTTTTACATTTTGTCAATAAACCAACTTCTTTATGATTTGAACGGCGTCTCTGACGTGTCACAGGCCTGTCAGCTTTCTTGGTGATTGGTGTAGTTTTGAGCTTCATGCTCTGGCTGTTGTTGGGTTTTCCTCTTTCATATTAAAGCTTTTGTCCTACATTTGGCTCTAAAGTCTAATTCTAATCCCAGCACTGTGTCTGGGTGTGTGATGCTTGTTTTCCTGCTCTTTCTCATGAAACAGTCACAACATTCTCAGTCCAACTTTCACTCTTTGCTGCGTTTGCTGCAGCTGCAGTGAACATGGTGCCGTTTGCCTTTAAGAAAGTTGTGCACAAAGGCTTTTTCTCTAGCAGACAGCTGTGTGGCTAAAAGTCAGATCATTTTTTACCACCTCAGTCACACTGGACTGAAACAAGAGTGAAACTAGGAAGAATCAGAGTTTGTCCAGTGACTGCACTGATTTTCTTCATATTCACAAACTGATTCTAAGTAGTTGCATCAGCTAATCACCCGGACACTGAGCGTCCAACACGCTCCCTGAAGGGAAACGATTACATCCTCCAAACAATCACAATCTGTCTCTGAACGACTGGAATTATTCTCTGATTTGTCAATAACTGGAGTTTATCAATGCAGACACGTTGCCAACATGATGAAGTCAGTCTGAGTCGCATCTCTTTGGCTAACTTAACTCAAGTGGTTGCCGACTATTCTGGTTCTATTCCCATATAACAGCAGGGTTGCTGAGCACCTCTGTCACTCTGCACTTATGTTCCCAGTTCTCTTTTGTGGAGGAATTTTCCAGGAATTCCTGGGACCAGCTTTCCATGAGAGACCCGATCAGGAGCGACTGTCCTGGACACTCCCAGCATCACAGGGACTCACAAACCCGTCTACCACAGTGAGAAGACTGATGGTCACAGGCCCACATGTAGCTTTAGATCACACGTGTGCACTTCCTGTGGTCACTGCTGTAACTCTAGACTCACCGAGGGGCCAGTGGTTGGTGAGGCAGCAGCAGCTGAAGTCATGTGACTAATGGCTCTCAGCTTCTGTCCTCCTATTCGCCGGTGTCCTTCACCTGTCACACCTGGTCAAGAAAGAGTGAGAATGTTCAGAGCTTTAATGGAAAAGAATATTATTACATATAAAAGGCCTCTAACAAGTATTGTAGTGTTAATCAGGATGAAGTCCATCATGAACACTTCAGAGTGGTTCAGACAGTCGGTGTTTCATCCACAGAGCCTCCAGTCTGCATATCAAAGGATCCTGAGGAATGACAGTGAACCCCGAGTTCCCCTCATTACATTCATGTGTGTGACTGTGAGGAAAAGGTGATTGTATGAACGTGTGTGAGCGAGTGAATGAGGCTTGTATCAGAGTGGAGATAATGTCAGCGGCACAAGCTGGACGCTGCAGGTGTCACATGTGAATCTGTGCATCAGTGTCTGCACCTTTGTGGAGGTGAAGCTCAGGAGGTTTGGATTTGTTCAAAGCTCTGTCTGCTCCATCTTTCTTTCCCTCAGGCCTCTCCAGATCAGGAAGGAGGTCCTGTTCTCCTTCTCCCTCCTGGATTTCTGGATCCAGGGAAGGATCAAAGTCTCTCAGCCCAGCATCAGAGCTTCTGGCTGGGGGAGGACTGGAAGTTTCAGCTGGAGGCTGAGAGCCTGGATCTGCCATCTGAGTCACAATTCAAATATTCTCAGTAATCTCAAAAAGCAACAGAAAGGTGCCATTTTCATGAGCAGTGGGTTATCCAGCAGTTTGATTCATGTCAGCAGCATTTAGTTTGTAACTGCTGACTCACCTCTGGCTGTGTCCTGCTCTCAGGGTCACAGTGGACACTGTACCTTTGACCGAAGCTGCAAAGACAGTCAGCAGGGGTCTGGATGCATTCAGCACCACGTCCTTGTTGGGCAGACACCTTCAGTGACAGGACAGACAGTCCAAAGTAAGGAGACGTGGGACACAGTGAAGACACAGAAACAGAAACCAGAACTATAATCACAAAACAAACTCAGAAACATAAAGAGTGAATCAGCTGATTCAGTGTTTGTGACAAAAACATGGATCCTGGTTAATAACTTTTATTTGTTTGTTTCTGTATTATTTTGTGTATCGTTCTTATGAGCTGTTGTTTTGTCAGTGAAATATTATTTCATTGTTTTAAGCTTTTTGTTGACTTTGAAGTGCTTAAGTTGATATTTTTGAACATTTAATTTGTTCGATTATTGTCGAGTCGATAAAACTGTCAAACGCACAGCTGCTTCCAGCATGGCCGGAGGAGAGGTGGCCGAGCAGACGCACAACACACACAGCTCACAGGTTTGCATTTCTAGATATTGCAGATGTTGCAGAAATTGAGAGTAAAGAACTCAGAGATCCAGCGCTGTCTCCTGCCCCTTATTTATACACCACAACACAACGACAGGCGTAACTCACACAAACGGGTAACATGAGGCTCAGATGCTTTGGACGTGTTCACATATACTGGACACAGAATGATGAAGATGGAGCTGCAGGAAGGAGGAAAAGAGGAAAAACACAGAAAAGATTCACAGATGTGGTGAAAAAGGACACGACAGCTTCTGTTTGTTCGTTTGGTTTTTCTTTATTTGGTAAAGATTCAGAAATAAAGAGAAGATCACATGTTTGAATATTATATTAACGTTCTGTAATTACAACAAGTTGTAAAATCTTTCCAGAGTGAGACAGAGACTGTGCAGAGACTGTAGAAGGACAGAGCAGCAGCAGAGCAGTCCAGATACACTGATGATCCTCTGTCAGATCCAGAGGGACACACAGGGCTGATGCTGGACTCTACATTGTGTCTGACAGTGGAGCTGTTCTCAGAGCAGTTCACTCTGCAGCACTGACAGTCATCTGCACTTCATTCCTCTGTCAGTCACTGCTGGATGAAGCTCTCCTCTCCACCTCCCAGTAACATGGCCCAGTCAGAGCGTCTCTACACACAAGCTGCTGCTGCTTCAACCTCTCTGGATCATCAGGACACAGCTGCTCCTCTCTCAGCACACACACCGTCCTGTTTAATGCCACAACCTCCACCTGCAGAGAGAAGGAGGAAGAGCAGAGGAGATAAACGAGTGTTTCCAGAGACTCTTCATCAGCTGTCAGTCAGTGATGCAGCACATCCAGTATAAGGAGCAGCAGGGACGTCAGTGCTGGGACTGTACTAGGACTCATTGTTGCTTCACTTTTTCTAATCTTTGGATTTTTATTGAAGTTGCTGAAAATGTTTTTCCCTCCTAGTTTGAGTTTGGACTTTCATTCATTAGAAGAACCTTGGTGTGTCCACTCTGAGCTCTGTAGGAACCCCAACAACAAGCCCAACAATCCAGATGGACGGTTCCAGCTGTTAACTGGAGGAATTCCATCCAAACATCTGCTCTCACTAAATTCTTCCTCACCTACAGACTGTGTTCTTCACTGCTTTAAACTTGGAAATCAATGCAGTCATTGGTCTGCGTGCTGCTTTGTTCAGAGAGCTGATTGGCTGTTGACAGTGTTTGATCAGAGCATGTCAGCCGTTACTATGGTGACCATAAAGGTGAGAAACAGGAAGTGTTTGTGTCCAATCCTGAAGCCTGTCACCGTTCTCCTCTCACAGCTTCACTGAGAAGCTGCAGCTTTACAGGAAACACTGGATCTTTGTTTCATACTGACTGTGTTTAGTACAATACTGCTGACAGCACCACCCACTCACTCCATCACTCTACTTACACCAGAGTCTCCAGTCTGTAGTCTGGACTCTGCTGAAGATCAGACAGCTGCTTCACATCTGGATCCTTCAGGTTGTTAAGTTGTAGGTACAGCTCTCTCAGATGGGAGGGGTTGGACTTCAGTGCTGCTGCCAGATAATCATAGCTGATCTTTGACAAACCACAGAAACTCAATCTGTATAAAGAATGAAAGATGTAAGTTTATTAGACAAAGTGCTTGAAATCATTCAGTGTTTCATCATCTGTTCAGAGCTGAAGAAGGTTCAGAATGTAGAAGTTTAGAAAATGGAAACTCCAAACAGCTGAAGCCAACAGGAAGCAGCTTCAAACAGGAAACTGTGCAGAGTTTCAGACTATATGTCCTGATGCAGCCAGTTGGATTTTGGAGATTTGAATCTCTGTTCTGTGACTAAGTCCTTGAATCATTTCTTCCAGTTGGTCCAACAAGACAGACTAAGTATTGGACATGTGTTGTGGCTCCATCAGGGGAGCTTCTAAATGTGATGTGATGGCCCCTCTGGGTCTGTCAGGTCACAGCACTGAAGAGAGCTCAAACTGGGCACACAGCTGTTCCAGTCTGGACCAAAGACTCTATACTGGGACTGAGGGACTGCTTTGACTGCACCCACTGGGACTTTTTAAAGGCTCATGTTCTCACTTAGATCATCGATTTCTACTGACATTTCTTTCTGGGAAAAATGGGGATTACTTTGGAAACAGGAAGTATTTTCCCCAATAAGCAGCCCTGGATTAGTAAATCACTCCAACATGTTCTCAGGCAGAAGAAGCTGTCTTGTTATGAGGGAGAGAAGAAAAAGATTGAGGCACAGAAACCTGTTGAAAGAGAGATAAAGCAGCTAAAATCAGGTGTAAAAGTAAAGCAGAGGATGAGCTGAATAAAGGACACTCAAGGCTGGCTTGGAAAGGAATGAAGTCCATGGTGGGGATGCAGAACAAGGAGCAAAGATGAATGTGATGCTGAATCAGCAGAAGACTTGGACTCATTTGATTCCAGCTTTGATATCATTGATTTCAATGAAGAGCTTTGTGATTGTAGCAAAGGGCTGGTAGCTCTGAGAGTCCCACTGATGAAGTGTTTGTGTGGAAATCTCTTAGTGGGACCAAAGAGAGAAAAAGCCCTGGTCCTGATGCTGTGGGAGGGAAATGATTGAAGTGTGCTGTGAGGAACTGACTGGGAGATTTTCACACATTTTCCAGTCCTCCTTGGAACAACAGGAAGTTCCCAGCATATGGAAACAAAGGTTAAGTGTCCTATGGCACTCAGTGATGATGGTGCCGTGGCCCCACCACCTCCACCTCTTTGTAAAGGAACTAACTGTAATCTGAAGCTTCAAATGGAACTAAGACTTCCTCCACTAGGTGGCAGTGTCTGATGAGAAAGTGTTAGTGGAGCTGGCCTGGAGTCAGAAACAGGAAGATGCAGGATTTGGGCTGAAATGGGCAAAAGTGGTTAGCACTAGTGCCTTAGAGCAAGAAGGTTGTAGGTTGAAGCTTGTTGGTCAGCTGGGCCTTTCTGTGGAGGTTGGATGTTCTCCCACAGTCCAATGAAATGCTGCTTAGGTTCATTGGTGCTTCTACATTGGCTGTAGGTGTGGATGTGAGGGAGTGCTTCTCTGTCGCTCTCTGTTGGCCCTGTGATGGACTGCTCACCTGTGCAGGTGGACCACGCCTCTTGCCCTATGACAGCTAGGGCACAGGCTGCAGCCCTGTGAGCCTAAGCTGAATAAACAGTTAGCAAAAATGATCCATAGATGGCCTGAAATCCCCCAGTTAGCAGTTTGGTAGATAGCTATGACATGCTAATCCCATCCAGCAGCTGTATTCTACCTGTAAGCTGATCCCTGCTGAGCCAAAGCACTTTTTCATATACAAATTACAACCTTTAATAGAAACCTATTGGTCAGCATCTTATTAGCCTGCTGTTAGCTTCATTCCACAGAAAACTGAGAGAAACTAACAGAGTTGATAAAGAATAAAGAGAAATGTGCTGATTTAAAGCCTTTGAAGTGCTTCAGATGATCTCTGTCCACTTCTGTCCACTCATTCATTCATGTAAGCTTTCTAATGCAGCTTTGATCTTCACAGTCTGCTTGATGAAACTCATTCTAACCCTGAATGTCAGAGTGTTCCTCCTTCTCTTTCCCATCATTCATGCTGGCAGTGGAGGAGATTTGGATGTTGGACTGTGTTTTGGATGATGTGTGTATGTTTGTGTTGGACTGCTGTCTGTAAAGCAAACGCACATTTTGCTTTGGATTTCAGTGTCACACAGACTTTAAGGTGCAATGAAGAGTTTGAGAGTTTCACAGTGAATTTTCCAGTGGAGGATTTTTCTTCTTCTTTGAAGGTTTGAAATGTGAACATTGTTCTGCTGCAGTCAATGGACTAAACCAGAGAAGAAGAAAACAGACTTTACCATGAAGATCCTCAGTGTGGATCAGTATAATATCAGCCTGATGTCTGCAGTTTAGTGTCAGCACAACTTTCACATCATATTCATCTCAGCACAACTAAAACATGCTGACTGACCTCAGAGTTTCAAGTTTACATCCTGGACTCTCCAGGAAACCACACAGATGCTTCACTCCTGGATCCTGCAGCTTGTTGTTGGAGCTCAGGTCCAGCTCTCTCAGATGGGAGGGGTTGGACTTCAGTGCTGCTGCCAGATAATCACAGCTGATCTCTGACAAACCACAGTTCCTCAATCTGTATAAAGAATGAAAGATGTAAGTTTATTAGACAAAGTGCTTGAAATCATTCAGTGTTTCATCATCTGTTCAGAGCTGAAGAAGGTTCAGAATGTAGAAGTTTAGAAAATGGAAACTCCAAACAGCTGAAGCCAACAGGAAGCAGCTTCAAACAGGAAACTGTGCAGAGTTTCAGACTATATGTCCTGATGCAGCCAGTTGGATTTTGGAGATTTGAATCTCTGTTCTGTGACTAAGTCCTTGAATCATTTCTTCCAGTTGGTCCAACAAGACAGACTAAGTATTGGACATGTGTTGTGGCTCCATCAGGGGAGCTTCTAAATGTGATGTGATGGCCCCTCTGGGTCTGTCAGGTCACAGCACTGAAGAGAGCTCAAACTGGGCACACAGTTGTTCCAGTCTGGACCAAAGACTCTATACTGGGACTGAGGGACTGCTTTGACTGCACCCACTGGGACTTTTTAAAGGCTCATGTTCTCACTTAGATCATCGATTTCTACTGACATTTCTTTCTGGGAAAAATGGGGATTACTTTGGAAACAGGAAGTATTTTCCCCAATAAGCAGCCCTGGATTAGTAAATCACTCCAACATGTTCTCAGGCAGAAGAAGCTGTCTTGTTATGAGGGAGAGAAGAAAAAGATTGAGGCACAGAAACCTGTTGAAAGAGAGATAAAGCAGCTAAAATCAGGTGTAAAAGTAAAGCAGAGGATGAGCTGAATAAAGGACACTCAAGGCTGGCTTGGAAAGGAATGAAGTCCATGGTGGGGATGCAGAACAAGGAGCAAAGATGAATGTGATGCTGAATCAGCAGAAGACTTGGACTCATTTGATTCCAGCTTTGATATCATTGATTTCAATGAAGAGCTTTGTGATTATAGCAAAGGGCTGGTAGCTCTGAGAGTCCCACTGATGAAGTGTTTGTGTGGAAATCTCTTAGTGGGACCAAAGAGAGAAAAAGCCCTGGTCCTGATGCTGTGGGAGGGAAATGATTGAAGTGTGCTGTGAGGAACTGACTGGGAGATTTTCACACATTTTCCAGTCCTCCTTGGAACAACAGGAAGTTCCCAGCATATGGAAACAAAGGTTAAGTGTCCTATGGCACTCAGTGATGATGGTGCTGTGGCCCCACCACCTCCACCTCTTTGTAAAGGAACTAACTGTAATCTGAAGCTTCAAATGGAACTAAGACTTCCTCCACTAGGTGGCAGTGTCTGATGAGAAAGTGTTAGTGGAGCTGGCCTGGAGTCAGAAACAGGAAGATGCAGGATTTGGGCTGAAATGGGCAAAAGTGGTTAGCACTAGTGCCTTAGAGCAAGAAGGTTGTAGGTTGAAGCTTGTTGGTCAGCTGGGCCTTTCTGTGGAGGTTGGATGTTCTCCCACAGTCCAATGAAATGCTGCTTAGGTTCATTGGTGCTTCTACATTGGCTGTAGGTGTGGATGTGAGGGAGTGCTTCTCTGTCGCTCTCTGTTGGCCCTGTGATGGACTGCTCACCTGTGCAGGTGGACCACGCCTCTTGCCCTATGACAGCTAGGGCACAGGCTGCAGCCCTGTGAGCCTAAGCTGAATAAACAGTTAGCAAAAATGATCCATAGATGGCCTGAAATCCCCCAGTTAGCAGTTTGGTAGATAGCTATGACATGCTAATCCCATCCAGCAGCTGTATTCTACCTGTAAGCTGATCCCTGCTGAGCCAAAGCACTTTTTCATATACAAATTACAACCTTTAATAGAAACCTATTGGTCAGCATCTTATTAGCCTGCTGTTAGCTTCATTCCACAGAAAACTGAGAGAAACTAACAGAGTTGATAAAGAATAAAGAGAAATGTGCTGATTTAAAGCCTTTGAAGTGCTTCAGATGATCTCTGTCCACTTCTGTCCACTCATTCATTCATGTAAGCTTTCTAATGCAGCTTTGATCTTCACAGTCTGCTTGATGAAACTCATTCTAACCCTGAATGTCAGAGTGTTCCTCCTTCTCTTTCCCATCATTCATGCTGGCAGTGGAGGAGATTTGGATGTTGGACTGTGTTTTGGATGATGTGTGTATGTTTGTGTTGGACTGCTGTCTGTAAAGCAAACGCACAACAGACTTTACCATGAAGATCCTCAGTGTGGATCAGTATAATATCAGCCTGATGTCTGCAGTTTAGTGTCAGCACAACTTTCACATCATATTCATCTCAGCACAACTAAAACATGCTGACTGACCTCAGAGTTTCAAGTTTACATCCTGGACTCTCCAGGAAACCACACAGATGCTTCACTCCTGGATCCTGCAGGTTGTTTTTTTTAGTCGAAAACCAGGAGTCATTACTCAGGTCCAGCTGTCTCAGATGGGAGGGGTTGGACTTCAGTGCTGCTGCCAGATAATCACAGCTGATCTCTGACAAACCACAGCTCCTCAATCTGTATAAAGAATGAAAGATGTAAGTTTATTAGACAAAGTGCTTGAAATCATTCAGTGTTTCATCATCTGTTCAGAGCTGAAGAAGGTTCAGAATGTAGAAGTTTAGAAAATGGAAACTCCAAACAGCTGAAGCCAACAGGAAGCAGCTTCAAACAAACACAACAAGAGAAAAAAAAACTCTGAATGTTTCACATTAAAGTCGTACATTTCTCATAAAAACAGGACAAAGACTTGAAAAAGTCGTGTTTTTCCTTCCAGGAACCACATGGCTTCACTTTTAAAGGTGAAGTGTGACAGAAATGGACATATTTGAAGTCCAACACCTTTTTCCAGTCACATTATTAAAGCAGACAAACTACAAGCTCATTTTCATTCCAACAAGTCATCTTCTGACCTGGACTAACAACACTGGTCTCTATGTGCAGCTGGCTGTGAGACCAGTGCTCAGGGAGCGTCTACAAAGTGCAACACTGAAAGAACATCACACACTCATTTGCTTCCAGCACTTTCACGCAAACATCTACTGTCATTATTGTCACCAAACTCTGTGGATCCTTTATTGCAAATTCAAATGGGATCAAATGGTCAGACAAAAGAGGGTTATGAGGAAATATGATGAAATGTTGTGTATTAGCAGCAAGTTATTGAATCATTTTCCTCAGAAACCAAACAAAATGATTGACAAACATGTTTTTACAAAGTCAGTGTTGGACTTGGATCAGCAGGATAAGCTGATGTTTAAAGGCATTCGAGTCTCGCTGTATGAGAGTCCAGTTCTTACTCAATATTTATGGATGATGTTCTTTCAGTGTTGCACTTTGTAGACGCTCCCTGAGCCTCACAGCCAGCTGCACATGGACCAGCTGACATTACCCAGCATTAGAGGCGGCTGTAAAAAATTCATGTTCCCATTTAAATGGTTTTAATTTGAATAAAACGATGTTGATTCATTCAATCCTGAATCGATGTTTAATATAAATGTATTTTGCCAGAATCTCAGGTTAAAGCTCACAAACTATTTCAACAAGCAGCAAACAGCTAAAACAGTAAATGAGAGCAGCTAAACACACAAAGATGGAAACACAGAGCGTGGATCGTTCACTCGACGGCACGTACACGGACACGCCGTCGGGGCTGAAAGTGGACAGCTCACAGATCCTGAAGCTGCAGGTTTCATCTGTCTCCAACCAAAACTGAGTGAAGCAGCAGCAAAAGAAGATCCAAACTCTGCTTCACGTTTGATCAATATGCTCATGAATTCTCTCTGACTTTGGCTGTTCCTGCCTGCACAGCTCTCTCTCTCTCAGTGTACTCCAAGAACAGCTTCAAACATCTGTTTCTGCATCATTCACTGTTTATTAGCCACCAGTCTGCTGTTGTGTTCAGTGCTGTCGGCCTCTGACAGTAAAGCCTCATTTCTGCTGTTCCATGGAAACTTTTTGAAATGATGACAGATTACAAACTCTCAGCTGTGTCTGTAATCAAACCTCTGTAACTTTGCTTCACTTCAGCAGCATCAGCTCATGTTCACATGTTGCTTCATGGTTTGCTTCAGTTTTTGATCGACTGCAGAATATTTTGAAGGTTATCTGCTATAAAAAGCCAGAAGAGGAAAATCTGCTTCATGTGTTTCTGTTTGATCCTCAGTGACTTTGACACAAAGGCCTCTGCTGTGATGATCACACCTCTGATCAAGTCTCACAGTGTCACAACTGATAAATGATCAGAGTTAGAATATTTCTGACTGTCTGCTGTGTGCCGTGACCTTTGACCTGCTAAAGACAGTCAGCTGTGGATTATTCATTGTTGTGTCTGATACTTAGAACTGTGAGGAAGAAGCTACACAGTTAATCAGGGTCCCCTCTCTCTGAATCAGGAAAGGTGGGCAGGCCGCGTGTGGGCCGCGGGCCATACGTTGAGTATCACTGTTTGAAATGTGAACATTGTTCTGCTGCAGTCAATGGACTAAACCAGAGAAGAAGAAAACAGACTTTACCATGAAGATCCTCAGTGTGGATCAGTATAATATCAGCCTGATGTCTGCAGTTTAGTGTCAGCACAACTTTCACATCATATTCATCTCAGCACAACTAAAACATGCTGACTGACCTCAGAGTTTCAAATCGACATCGTGGATTCTCCAGGAAACCACACAGATGCTTCACTCCTGGATCCTTCAGGTTGCTGTAGGTTCCACTCAGGTCCACCTCTGTGGGATACGAGGGGTTGGACTTCAGTGCTGCTGCCAGATAATCAAGGCCAATATCTGACAAACCACAGCTCTCCAATCTGTATAAAGAATGAAAGATGTAAGTTTATTAGACAAAGTGCTTGAAATCATTCAGTGTTTCATCATCTGTTCAGAGCTGAAGAAGGTTCAGAATGTAGAAGTTTAGAAAATGGAAACTCCAAACAGCTGAAGCCAACAGGAAGCAGCTTCAAACAAACACAACAAGAGAAAAAACTCTGAACGTTTCACATTAAAGTCGTACATTTCTAACAAGAGTATTTTAAAGACAGCATCACTGATGATCATCTTCTGCCCAGTAAAACTTTGGTTTTCCTCATGTGAGTGTTAATGATGCACAAAGACCGTGAGTGCAAAGAGGGAGCGAGGAGGATGACAGAGAGATGGTACAGGAGCATCAAGAACATTAAAGTCTGGCGACTAAATGCCTCACTCCTAAATGACAGCCAGTTTTGTGAGTTCATACATACTGAACTAAATACTTACTTGCAGTTGAACACAACTCCGGAGATATCGCCTTTAACTCTCTGGGATTGCGCCAAGGCATACATTAGAGGTCGCATAATATCATTTGCAAGTGCCAGGAAAAAAAGAAAAGAGGTTAGGCGGTGTGAATTGAAGGCCAAAATAAAACACCTAGAGCAACAACACAAAAAAGCACGGACAGCCAATTTGCCTTCCGATCTTAAAATGTTACGTAGTGAGCTTAATAGTTTAATAAACGAGAAAATTGAGGGCAATTTAAGATTCATTAAACAAAAGTAGGGCTGCTCGATTATGACAAAAATGATAATCACGATTATTTTCACTGAAATTGAAATCTCGATTATTTGACGATATTTATTTAACCCTTTAAGACCTACTATAGAACCAAGTCCGCCAGAGCTTATATTATTTTTTTACATGTTGTAGTGCCATTTGTGGGAGCATTTCAAGTTGCTATACAACTGTTATAGCCCATATTTTAATAATATGTATGCATTAAGTCCATAGTAACTACATTAATTGCAAAAAAGTGCAATAAACTACAAAAAAATTTAAAATCTTTTTTTTTTTTTTTACATATATTTCTACTATATACTATATATATTTACAACAACAGGACATTTATTTTGAGTGTCTTCATAGTTTTATTTTGGAGATACACCAATTTTTATATACTGCAGGAAAAACGAAAAAACAATCCTATGTTGCAAATTTGCAAAGAAAATAGCAGGTGCATCAAAATAAACTATTTCCAGCAGTGCAATTCGAGTTCTAAGCATCCCAGAAACTATTCAGAAAAGTCAAACATGACCAGTATAGGCTTTTAAGGCCTACAAGTAAAAAACTACATTTTCCGCGAAAATGACGTCACTTCCGGTTTCGGGCAGGAAATGGCGGACATGCGATAGTTCGCGCTGACGTCTGTTTCACTGTGGGAAGTGTTACGAACAGCTGATTGGATCGGCAAAGCGTGTTTCTGGAATATTATGTTTTTGTTCCAGCAAGCGCTTTTTATGCAATTTTTGCAAAGCTATATGTGGAAGGAAACCGTGACCTAGGACAAGCTGATGGCATAAGATGTAAGTACAACTCCTCTGGTTTCATATGCAAAACAAATTATTGCGCTAGCTTACATGGTTCAGGTTCTACAGGGATTTAAAAATAGTTACACAAAACGGAGCGTGCTGCTCTGACCGGCTTTAAAGGGTTAACAATAACAATGTATGAATAATGACTTTAAAAAATAATATAAAATAGTGTGCAACACCACTGAAGTTTTTTTTACCTCTCTTTTCAACCAACGGCAGTCACTCTCTCCTCTCCAAATTACTTCTGCTTAGCTTTCCGAGCTTCCCTCGGGACCTCTTAATCAGCGGTCCCCAACCTTTTTTGCGCCAGGGACCGGTTTATGCTCGACAATATTTTCACGGACCGGCCTTTAAGGTGTCGCGGATAAATGCAACAAAATAAAACTAGTACCGGTACCGAAAAAAAGAAGATTTATTCATAACACACATGAAAAGACCCAGGAAAACCGAGTTAACAATCAAAACGATAACAAAACAACGCTGAAAACCGATAAAAACCGATAAAAGCCTCAACTCTCGCGGCCCGGTACCAAACGACTCACGGACCAGTACTGGTCCAAGGCCCGGGGGTTGGGGACCACTGCTCTTAATTGTTGTGGCCCGTGTTCGAAATGCAGAGAGGTGCGCTGGATTTGTCACATGGAGCAGCGCGAGAGTAAAGCACGAGGGAGGGGCTAATAATCGGCTCAGTCATTTTTAATGATCGTTGAAACCTCAGATCGTAATCGTGATTAAAATTCGATTAATTGAGCAGCCCTAAACAAAAGTACTATGAACAGGGTAGTAGGGCTAGTAGATCGCTGGCAATAAGACTCAGGAAACAGCAAACTTGTAATATGGTCCAAAAGTTGAAGTCAGATCAAACCCTAATTACTAAACCAAATCAAATTGCAAGTTGCTTTGCCAATTTTTTCGAGTCATTATATAAAAATTCATATTCAAAAATTCAGTCATTATATAAAAATTCAGATACATGTAAAGATAACAATACACTATCTGATTTCTTAGAAAAGATCAATTTAAAAACACTGCCAGAGTCTGTAGCAAAGGAGTTCGATGAACCAATTCGAGAACAAGAAATTTTACAGGTGATTTCAAACCTTAAAACTTAAAACTAAAAACAGTCCTGGCCCTGATGGTTTTATTAACGAATTCTATAAAAAACTTAAGGACAAAGTCGCACCCTTATCACTGAAAGCTTACCGCTGCGCTCTGGAGACTGGGACTATGGCGCCGTCCTGGAACGATGCTACAATTGTCGTAATCCATAAAGAGGGCAAGGACCCCACAAACTGTCAATCATACAGGCCAGTCTCATTACTTAATACTGATTTGCGCATTCTCACCACGATTTTAGCCAAAAGAGTTAGTAAAATTATTACACAGGTTATAAATCCAGATCAAACGGGGTTCATTGCAGGAAGGCACTATGGGGACAATGTTCGTAGCTTGTTGAACTTAATGTCCTTGTACAAGACCAAACAAGAAGAAACAATGATTCTGTCTCTTGATGCGCAAAAAGCATTCGACAGGGTTTCCTGGCAGTACTTGGGCCATACACTTGAAAGATTCAAATTTGGGTCAAACTTAATTAAGTGGATACAGATTCTTTATTCCAACCCAATGGCGGCTGTACAGGTAAATGGAACAATATCAGCCAGATTTCCACTGGAACGTGGGCGTAGACAAGGATGCTCACTGTCGCCCCTGCTGTTCGAGATAAGTATTGAGCCTCTGGCGCAGTTGATTAGAGATGAACATGAAATTCAGGGCCTTTCAATTAATGGAGAACAGCATAAATTGTCCATCTACGCAGACGATGTACTTTTATACATTTCAAATCCTGCAGTCAGTTTACCTCATTTAAGAGAAATTATTACGGTTCCCTCTCTGGTTACAAAATTAATATTGACAAAACATTGGCAATGGATATAGGAGGAAACATTTCACTAACATTCAAGGAGCGATGTGGCTTTAAATGGCCAAACGAAGGTATCAAGTATTTAGGAATTCAAATTCCTCACTCATTATCAGACTTGTTTAAAGTAAATTATGAAGTTATAGTTGCAAAAATAAAAAAAGATTTAGAGCGATGGACAGTCCTGCCTCTGTCTTTCTTGGGTCGGATCGAGAGTATACGTATGAATGTATTGCCAAGACTTCTAGACCTTTTTCAAATGCTGCCTATTAACATTCCCAACTCTACATTTGATAATTTAGATAAATTTTTTTCCAAATTTATATGGCAAAGCAAACGCCCAAGGATCAAGTTCCAAACATTAAAACTGTCAAAACTGCAGGGGGGATTGGCTGTTCCAAACCTGAAATATTATTTCTGGGCAGCTCATGAGACCCCTGACTGTATGGGTGCGGGATTTGTCTGAAACTCAGTGGCTAAACATTGAGAAGACAATGTGCGAAAGATCATTGGAATCCCTGCTTTTTTCTAACATTTCAATTAAAAATGTGCATATGGGGGAACGGACGAGGGTCACACTAAAGATTTGGCGTAGAATCAAACAATCATTTGGTCTTCCAAAAGAAATTTCAATTCTATCAAGCCTCTCCTCCCTGCAGGGTTTTTCTCCTATTGTGGAAGACTCTGGCTTCAGAGCATGGTCAAATAGCGGGCTTCATAAACTTTGTCATGTTGTGAGGAATGGGCACCTGAGCTCATTTGAACAGTTGAGGTCAGTTTCGGCTTCCTTCTTCTGACTTTTTTAGATTTCTGCAGCTAAGAAGCTTTTTGACAAAACATAAAGAATGGAGGCAAGTTTTGGAGGCCTCACCCATTGAGGAAATATTTCTAAAAATATTTCAAAGTAATTCCTCCCCAAAATTAATCAGTCATTTTTATAACGCATTTATGAGTTTCAATACAAATGCAACTTTGGATATTAAGGCAAGGTGGGAAGCTGAGACTGGCACTCAAATCTCAGAGGACACCTGGGAAGAGGTGTTCGGTGAAGCCCATCTGGTGACTAATTCTGGGCTGTGGAGAGAATTTAAATGGAAGGTGGTCATGAGATATTTTAGAACCCCAGAGATAATTGCCAAAATGAAGCCTACAAATCCTGACACCTGCTGGCGAAATTGTGGTACTTCTTTAGGAACCCACTCACATATATTCTGGTCATGCCCAAAAATCTGCTCACTTTGGAATGACATATTTAAAGTTCTAAGTACAGTTTTCCAACAACCATTAACAAAAGACCAACAGTTAGTCATTTTAGGAGCCTTACCAAATGGTTTTGCGGGAAACAATAAAACGTATCTCTTAAGAATCTTGCTTACAGCAGCACTAAAGTGTATCACTATTAAATGGCTGAATCTTGACCCACCTTCATATAATATGTGGATTGATAAAGCAAGAGAAATTTACCAGATGGAGGAAATAACATCTGCTCTGCAGATTCAGAGAGAATTGTTTACTGAGCGTTGGCGACCCATACATGCTTTACTGTTTCAATAATTTAGCATAGGTCTGTTTCGTTTTGTCCATTTACGGCTAAGTTTGTCACATGTTATTTAATATTACATAAAGTTTTTGTTTTGTTTTCTTTTTGTTTCTGTTGTTGTCTGTCTGTTTGCTTGCTTGGGTTTTGTTTTGCTTCCCAGTTTTGTTTTGTGCTTCCTAATTGCAGTTCTTATTTTAATCTACATTTCTGCATTGCAGTTCCTGTAACTGTCCTACTTGTGAACATTGACAAGCACAAGTTGCAATGTTGTAAATTATAATAAAAATTTAGTTAAAAAAAAAAAGAACATTAAAGTCGTACATTTCTCATAAAAACAGGACAAAGACTTGAAAAAGTCGTGTTTTTCCTTCCAGGAACCACATGGCTTCACTTTTAAAAGTGAAGTGTGACAGAAATGGACATATTTGAAGTCCAACACCTTTTTCCAGTCACATTATTAAAGCAGACAAACTACAAGCTCATTTTCATTCCAACAAGTCATCTTCTGACCTGGACTAACAACACTGGTCTCTATGTGCAGCTGGCTGTGAGACCAGTGCTCAGGGAGCGTCTACAAAGTGCAACACTGAAAGAACATCACACACTCATTTGCTTCCAGCACTTTCACACAAACATCTACTGTCATTATTGTCACCAAACTCTGTGGATCCTTTATTGCAAATTCAAATGGGATCAAATGGTCAGACAAAAGAGGGTTATGAGGAAATATGATGAAATGTTGTGTATTAGCAGCAAGTTATTGAATCATTTTCCTCAGAAACCAAACAAAATGATTGACAAACATGTTTTTACAAAGTCAGTGTTGGACTTGGATCAGCAGGATAAGCTGATGTTTAAAGGCATTCGAGTCTCGCTGTATGAGAGTCCAGTTCTTACTCAATATTTATGGATGATGTTCTTTCAGTGTTGCACTTTGTAGACGCTCCCTGAGCCTCACAGCCAGCTGCACATGGACCAGCTGACATTACCCAGCATTAGAGGCGGTTGTAAAAAATTCATGTTCCCATTTAAATGGTTTTAATTTGAATAAAACGATGTTGATTCATTCAATCCTGAATCGATGTTTAATATAAATGTATTTTGCCAGAATCTCAGGTTAAAGCTCACAAACTATTTCAACAAGCAGCAAACAGCTAAAACAGTAAATGAGAGCAGCTAAACACACAAAGATGGAAACAGAGCGTGGATCGTTCACTCGACGGCACGTACACGGACACGCCGTCGGGGCTGAAAGTGGACAGCTCACAGATCCTGAAGCTGCAGGTTTCATCTGTCTCCAACCAAAACTGAGTGAAGCAGCAGCAAAAGAAGATCCAAACTCTGCTTCACGTTTGATCAATATGCTCATGAATTCTCTCTGACTTTGGCTGTTCCTGCCTGCACAGCTCTCTCTCTCTCAGTGTACTCCAAGAACAGCTTCAAACATCTGTTTCTGCATCATTCACTGTTTATTAGCCACCAGTCTGCTGTTGTGTTCAGTGCTGTCGGCCTCTGACAGTAAAGCCTCATTTCTGCTGTTCCATGGAAACTTTTTAAAATGATGACAGATTACAAACTCTCAGCTGTGTCTGTAATCAAACCTCTGTAACTTTGCTTCACTTCAGCAGCATCAGCTCATGTTCACATGTTGCTTCATGGTTTGCTTCAGTTTTTGATCGACTGCAGAATATTTTGAAGGTTATCTGCTATAAAAAGCCAGAAGAGGAAAATCTGCTTCATGTGTTTCTGTTTGATCCTCAGTGACTTTGACACAAAGGCCTCTGCTGTGATGATCACACCTCTGATCAAGTCTCACAGTGTCACAACTGATAAATGATCAGAGTTAGAATATTTCTGACTGTCTGCTGTGTGCCGTGACCTTTGACCTGCTAAAGACAGTCAGCTGTGGATTATTCATTGTTGTGTCTGATACTTAGAACTGTGAGGAAGAAGCTACACAGTTAATCAGGGTCCCCTCTCTCTGAATCAGGAAAGGTGGGCAGGCCGCGTGTGGGCCGCGGGCCATACGTTGAGTATCACTGTTTGAAATGTGAACATTGTTCTGCTGCAGTCAATGGACTAAACCAGAGAAGAAGAAAACAGACTTTACCATGAAGATCCTCAGTGTGGATCAGTATAATATCAGCCTGATGTCTGCAGTTTAGTGTCAGCACAACTTTCACATCATATTCATCTCAGCACAACTAAAACATGCTGACTGACCTCAGAGTTTCAAGTTTACATCCTGGACTCTCCAGGAAACCACACAGATGCTTCACTCCTGGATCCTGCAGCTTGTTGTTGTCGCTCAGGTCCAGCTGTCTCAGATGGGAGGGGTTGGACTTCAGTGCTGCTGCCAGATAATCACAGCTGATCTCTGACAAACCACAGCTCTTCAATCTGTATAAAGAATGAAAGATGTAAGTTTATTAGACAAAGAGCTTGAAATCATTCAGTGTTTCATCATCTGTTCAGAGCTGAAGAAGGTTCAGAATGTAGAAGTTTAGAAAATGGAAACTCCAAACAGCTGAAGCCAACAGGAAGCAGCTTCAAACAAACACAACAAGAGAAAAAACTCTGAATGTTTCACATTAAAGTCGTACATTTCTCATAAAAACAGGACAAAGACTTGAAAAAGTCTTGTTTTTCCTTCCAGGAACCACATGGCTTCACTTTTAAAGGTGAAGTGTGACAGAAATGGACATATTGAAATCAATGATATCAAAGCTGGAATCAAATGAGTCCAAGTCTTCTGCTGATTCAGCATCACATTCATCTTTGCTCCTTGTTCTGTGTCAGGGTTCCTGGGTCGTTGACCCAGTGATTTCAGTTTGTTCATGTTCAGTTTAGTTCGCCACATTAATGTTCTCACTTCCTGTTTTTTCCCGTGTCAGCTTGTCTCCCGTGTCATTAGTCAGATTATGTTCAGCCCTGTACTCACCTGTTTCCAATCATTGTCATCATTCAACCTGTGTATTTAAGTTCCTCGGTTTCACCAGTTCTCTGTCGTGTCATTGATGTTGATGTTGATGTCGTCCCTCCGTCTGTATGTTCAGTTAGTCAGCCAGCCATTCTTCCAGTCTTTCAGCCAGCCAGCCAGTCACTCCATCGTTCCTGCTTTGTTCACTCACCCTCCAATAAATCCTCTTCATTTCTGCACCGTGAGTCCAGCGTTTGGGTCATCTCTTCCACGCCTCCACACACAACCTCTGACAGAATGATACGACCCGTGCCAAGAAGACACGCTTTTGACCCAGCGGACTCGGACCTCTACGAGCGGCAGGAGGTAGCGCTCTCCTTGTGGGCTGAAAAACTCAAGGAGAGTCAGCGGCTCTTCGCGGAGCGAGAGCACGTCTTCGAGGGCACTCGCTTGGCTCTGGGCGGGCCTCGGAGGCGCCGCGTTTCCCCACCTGCTGCCTCACCTGCACCGGAGCATTTGCCGCGGAGAGTGGACGTTTCACGCCGCGTTTCGGCCGCTCCCTCTCTCGCCGCTCCGCTCCTCGCTCACACACCTGCCGCCTCATTCGCCGGACCTCCACCATCGCCACGGCACAACGGCTACGCCTCCCACCTCGGCTCAACGGAGGCTACCGCGCCAGAGGCTCAGCTGTTTATCCCGGCCGCTTCCTCTTCCCGGAGAAAGCGGCGCACACGCCGCCATAAAATGGACTATTTTCAGCAATTCCCGGTGGTGAGTTCCAGCGACTGTTTTCCACCCTCATTTGACTCTCCACTTCAACCCAATAATAAACCCATCTTTGATTCATGGGACGTTTCCCTCCTAGAGGAGGAAGTGGACTGGGAAGAGTTTTTCTGCTCTGCTCCTCCAAAGACTGTAAATAGTGGTGGCAGGAAAACCCGAACATTCTCCCATACACCTGCCAGTAACACACACACCGTCACTATTTCCACACCCATTATTCAGCCATTTCCCACCAGCATGGGGGCCCAGTCTACGCCCACACCAGTGCCAGCTCCCAGGAGGAGGGCAGCTGCGACCCGGTCTAACTCCACACCCGCTTCTGTTTCTCAGGTGGGGGTGACTGGTGTCCAGCCGCCTTCCGTGCCCGTCCCAGCGCCCAGGCTGAGGGCAGCCAGAACCCAGCCTGACCTCCCTAGAGACTTGGAAGAGCTAACCAGTTCACCTGCTACGTCACCACTTCATCCACCTCCTGACCCAGCCTTTCACGCCCTCGCACTATCCCTAGTTAGATTAGCTGAACTGTCCCCTGCCCAGGCACCAGCCTTACTAGCCCAAGCCGTAATTTTATCTCCGTCACTAGCTCAATCTGTAGCTCAGCCAGTAGCCACACCAACCTCAGCTCCGTCCTCAGCCTCACCTACCCCTGTTCATCCCTTAGCATCTCCACTCCAGTCAGTTCCCGCACCTGCTGTTCAGCTTCCACTCCAGTCAGTTCCCTCACCTGCAGTTCAGTCTCCTCCTGCCCTCCAGTCCCCTGTAGTTCAGTCTCCTCCTGCCCTCCAGTCCCCTGTAGTTCAGTCTCCTCCTGCCCTCCAGTCCCCTGTAGTTCAGTCTCCTCCTGCCCTCCAGTCCCCTGTAGTTCAGTCTCCTCCTGCCCTCCAGTCCCATGTAGCTCAGTCTCCTCCTGCCCTCCAGTCCCCTGTAGCTCAGTCTCCTCCTGCCCTCCAGTCCCCTGTAGCTCAGTCTCCTCCTGCCCTCCAGTCCCCTGTAGCTCAGTCTGCTCCTGTCCACTCACCTGTAGCTCAGTCTGCTCCTGTCCACTCACCTGTAGCTCAGTCTGCTCCTGTCCACTCACCTGTAGTCCAGTCTGCCCCTGTCCAGCCTGTAGCCCAGTCGCCCGTCTACCATCCTGTTCAGTTCCCGGACCTGCAGCCACAGCACCCAGAGCCAGCTGTGAGCTCTCCTGCTCCTCAGCCAGGGGTTTCCGCACCCGCTGGCCCGGCCGCTCCTCAGCCAGGGGTTTCCGCACCCGCTGGCCCGGCCGCTCCTCAGCCAGGGGTTTCCGCACCCGCTGGCCCGGCCTGTCTCCAGCCAGAGGCTTCAGCTTCGCCTGGTCAGGCCTCAACCTCGGCTTCAGCTTCGCCCGGTCAGGCCTCAGCCTCGGCTGCACCCACGCCCGGCCCGGCCTCTGCCTCGGCTGCACCCACGCCCGGCCCGGCCTCTGCCTCGGCTGCACCCTCGGCCTCGGCTGCACCCACGCCCGGCCCGGCCTCTGCTTCTGCTCCGCCTGGTCCGGCTCCAGCCTCAGAGTCTTCGTCCTCGTCTGGCCCAGCCTCAGAGTCTTCGTCCTCGTCTGGCCCAGCCTCGACTTTGGCTTTTGTTTCGCCTGCTGCAGCTCCAGCCTGTGCTTCGCCTGGTCCGGCCCCGTCGTCGCCTGGTCCTGCCTCGTCTGGTCCTGTGCCCACCGGGCCATGGCCAGCACGCCTAACACTGGAGAGCCGCCGCTGCCTTCCGCGCGGTCGGCCCCCTGAACTGCTCCGTCGTCTCCTTCGCCGCCGCCGCTGCCTTCCGCGCGGCCGGCCCCCTGAACTGCTCCGTCGTCTCCTTCGCCGCCGCCGCCGCCGCCGCTGCCTTCCGCGCGGCTGGCCCCCTGAACTGCTCCGTCGTCTCCTTCGCCGCTGCCTTCCGCGCGGCCGGCCCCCTGAACTGCTCCGTCGTCTCCTTCGCCGCTGCCTTCCGCGCGGCCGGCCCCCTGAACTGCTCCGTCGTCTCCTTCGCCGCCGCCGCTGCCTTCCGCGCGGCCGGCCCCCTGAACTGCTCCGTCGTCTCCTTCGCCGCCGCCGCTGCCTTCCGCGCGGCCGGCCCCCTGAACTGCGCTGTCGTCGCCGCCGTTGCCTTCCGCGCGGTCGGTCCACCGGAACGGTCTCGTCTCGACCGCCGCAGCCGCCCACGGGACCAGCTCAGTGGTCGCTGCTGCCTTCCCCGTGGCCGCCCACCTGAACTGTCTCGTCTCGGCCTCGGGCCACGTGGCCACCCACCTGAGCTGTCTCTGTGTGGACTCCGTCCCTCCGTCCTGGGCCCCCTCCGCCCGCCCTGTTCTGGTTCTTTTTCGTTTGGCCGTCGGGTGCCGGCCTTTGAAGGGGGGGGTACTGTCAGGGTTCCTGGGTCGTTGACCCAGTGATTTCAGTTTGTTCATGTTCAGTTTAGTTCGCCACATTAATGTTCTCACTTCCTGTTTTTTCCCGTGTCAGCTTGTCTCCCGTGTCATTAGTCAGATTATGTTCAGCCCTGTACTCACCTGTTTCCAATCATTGTCATCATTCAACCTGTGTATTTAAGTTCCTCGGTTTCACCAGTTCTCTGTCGTGTCATTGATGTTGATGTTGATGTCGTCCCTCCGTCTGTATGTTCAGTTAGTCAGCCAGCCAGCCAGTCACTCCATCGTTCCTGCTTTGTTCACTCACCCTCCAATAAATCCTCTTCATTTCTGCACCGTGAGTCCAGCGTTTGGGTCATCTCTTCCACGCCTCCACACACAACCTCTGACATTCTGCATCCCCACCATAAATATAAAGAGGCAAAACTCACATTTTCCAAAATCCTCTTTAAGCTTCGACAATAAAGGAAGATAGTTTTATACAAGTCTTTGTGGTTTTCTTGTCACCCAGATGCCCGAGTACTTAAACTTGTTATAGCTGGGTTTAAAAGGGGCTAAAATACACAAAACTCCCCAGTTGTCGTACAGATAGACTTTGCCTCGCTCTTCCCAAAATTCACTTTATATCCAGAAATTGTCCCAAATTCCTTAAGTATGCATTAAGGTGACCTTGAGGCTCTTAAAGGCGCCTATAAATAAAACGTATTATTATTATTATTATTGTAAGTCTATCCAAAAGTTTGCGGAGGCTGTTCGATGGGTTGGAAATAAATAAAATCATGTCGTCGGCATAAAGAGAGACTTCATGTTCGATACCCCCTCGATGTTTTCCCTCAACACCAACACATTGTCTCAGAGCAACAGCTAGCGGTTCAATGGCAAAAAGGAGACAGAGGGCATCCCTGTCCTGGGGGGCAGATTATTGTTAGTCCGGACGGCTGTTAGAGGGGAGCAATACAATACTTTTATCCAAGATACAAAATTAAAGACACATTTTTTAAGCGTATAAAAAAAATCCCATCTCACCCGATCCAACGCCTTTTCTGCGTCAAGCCAAATTACAGTTTCCAATGTATCACCTTTAACATGGGTATAAATGATATTTAATAGAGCTCTAATGTTCAAAAAAGAGTGCCTAATAAAGCCCGTCTGGTCTGGTGAAATAATGGAGGACAAATACTTGTGTAAGCGACGGGCCAACACTTGAGCCAGGATCTTGGTGTCTGTGTTGAACAAAGATATTAAACGACATGAACCACAATCTAAATGGTCTTTTTCCTGTTTTACAATTAAACACATCACTGCTTGATGCATTGTTGGAGGCAACAACTGTGAGAGGAAGGATTCTTCAAAAGTTGATTTTAACAGTGAATTCAGTCGGTCAGAAAACTTTATGAAAAAATCAGATGGATACCCGTCGGGGCAGCAGATTTTCCAGACTGCACGCTCCGTACGGCTGTTTCAATTCCAACATTAGAGACAGGTTCCTCCAGACTAGCGATCGCATCTTCTCCCAAGGAGGGAATATCAAACACCTTATTGAAATCATTGTGGATCTCAAGGATAGTTTGGTTGTCTGTAGACCTTATTCCCTGGTCATTGTAGATCTCAAGGATAGTTGGTTAGCTGTTCTTAGTCATAGCTGGTGAGCTGATAACTCGCCTGTTTTTTCTCCATGTTCATAAGCGTAGCTGCAACTTTGACTAAGCTTGTTTTGTAGATATGAGATTGTATTCAGTTTGTCATTGTAACCGCTGTGTATATAATACAGGCTCAGGAGAGTGGCTGTACACAGCATGTAGTTTAGTGTCCCGGTCGCAGTAGCTGACCGTATGGAGTGTGTGTGGAGGACTCAGGCGCAGACATGAAACTGAGTTTTGAACGAAAAGCGAGCCTTTATTTCGGCTGAAGACATCAAACAAGGCAGAATCACAGTGAAGAGAACTAAACTGGAGAACTAATACTATAATAAATCATGAAGACACGGAAAGCTATGGCTAAGAATACAAAATACTGGGCATGAAAATATGGAGGGTGGGAACACAGACGATGCGACACAGAGACATGAAACACATGAGGGATGATCAAGTTCCAAACATTAAAACTGTTAAAACTGCAGGGGGGATTGGCTGTTCCAAATCTGAAATATTATTTCTGGGCAGCTCAGATGAGACCCCTGACTGTATGGGTGCGGGATTTGTCTGAAACTCAGTGGCTAAACATTGAGAAGACAATGTGCGAAAGATCATTGGAATCCCTGCTTTTTTCTAACATTTCAATTAAAAATGTGCATATGGGGGAACGGACGAGGGTCACACTAAAGATTTGGCGTAGAATCAAACAATCATTTGGTCTTCCAAAAGAAATTTCAATTCTATCAAGCCTCTCCTCCCTGCAGGGTTTTTCTCCTATTGTGGAAGACTCTGGCTTCAGAGCATGGTCAAATAGCGGGCTTCATAAACTTTGTCATGTTGTGAGGAATGGGCACCTGAGCTCATTTGAACAGTTGAGGTCAGTTTCGGCTTCCTTCTTCTGACTTTTTTAGATTTCTGCAGCTAAGAAGCTTTTTGACAAAACATAAAGAATGGAGGCAAGTTTTGGAGCCCTCACCCATTGTTGAGGAGTACTTGGTGAGGGCTAGTTCTTTTAGGTTCAGCAGCTAACAAGATGGTGTATCGGTCAGGATACAGGAAGGAGGACAACAGGCGTCCACTTTGCTGGATTGTCACCGCCAGCTGTTTTATTGCCACCTAGATGCTCAGTGTTGCCAGCAGTCTGTAGTAACAAACAAGTTGCCATGAGTATATAAATATATACAGCAACAGCTTCACTAAGATAAATATAAAGGATTAAATGAAATAAACCAACACATCCATCTGAATATACACATAACAGAACATATATGATTTGAACTATGCCAATCTTACATCTCTTGCTCCAAACACAGAAAGGACACAATTAAACACAGTGAGAATGTCATACATAGCTGAAACATCCACTCTAACTGTAAACAAAGGACTTTGGCGCCATCGTGTGGCCGAATAAAATTACTACATAATGGCGGCAGCCGGCGGCACATGCTTCGAGTCACGAGATGAAAAAATGCGGTGCTACAATGCGGTAGAATGTAACTAAAGCCGCGGCCAACATCAGAATCGGAAAATAAACATATTTAAGGAAACTTACTTCCAGTCATGAACTTAACACTCGGAGCATCACCGTGAAGGATGGCAACCAGGAACACAGCTTACGAGGTAAACAGAACTAACACTGAAAAAAATCTTCCCTTCTCGAGTAGCATCGCAATACCCCCAACTTCTGCCTACGTCATTTCCTACGACTCCACCCCACACAATATTGCAGAACATAGACATAAAATCCCAGAGCCTTTTATACAGCCGCCCCCAAATGTGGTTACACATTTGCTCCCCGAAAAAAGGCTCCCTAATCAGTTGTGGGAGGCGACTTGCTATTCTTCTCAGTATCGCTGTCTTCCGATGGCACGGCAGGTAAAACTACCAACCGAGCAACTGGTCTGGTGTAAACACGTCCATTAACGTTCACATCAGCAGATCTGACAAGTCCATCATCACTACGATGAACCTTAATCACATGGCCTATTGGCCACAAGGCTCGAGGCAGCTGTGGATCTGCAACCATAATAACTGCCTTTTCCAGAAGTTCAGGAGGAGTTGACTGCCACTTCTGCCTTGCCTGTAAGCCAGGCAAGTATTCCCTGATGAATCTTGCCCAGAACTGATCAGCAAGAATCTGTGAGTGCCTCCAACGTCGCCGACTGAGGTTCTCTGTCTCCGAGTAGACCACCTGGGGTAGTGATCCATCAGGCCGCCCCATTAGGAGACTATTGGGTGTCACAGGGTCCACATCGGCTACGTCGGTGGAAACGTAGCCTAAGGGCTTTGCGTTAAGGATCAATTCAACCTCCAGCAGAACTGTACGGAGTACCTCCTCGTGAAGAGGTTGGGAACCCACACAGGTGCGCAGAGCTGTCTTCACTGAACGGATTTCCCTCTCCCATACACCTCCGAAATGTGGGGCTGCCGGGGGGTTGAACTGGAATCTGATCTTCTGACGGGCGAGCCTCCCTTGCAATGTCTCTGACATGTTGGCAAAGGCTTCTCTGAGTACTCGTTCTCCCCCTTTGAAATTGGTCCCACAGTCAGACCATAACTCTGCCGGTGTCCCTCTTCTGGCTATGAATCGCCTCAGGGCCATGAGGAACGCATCCGCGTCTAAGCTACTTAGGAGATCAAGATGTACCGCCCTCGTCGTCATACACTTGAAAATGATTCCCCAGCATTTCTCGTGACGTCTTCCTACCTTCACAAACATAGGCCCGAAACAGTCAACACCGGTTGAGTAAAAGGCTGGTTTGTACAGTCTAAGCCGAGCAGCTGGAAGGTCAGCCATCTTGGGAACAGAGGGTTGTGCCCTCCATCGCTGACACTCAGGACAGGTTCGCTGGTGCTTGCGAATTGCCTCTCTTCCACGCAGTATCCAGTAAGACCTCCGCAGCTCCACGAAGACCCGTTCGGGGCCTGGATGATGCAGATCAACATCATATTTCTGGATAAGCAGGCGTGTGAAAGGGTGTGAAGGATCCAAGACAATCGGATGCAATATAGGTCCGTCAAGACCTTCTAGGCGTCGCAACCGACCCCCTACTCTGATGAGGCCGGCTGAGGTATCCAGTTCAGGTGCTAGGGTAAGCAAGCGGCTTCTGGATGAGACAGGTTTCCTTTCTGAAAGCAATCTGCACTCCTCGGGAAATAACTCCTGTTGAGCCTGCCGGAGGATGGCCTGTTCAGCATTCTGATAGTCCTCGGCACTAGATGGCGCAGTCGAGAGTCCCTGACCACAAAGCTCTTTAACAGTAACATCCAAAAGCTCCTGCCACGTCTTGCACGCCATTCCATCCTGACAGGTAGGTGTGGAGGTGATAGAGGTTCCACAGAAGACTGTTTTCCGGAGCTCAAGTTCATCATTACTGGGCTCGGAGCTCGGGTTCTCCGGCCATGTGTCAGGACTGTTGAGCAGAAAGGGGGGTCCATTTGACCACCGATTAGGCACTTTGAGCTCGGCCAGAGCCTTCCCTCTCGTCAGGTCATCCGCTGGATTACTCTCTGAGTCTATGTAGCGCCAAGTACAGTGTTCCGTCAACTCCTGTATTTCAGCTACCCTGGCTCCTACAAAAACCTTGTAGCGGCAGGACTGTGAGCTCAACAAGGTAAGAACAGTGGTCGAATCAGACCACAGGACTGTTCTTTCAATCGCTGAGGTGAGTTCCTTATTCAGGGTACTGGCCAGCTGCGCTGCCAGCAAAGCTCCGCAGAGCTCGAGGCAGGGAATAGAGAGAGCTCGTTTGGGGGCTACCCGGGAGCGAGCTAGGATGAAGGTGAGGTGAACTTGCCCATCCTGTTCTACAGTCCTCATATAAGACACCGCTCCATAAGCTTTCTCAGAAGCATCCCCAAAAATGTGCACCTCACGGATGGCTCCTTTTAAGTTAGCACTGGCAGGAACATAGGCACGTGGGAAGGTAAGGTGAGGTAAAAACTGAAGCTCCACCTCCCAGTCAGACCAAGCTTGCAGGAGGGTGGAGGGAAGATTCGAGTCGTCCCAACCATGCTTCTTATCCCATAACTGCCTGAGGAGGAGCTTGGCCCGAGTGGTGAAGGGTAACAGATAGCCCAAAGGGTCGTACTGTGAGGCTAGGACTCTATAGATGTTTCTGAGGGTTGGCATCTCATAGGACACGGGCCTGTGCTTATAACCCAAGGAGTCGGTATTCCAGTCCCAGCTGAGCCCGAGCGTGGTCTCTAGCGGGTTGGATTTGTCCTCGGCTAGCCACAGATCCAGACTCTGTGATCTAGCTTCTGGAGGCAAATGGCTCAGGACACTTGGATCATTACAAGCTCACTGACGTAGCTCGAAGCCAGCTGATTTCAGCAACTCTCTTAGCCGATCCACCAGATCTCTCGCTTCTTCCGGTGAGCCAACACTCTGTAGGCAGTTGTCTACGTAGAAACACCTCTCGATGGAGAATCTCAGGCTGTCGTCAGGCTGTGTGTGCTCCATCACGTGACGCTGCAGGGCGAAGGTGGCGCAGCAGGGGCTTGAAGTTGTCCCAAATGGCAGGACCTGCCACTCGAAGACTTTAGGGGGTTCATTCACCTTTAAGTCCCACCCAAGGAACTTCAACAGGGGCCGGTCTTCAGGGAGGAGCAGTACCTGATGGAACATCCCCTTGATGTCTCCACTCACAGCTATAGGGTGTTCACGAAACCTGACCAGCACCCCCAGCAGGGAAGCCCCAAGAGTAGGGCCAGGCAACAGGAACTGGTTCAGGGACTGTCCAAGGTATTTATGGGAACAGTTAAACACCAGACGATTCTTCCCGTTATGACTGACCAGATGATGCGGTATGTACCAGTTCTCCTTGGGCGAAGCCTCGTGCGTAACTTCCTTCACGGCTCCTGATTGGATCAGCTTCTGCATTTCTGCCCTGTAGGAATCAGCCCGACTGGGATCCTTTAACAGGCGCCTTTCTGTGCTTCGAAGCATGGGCATGACTGATTCCTTTGGTGCATTCAGTGGCGGTATCTGTGGGTGACGAAGTAGAGGTGTAGCATACCTAGAGACTCCATCGACCATCCTGCGAGTTGTTCTTGCCTCGAGCAGGGCCACAGCCTGCTGATCCTGTTTCGACCGAGTGACCTCTTTCTCGGATCGGTAAGGCACCACGTCCACCTGCCAGAGCCGCTCCACATGTTTGAGCAACTCGTCTGATTGGGCGGATGTATACAGGGATAGGACAGGCTGGGTCTGCCGCCCCATGAAAAGACTTGGCCCTTGAAGGGTCCAGCCAAGCCGGGTGTGGACTGCTGCTGGGCCTCCAGGTGGGCCGAGGCGGACTGGTTCTATGGGGGTGATCAGGTGTGGCTGGTCTGAACCAATGAGAAGCAGCGGCTTGGCTTCCTTCAGGGCAGGGACCGGGATCCCATGCAGGTATTTGTACTTCCTTCTCAGCTGGTCGATAGGATAGGTATGGTGAGCTAAGTTGAGATGATCAGCTGTAAACGCTCCATCAATCTTGTAGTAGGATCCAGGGTTGGTAGCAGCAGAGATGCGGAAGGATACGGTATGTCCATGAAGCATCTGAATATCTTGGCGGACGGTTCGTAATGGCAGGTCCTCCGGGATGCCTGCCAGACCAAGAGTCTTTGCAGCAGCAGGGAGCAGCATGGTCCTCTCTGAACCGTCATCAAGTATTGCATAGGTGTCTAGAGTCCGCTCTCCATGGCTCAAAAGCACAGGTACAATCTTCAGCATGACACGATTGCCGGCCCCATGGCGATCAAGGTAGAGTGAACCCGAAGCCGAACTGGTTAGGCAGCTTTCCTCCTTCGCAGCCATGCCAGTGTTGTTTCCTTCTGTCCTGGCATTTACCTCGTGAAGAGCCAGCAGATGTTTGCCCTGGCAGCGGCTGCAGGGTTTCTTTAGCGTGCACTGAGCAGCTAAATGAGTTCGGGCACAGCGCCAGCATCGTTTGTTGACCTGTATCCAGTCCTTTATTTCCTCTTTGGAGAGCTTGGTTACATCATCACATTGGCTAAAATAGTGTTCTGGGCTCTCACAGTATGCACAGTAGGCTTTGTTCTTGACCTTCCCTCTAGCTCGACTCTCCTTCACTGGGGGAAAGGTGTGTTCTGATGGCCCCTTTAGGTTATGTAGGACTGTCACGGTTTGTCGGCCTGGACGGGCCTCAGCCTTTACACTGGTCCTTTCTCTACTGCTTCTTACACCTGCTTGGCCGTCAAATCCTTGACACCAGGACTCCTGACGAAGCCATGCAGATAGGTCGTACAGAGTGTAGGTGCTCCTGGGCTGCTTAAACTGGTGTCGACGAAAATCAGCTCTCTGTTCGGCAGGAAGCTTACTTATTAGTCGGGCAACGTGGGAGCCACAGTTCAACTCCACTTCTCCTTCCAGTCCTAATGTTTGTAACAGCCCAACTAGTGACTGCACCTGAAGGGAGAACGTTTGGAAGGCTACTGTGTCACCTCCATCCAGGACACTTGCTATCTTTCTCAAGGCAAGCTGATGAGGTTGTCCATATTTGTCGTGGAGGGCTGCCATGGTGTCAGTATAAGGCTTGGGTGAGTTCAGGTAAGCATCGGCAATAAGTCGAGCTTCATCTAGTTTGAGGTGGTCCACAAGTATCTGATACTTGAAGAGCTCAGTAGCATTAGGAGGGAGTAGGTTCTCTAAAGCCATGCGGAGCCTAGCAAACTCAGAGGGATCAGAATGAATGAACCTTGGAATGGTTGGTTTGGGCCCCCTGTACACTAGCTCAGCCGAAAGAGGAGCGGATGGGTTGCTGCTGTGCCCACTGGTTACTCCGGTGACAAGAGAGGGGGAACTGGCTGGAACAGGCTTGGTTGGGAGCAAACCTGCCTTACTTGGTGCCCAGCAGGGGGGTGGCACAGAGTGTTGTGGAGGGGCATGAAACGTGTTTTCATCCTTAACCACAGGGTCCTGATATGGGGTGCAGCGATGACTTGGCAGCGAAGGCTCACCAGCGAAATATGCTGTGCGGGGTAGAGGGTGATACTGTACACCATCATCGGAGTATTGTCCGTCAACCTTCATTTGGGAGAATCCTGTGTGCAACTCTTCCACCGGTTCAGGCCATGGTGGTGGGTCGGGCCACACCTCCTCATCCTCCTCCTGTGGCATTGTCTCAGGGGTGGTGTATACATCTCCTGAACTGCACTTGGGGGGCTGACTGGCGCTATGCTGTGAGGCAGTCAGCTGAGCCATATCCTTCCTCAGCAGGTGAGCCACTTCAATCAGCTCTCTGCTTCCTTCAGTTCTCTGAGGCCCTCCTGTAAAACTTGCTGTGATTGGAGTAGCTGCTCTCTTTCGGCCTGCAAGGCTCTGAATTCTGTATGAAATGTGTGTATTGAAGACCCTGGCCAATTGGAAGGTGCAAATTCAGGTGAGAGGCTCCTATTAAGGTCCACATCTTGTTCACTTTTTTCCAGTGGAGGGGGTGTATTGTAATAGGCCCCATCCCTGTCGCTGTAGAGGGGTGGCGTATGACTATACTGAGGCTGAACTCTGTCGCTTCTTGTGTGAGGCTGTGGGGTATCCCACTGCAGCATTTCCCTAAAGAGGTGGCCTGTATAGTTAACATCAAAGTCCTCAAACCGGCTTGGTCGACGTGTATGGCGTTTAGGCCTTGCATCAGGACATGTCGCTCCATCTGGCTCCATTTTGATAACTGCTATCCGGCTCGAAGGACCAATGTTGAGGAGTACTTGGTGAGGGCTAGTTCTTTTAGGTTCAGCAGCTAACAAGATGGTGTATCGGTCAGGATACAGGGAGGAGGACAACAGGCTTCCACTTTGCTGGATTGTCACCGCCAGCTGTTTTATTGCCACCTAGATGCTCAGTGTTGCCAGCAGTCTGTAGTAACAAGTTGCCATGAGTATATAAATATTAGGGGTGCAACGATACTCGTATCGATATTGAACCGTTCGATACAGTGCTTTCGGTTCGGTACCCATTTGTATCGAACAATACAAAATAAATTTTTAAATTGTTTTATCAACTTTCCTTCTGACGATGCTGTCTGTGTTGAGCGCTCAGTGGATCTGCGCTCGACAGTGCAGCCTAGGCGGAGTAGTCGAACGCAGATTCACTGAGTGCAGGGCAAGCTAGCGAGACAGAAGTTAAGCTCTCCTTGCAACATGGCAAATTGAACCTCCCCCACCCTCATTCAGATCTGGCGTTTGGAACTATTTTGGTTTTCATGTGACGTATGACCCTGAAGGTAAGCGCGTCATGGACTAAAGTAAAACAGTATGTTGGATGTGCCACGCAAAGCTCAATTACATGGGTGGGAGCTAGTGTGTTAGCGCAGTTAGCTCGTTAACGTGTTGGCCGTCCAGTCCAGCCCAGCCCCATGCACGGGCGATCCGTGGTAGCTCGTTAACGGAGATTTGCCAACGTCATTTCAACGAGATTTACCTGACAGCACTAGTGGGAACACAACAAATATGACTGCACATTTACACCGACATCACCCTAGTGCAAAGACAAGTGGAAGCAGAAAACAACAAGCACGCATGCTACAAACTTTACCCGAGTCATTTAGACAGCCGTTAGCACAGGATTCTTCTTATGGGGACCTGATATGTTTAATATGCTGCTGAGAATATAGCCCAGAAGAAGCGTATAGTATAGCTTTTATTTTGGAAAGAGCCATTTCTCTGTAATAAACTCTCTTTTCCAAAGATGAGTGATTCCTCAATCAGATACAGGGCTCGCAAAATCGCCTGTCCAACGTCCCGGGGCTAGCGATTTTTCCAGTCGGGCTACCAAAATCTATCTCTGCCCTGCCCGTCGGGCTATCATAGGAAGGAAAAATATATGTCAATGGTTTTGCATTCTTTCGGAAATGTAGCTGGGTAATTCATTGGCATCGGTGAGCCACTGCCAATATGTGACATATTGAAATCGCGTTTGAATTTGCGCTTGTTTTTTGCTTTCACTTTGCAATCGCGCGAACTGTGTATTGGTGAGTGATGATAATTTGCGCACCAATTCCTCTGACATCGTCTTATCAATCGTTAGCTTACTATGCAAACATGACAAGTGAAATCTCCTGCAGCAAGCTTAAACATGTGAGAGGTTGATCGCGCAGAGAATCGCTGAGCGTTATGTGAGTGCGTGTGTAAAAGCAGCAGGATATATATTGTAGCGGGTCAGGGCTGTTCGGGGTTCTGTTTGTACAGTTATGTTTTGTTTATGTTGCCATAGTGACGGGTGACGCCCTCTCGCTGCGACGGTGTGTCCTTCCGGGGTCAGAGGGCGCCCTGTGTGTTGTTGTTGTTGCTGTGCTGTTGCCGCGCTGAGCAGTTAGCTAGCGGCAGTGTTCTTCTGCAGATGTCAATAAACGGCTGTGCTCCCTGGCTAGCTCACGGGAAGCAAGACCAAACCACACCTCCGTCTCCTCCTTGTCTGAGCTCGCCACAATATTTTAGTTCTGCTGAGCCAAGTAAGACAGGTCAGGGTGAAGAAGTGACAGCCAAAGAAAAGCTTACCACAAAACGGAAAAGTTACGACAAATCAGACTATAAGGCAAAAAGAAAGTGCAGCTTTATGGTTTCATGGACAAAAGAATTTCTGTGGCTGCAATATGACAAGTGAAATAACCAGGGCTGCACATAAGTGGTCCGCAGGTGCGCATTCGCTGTCAAAATAAAAAACGGGCACAAGATAAGAAGTTGCAACGCGTGTTTACATACATAAGATTTTCAGGAGGAGGACAGACATTTGTTTAGAACTCTTAAAGATGTCGAAGAAGCTCCTTTAAGCAATTACTGTGATGTTCCTCCACCTCCAAAGTAATGTCAGAAGGAGTCCGAACCACAAAAGAAGCGCGTATTCTCGGAAAAGTAGTTGCAGGAGGCGAGCTGGCTTCAAACAAATGATGAACGCACAGAGATGTGGTGCAGAATGTGCCGTGAAAATTTAATAAATGACAAATTAAAAAGGCATGAACATTTTTTTTGTATCGAAAAAATATCGAACCGTGACACCAAAGTATCGAACCGAACCGAACCATGAATTTTGTGTATTGTTGCACCCCTAATAAATATATACAGCAACAGCTTCACTAAGATAAATATAAAGGATTAAATGAAATAAACCAACACATCCATCTGAATATACACATAACAGAACATATATGATTTGAACTATGCCAATCTTACATCTCTTGCTCCAAACACAGAAAGGACACAATTAAACACAGTGAGAATGTCATACATAGCCGAAACATCCACTCTAACTGTAAACAAAGGACTTTGGCGCCATCGTGTGGCCGAATAAAATTACTACATAATGGCGGCGGCCGGCGGCACATGCTTCGAGTCACGAGATGAAAAAATGCGGTGCTACAATGCGGTAGAATGTAACTAAAGCCGCGGCCAACATCAGAATCGGAAAATAAACATATTTAAGGAAACTTACTTCCAGTCATGAACTTAACACTCGGAGCATCACCGTGAAGGATGGCAACCAGGAACACAGCTTACGAGGTAAACAGAACTAACACTGAAAAAATCTCCCCTTCTCGAGTAGCATCGCGATACCCCCAACTTCTGCCTACGTCATTTCCTACGACTCCACCCCACACAATATTGCAGAACATAGACATAAAATCCCAGAGCCTTTTATACACCCATTGAGGAAATATTTCTAAAAATATTTCAAAGTAATTCCTCCCCAAAATTAATCAGTCATTTTTATAACGCATTTATGAGTTTCAATACAAATGCAACTTTGGATATTAAGGCAAGGTGGGAAGCTGAGACTGGCACTCAAATCTCAGAGGACACCTGGGAAGAGGTGTTCGGTGAAGCCCATCTGGTGACTAATTCTGGGCTGTGGAGAGAATTTAAATGGAAGGTGATCATGAGATATTTTAGAACCCCAGAGATAATTGCCAAAATGAAGCCTACAAATCCTGACACCTGCTGGCGAAATTGTGGTACTTCTTTAGGAACCCACTCACATATATTCTGGTCATGCCCAAAAATCTGCTCACTTTGGAATGACATATTTAAAGTTCTCAGTACAGTTTTCCAACAACCATTAACAAAAGACCAACAGTTAGCCATTTTAGGAGTCTTACCAAAGGGTTTTGCGGGAAACAATAAAACGTATCTCTGAAGAATCTTGCTTACAGCAGCACTAAAGTGTATCACTATTAAATGGCTGAATCTTGACCCACCTTCATATAATATGTGGATTGATAAAGCAAGAGAAATTTACCAGATGGAGGAAATAACATCTGCTCTGCGGATTCAGAGAGAATTGTTTACTGAGCGTTGGCGACCCATTAATGCTTTACTGTTTCAATAATTTAGCATAGGTCTGTTTCGTTTTGTCCATTTACGGCTAAGTTTGTCACATGTTATTTAATATTACATAAAGTTTTTGTTTCTGTTGTTCTCTGTTTGTTTGCTTGCTTGGGTTTTGTTTTGCGCTTCCTAATTGCAGTTCTTATTTTAATCTACATTTCTGCATTGCAGTTTCTGTAACTGTCCTACTTGTGAACATTGACAAGTACAAGTTGCAATGTTGTAAATTATAATAAAAATTGAGTTAAAAAAAAAAAGAGAACATTAAAGTCATACATTTCTCATAAAAACAGGACAAAGACTTGAAAAAGTCGTGTTTTTCCTTCCAGGAACCACATGGCTTCACTTTTAAAGGTGAAGTGTGACAGAAATGGACATATTTGAAGTCCAACACCTTTTTCCAGTCACATTATTAAAGCAGACAAACTACAAGCTCATTTTCATTCCAACAAGTCATCTTCTGACCTGGACTAACAACACTGGTCTCTATGTGCAGCTGGCTGTGAGACCAGTGCTCAGGGAGCGTCTACAAAGTGCAACACTGAAAGAACATCACACACTCATTTGCTTCCAGCACTTTCACACAAACATCTACTGTCATTATTGTCACCAAACTCTGTGGATCCTTTATTGCAAATTCAAATGGGATCAAATGGTCAGACAAAAGAGGGTTATGAGGAAATATGATGAAATGTTGTGTATTAGCAGCAAGTTATTGAATCATTTTCCTCAGAAACCAAACAAAATGATTGACAAACATGTTTTTACAAACTCAGTGTTGGACTTGGATCAGCAGGATAAGCTGATGTTTAAAGGCATTTGAGTCTCGCTGTATGAGAGTCCAGTTCTTACTCAATATTTATGGATGATGTTCTTTCAGTGTTGCACTTTGTCAACGCTCCCTGAGCCTCACAGCCAGCTGCACATGGACCAGCTGACATTACCCAGCATTAGAGGCGGCTGTAAAAAATTCATGTTCCCATTTAAATGGTTTTAATTTGAATAAAACGATGTTGATTCATTCAATCCTGAATCGATGTTTAATATAAATGTATTTTTCCAGAATCTCAGGTTAAAGCTCACAAACTATTTCAACAAGCAGCAAACAGCTAAAACAGTAAATGAGAGCAGCTAAACACACAAAGATGGAAACACAGAGCGTGGATCGTTCACTCGACGGCACGTACACGGACACGCCGTCGGGGCTGAAAGTGGACAGCTCACAGATCCTGAAGCTGCAGGTTTCATCTGTCTCCAACCAAAACTGAGTGAAGCAGCAGCAAAAGAAGATCCAAACTCTGCTTCACGTTTGATCAATATGCTCATGAATTCTCTCTGACTTTGGCTGTTCCTGCCTGCACAGCTCTCTCTCTCTCAGTGTACTCCAAGAACAGCTTCAAACATCTGTTTCTGCATCATTCACTGTTTATTAGCCACCAGTCTGCTGTTGTGTTCAGTGCTGTCGGCCTCTGACAGTAAAGCCTCATTTCTGCTGTTCCATGGAAACTTTTTGAAATGATGACAGATTACAAACTCTCAGCTGTGTCTGTAATCAAACCTCTGTAACTTTGCTTCACTTCAGCAGCATCAGCTCATGTTCACATGTTGCTTCATGGTTTGCTTCAGTTTTTGATCGACTGCAGAATATTTTGAAGGTTATCTGCTATAAAAAGCCAGAAGAGGAAAATCTGCTTCATGTGTTTCTGTTTGATCCTCAGTGACTTTGACACAAAGGCCTCTGCTGTGATGATCACACCTCTGATCAAGTCTCACAGTGTCACAACTGATAAATGATCAGAGTTAGAATATTTCTGACTGTCTGCTGTGTGCCGTGACCTTTGACCTGCTAAAGACCGTCAGCTGTGGATTATTCATTGTTGTGTCTGATACTTAGAAGTGTGAGGAAGAAGCTACACAGTTAATCAGGGTCCCCTCTCTCTGAATCAGGAAAGGTGGGCAGGCTGCGTGTGGGCCGCGGGCCATACGTTGAGTATCACTGTTTGAAATGTGAACAATGTTCTGCTGCAGTCAATGGACTAAACCAGAGAAGAAGAAAACAGACTTTACCATGAAGATCCTCAGTGTGGATCAGTATAATATCAGCCTGATGTCTGCAGTTTAGTGTCAGCACAACTTTCACATCATATTCATCTCAGCACAACTAAAACATGCTGACTGACCTCAGAGTTTCAAGTTTACATCCTGGACTCTCCAGGAAACCACACAGATGCTTCACTCCTGGATCCTGCAGCTTGTTGTTGTCGCTCAGGTCCAGCTGTCTCAGATGGGAGGGGTTGGACTTCAGTGCTGCTGCCAGATAATCACAGCTGATCTCTGACAAACCACAGCTCTTCAATCTGTATAAAGAATGAAAGATGTAAGTTTATTAGACAAAGAGCTTGAAATCATTCAGTGTTTCATCATCTGTTCAGAGCTGAAGAAGGTTCAGAATGTAGAAGTTTAGAAAATGGAAACTCCAAACAGCTGAAGCCAACAGGAAGCAGCTTCAAACAAACACAACAAGAGAAAAAACTCTGAATGTTTCACATTAAAGTCGTACATTTCTCATAAAAACAGGACAAAGACTTGAAAAAGTCGTGTTTTTCCTTCCAGGAACCACATGGCTTCACTTTTAAAGGTGAAGTGTGACAGAAATGGACATATTTGAAGTCCAACACCTTTTTCCAGTCACATTATTAAAGCAGACAAACTACAAGCTCATTTTCATTGCAACAAGTCATCTTCTGACCTGGACTAACAACACTGGTCTCCATGTGCAGCTGGCTGTGAGACCAGTGCTCAGGGAGCGTCTACAAAGTGCAACACTGAAAGAACATCACACACTCATTTGCTTCCAGCACTTTCACACAAACATCTACTGTCATTATTGTCACCAAACTCTGTGGATCCTTTATTGCAAATTCAAATGGGATCAAATGGTCAGACAAAAGAGGGTTATGAGGAAATATGATGAAATGTTGTGTATTAGCAGCAACTTATTGAATCATTTTCCTCAGAAACCAAACAAAATGATTGACAAACATGTTTTTACAAACTCAGTGTTGGACTTGGATCAGCAGGATAAGCTGATGTTTAAAGGCATTTGAGTCTCGCTGTATGAGAGTCCAGTTCTTACTCAATATTTATGGATGATGTTCTTTCAGTGTTGCACTTTGTCGACGCTCCCTGAGCCTCACAGCCAGCTGCACATGGACCAGCTGACATTACCCAGCATTAGAGGCGGCTGTAAAAAATTCATGTTCCCATTTAAATGGTTTTAATTTGAATAAAACGATGTTGATTCATTCAATCCTGAATCGATGTTTAATATAAATGTATTTTTCCAGAATCTCAGGTTAAAGCTCACAAACTATTTCAACAAGCAGCAAACAGCTAAAACAGTAAATGAGAGCAGCTAAACACACAAAGATGGAAACACAGAGCGTGGATCGTTCACTCGACGGCACGTACACGGACACGCCGTCGGGGCTGAAAGTGGACAGCTCACAGATCCTGAAGCTGCAGGTTTCATCTGTCTCCAACCAAAACTGAGTGAAGCAGCAGCAAAAGAAGATCCAAACTCTGCTTCACGTTTGATCAATATGCTCATGAATTCTCTCTGACTTTGGCTGTTCCTGCCTGCACAGCTCTCTCTCTCTCAGTGTACTCCAAGAACAGCTTCAAACATCTGTTTCTGCATCATTCACTGTTTATTAGCCACCAGTCTGCTGTTGTGTTCAGTGCTGTCGGCCTCTGACAGTAAAGCCTCATTTCTGCTGTTCCATGGAAACTTTTTGAAATGATGACAGATTACAAACTCTCAGCTGTGTCTGTAATCAAACCTCTGTAACTTTGCTTCACTTCAGCAGCATCAGCTCATGTTCACATGTTGCTTCATGGTTTGCTTCAGTTTTTGATCGACTGCAGAATATTTTGAAGGTTATCTGCTATAAAAAGCCAGAAGAGGAAAATCTGCTTCATGTGTTTCTGTTTGATCCTCAGTGACTTTGACACAAAGGCCTCTGCTGTGATGATCACACCTCTGATCAAGTCTCACAGTGTCACAACTGATAAATGATCAGAGTTAGAATATTTCTGACTGTCTGCTGTGTGCCGTGACCTTTGACCTGCTAAAGACAGTCAGCTGTGGATTATTCATTGTTGTGTCTGATACTTAGAAGTGTGAGGAAGAAGCTACACAGTTAATCAGGGTCCCCTCTCTCTGAATCAGGAAAGGTGGGCAGGCTGCGTGTGGGCCGCGGGCCATACGTTGAGTATCACTGTTTGAAATGTGAACAATGTTCTGCTGCAGTCAATGGACTAAACCAGAGAAGAAGAAAACAGACTTTACCATGAAGATCCTCAGTGTGGATCAGTATAATATCAGCCTGATGTCTGCAGTTTAGTGTCAGCACAACTTTCACATCATATTCATCTCAGCACAACTAAAACATGCTGACTGACCTCAGAGTTTCAAGTTTACATCCTGGACTCTCCAGGAAACCACACAGATGCTTCACTCCTGGATCCTGCAGCTTGTTGTTGTCGCTCAGGTCCAGCTGTCTCAGATGGGAGGGGTTGGACTTCAGTGCTGCTGCCAGATAATCACAGCTGATCTCTGACAAACCACAGCTCTTCAATCTGTATAAAGAATGAAAGATGTAAGTTTATTAGACAAAGAGCTTGAAATCATTCAGTGTTTCATCATCTGTTCAGAGCTGAAGAAGGTTCAGAATGTAGAAGTTTAGAAAATGGAAACTCCAAACAGCTGAAGCCAACAGGAAGCAGCTTCAAACAAACACAACAAGAGAAAAAACTCTGAATGTTTCACATTAAAGTCGTACATTTCTCATAAAAACAGGACAAAGACTTGAAAAAGTCGTGTTTTTCCTTCCAGGAACCACATGGCTTCACTTTTAAAGGTGAAGTGTGACAGAAATGGACATATTTGAAGTCCAACACCTTTTTCCAGTCACATTATTAAAGCAGACAAACTACAAGCTCATTTTCATTGCAACAAGTCATCTTCTGACCTGGACTAACAACACTGGTCTCCATGTGCAGCTGGCTGTGAGACCAGTGCTCAGGGAGCGTCTACAAAGTGCAACACTGAAAGAACATCACACACTCATTTGCTTCCAGCACTTTCACACAAACATCTACTGTCATTATTGTCACCAAACTCTGTGGATCCTTTATTGCAAATTCAAATGGGATCAAATGGTCAGACAAAAGAGGGTTATGAGGAAATATGATGAAATGTTGTGTATTAGCAGCAACTTATTGAATCATTTTCCTCAGAAACCAAACAAAATGATTGACAAACATGTTTTTACAAACTCAGTGTTGGACTTGGATCAGCAGGATAAGCTGATGTTTAAAGGCATTCGAGTCTCGCTGTATGAGAGTCCAGTTCTTACTCAATATTTATGGATGATGTTCTTTCAGTGTTGCACTTTGTAGACGCTCCCTGAGCCTCACAGCCAGCTGCACATGGACCAGCTGACATTACCCAGCATTAGAGGCGGCTGTAAAAAATTCATGTTCCCATTTAAATGGTTTTAATTTGAATAAAACGATGTTGATTCATTCAATCCTGAATCGATGTTTAATATAAATGTATTTTGCCAGAATCTCAGGTTAAAGCTCACAAACTATTTCAACAAGCAGCAAACAGCTAAAACAGTAAATGAGAGCAGCTAAACACACAAAGATGGAAACACAGAGCGTGGATCGTTCACTCGACGGCACGTACACGGACACGCCGTCGGGGCTGAAAGTGGACAGCTCACAGATCCTGAAGCTGCAGGTTTCATCTGTCTCCAACCAAAACTGAGTGAAGCAGCAGCAAAAGAAGATCCAAACTCTGCTTCACGTTTGATCAATATGCTCATGAATTCTCTCTGACTTTGGCTGTTCCTGCCTGCACAGCTCTCTCTCTCTCAGTGTACTCCAAGAACAGCTTCAAACATCTGTTTCTGCATCATTCACTGTTTATTAGCCACCAGTCTGCTGTTGTGTTCAGTGCTGTCGGCCTCTGACAGTAAAGCCTCATTTCTGCTGTTCCATGGAAACTTTTTGAAATGATGACAGATTACAAACTCTCAGCTGTGTCTGTAATCAAACCTCTGTAACTTTGCTTCACTTCAGCAGCATCAGCTCATGTTCACATGTTGATTCATGGTTTTCATGGTTGATTCACCTCATTTTTTTAAAAATGACCTCTGACAGGAAAGTCTCATTTCTGCTGCTCAACACTGAAGAAATGTAAATTTTCAAAACGATGACAAATTGGAAAACACAGAGCTGTGTCTCTTTTTTTTTGTGTGTGTCCCGTTTGGATCTTTAGCCATCAGAGTTGTTGTCTTAACGCCAAGAAAGATGCCAAGCGGATTTATTTTACCAAGTGGATCATCATGGCCTTTCCATATTGGTCCATTTGATTGACCTTTATTATAATTATGAATTTATTTTATTTTCGGTTGCTACAAACGGGACAGACATGACTGGGGGACAGGACAGGGAGAGAGAATGAAAGAAAGAGAGGGAGAGAAAGAAAACCAAAGGGGAGAAGAGACGGTGAGAAAGGGGGGAAGAAAAAAAGAAAAACAAACAAAACACCTGGATCACCTGTATGGAGAAAAAAAAACAGAAGAGAAAGCAAACAACATAATAAAAACAGCACCATCACAATAAACTAGCTAGTAGTAGATAACAGTAGATACTAAATAATAAACGATATTGTGCAGCACGCAAGATAGACAGCGCACAATGTGCTTAGAGGAAGCAGCCATAAAGGTGTAGTCCGCGTCTGTGAATACCCGTGTGTACACCTGTGTGCACACCTGTGTGGATCAGCATGCTTGTATTCCAAAGGTTTCTCCATGTAACGATCTGCTAGGGAGTGTGGGGAGCCATAGCCCCGTCCACCAGGGTATGAAGCAGGTATGGAGGAGATCCAGGCCCCAGATATCCAGAGGCCCCAGAGTACAAGGACCCGAGGAGGACCACCAAAAGGGGGGGAATCGCCAATCGGCCACCAGGAGTGAGCCGGTACATACATGAGCGCCCAGCCCCAGACGACAAGGACCACCAACACACCAACGTCTGAGGGCATCAGCCACCGGCAGGGAGTGTGGTGAGGGGAGATAGGCCTCCGTACTTTGGAGGGCCTGAGATGTACCCAGAGAGGTTGAGTCTAAGACCCAACCTGACACATAGACAGGCGCACGCGGACACAAACGTGCATTCCCACCCCATATGCACAACCAAATACTCGGCACTCACCCAACGTGTAGACAGACACAAATAGAAACTGCACAGACCGTCGCACTCCCCAAACATACTCTATATCCCAAGTCCAGGTACCCCCGCCCTCAGAGGGGCAAGCCGCACCTAAACCCAGGAGATGTAACCCTTCTCTCTGGGGCGGAGGCAAGCGGACCACCTCTTTGATTAGAGCTGTGTCTCTAGTCAAAGCAGAGATGGAACGATGCCACTTTTTATGTCCGATATCGATATGAATCCAATATAGTCGATTTTATAATCAAACGTTTTTTTAATATCTTGCTGCATTTTGTATAAGTTCATACTCAAGTTTAAAAAATCTAAACACTAAAGCTGTTCAGTTATACCTGTCTGCAAAAACACACTGCAGCCAAAACATTAGACAATACTGATCTTTGTATTTTGATGCGGACGTCAAAAACTCTTTGGTTGTGAATAAAAGAAGTGCAACATCAGCACAAAATAATGTTTCTATTGAACAACTAACACAAACAGGTTGTAGAATGGAGCCTTTTATACTCACAGCTGAACAGAAACAACATCCAGAGTGGAAAACAGTGCAAACAACTGCAAACAGGCTTCATGACACTCATGTTTGATCAGGATGGATGTCAGTGTGAGCTGTTTCTATCACATTTAACCTCACAATCAATTTTGTCTCATTTCTATACAAAACTTAACACAAGTATGAAAAAAGTGTTTTTGATTGTTTTGTTTTTTGAACCATGAAACTGTTTAACAACACAGTTTGTTTCAAAGTCAAACTTGAGTCTGTCCATCGTTCGGTCAGACTGAGCAATGACAGCACACAGACGTAGACAACAGCTCTCTGAAACACCAAACTCAGGTCCTGTTGATGCTGATATACAGTGACACAGTTACATGGGTGATTCATCCTTTTAACTTTATCTTTAAACAGCTGCAGCTGTCACTGACAGCGCATGTGGTACTTTAACCTTTGGACTGTTTTCATCAGTTAATTATGGAGTTACTACAAAGAGTGAAACTATAGGATGATCTGTCTGCTGTCACTGGGTGGTGCTGAGGTCTGAATCTGAGGACGGCTCCTGTAGTCACAACAAGAACACAATCATCACAAACTGAAATATAAATATGATGGAGTAGAGCTTGAATTAGCTCCAGAATTTAAATATCTTGGGGTCATTCTAGACCCAACATTATCCTTCAAGAGTCACATAAATAAAGTGTCCCAGGTACTTAAATTTAATAATCGAAATTTTAATCATATACGTAATAATTTAAATATGAATGTTGCAAAAACTTATTTTTACTCAATGATCATCTCTCATATGGACTATTGTTTGATGTCCTGGTCACTTGCTTGTCCAACAACACTTAAAACTATTGAAAACATTTATAAAAGAAGTTTAAAACTACTTGACAAAAAACCGACTTCCCACCACCACTGTCATGTGTTAAAAAACATAAATTACTGAACTTCAATAACTAGGTGAAACTTAAAAGAGTGAGTTTAATATATAAAGTCTTACACTCCCTTGCTCCACCACCATTAAAGCAGTTCATTAGGCATAAAGAAAGCTCAGACAGGACCACTCGAGCTACAATCCGAGGAGACTTGTTTATACCCCACAGACGGACAGCATTTGGGCAGAACGTCCTCTCTGTCCAGGGAGGCCATCTGTGGAACAGTCTTCCTCAACCCATTAGAGAATGCTCTACACTCAGTTTGTTTAAGGCAAAGGTGAAAAACTGGTTATGGACAAATCAAGTGTGCGATCATGTATGAATTGTACAGTTTTAATGTTTTATTTGGGAACAGAATGGTGTGTGTGTGTAAGTTTGGTGACGGAGTTTTTATTATGAATGAATGATGAATTTTTATGAATTATTATGTCTATTTTTTATGCTTAAGGACAACAGATGGAAATTAGTCCTTGGCTATAATCTGGTATGTTTACATTCATGTAATTTTTTTTTACATTTATGTTCATTAACATGCACTGTCCTAAATAAATTAATAAATAAATAAATAAATAAATAAAGTTTATCTCTCAAATCTGAAACAAAGCTGATCCTTCTGTCCTCACACACTCGGGAGTGTTCTTCTCTTCTCTTACATTTTTTCAGTCCTACAGTTCTGCTGACAGCTGACATATGAGCTGTTTATTTAAAAAAAGCCTTATATACGAACAGATGTTCCTATATCATGTTCACCTTTGAGTTGTTGGAGCTTTATAAATGGACATCTGCAAAGATGTGATGATGGAGCAGGTTTCAGTGCTGCTGCATCCTGGTCACAACATACGGAGGTGGTATCAGCACTGGTATCAGCACTGGTATCAGCACTGGTATTGAAGAAGAAATATTAATGCTTCAAACTATTTGTCTTAAAGGATGGAAGCTGTACAGAGTTCTGCACATGTGTCTTTGTGAACATACCTCATTAACAATATTTCAGACAGTTTTTAACCTGAATATTTGCAACAAACTCAGTATAAAAAATACAGTCAGTGCTAAAAAATTAATCAGTCGAAAAATTAAAATTTTAACTTAAGCTGCCAAGAGGAAGTCGTTGGTTTCAGTAAATATCGGGCTTTGCTATTTGATCGGTTTTTACAGATTAATGAGGAGTTACTGAAGTGCCAGGTTTTTAAAGTAGGTGTTACTGTCTTTACACATGTGGAGACTGAAAACATGGTGCTGTTTAATAAGATATTTAATATTCAGCTCTGCACAGGAGCTGCAGCAGGGTGCAGCCTGTTGCCTTTACAGTATAATACTTGTAATAAAAGTACAGTAACGGTAATTAGTGACTGAGCAGCCCGGGGCGTTTCTCTTGATTTCTTTAGTCAGGGTAAATTCATTCACCTGCACGGGTTAGCTAAACAAACCCTGACGGCCGAGTGCTCATCTTAGCTAGCTAGGTCTCAGGACCGAGCTAAGGACGGTAGTTACGGAGTAGCTTACAAACACGTTTAACTTACCGAAAAAGTGCAGCGGGGCCTCGGGTCCTTCTGTCGGGTAGTCCAGTTTACTGAAGAACACCTCAGGCTGTCAGGTTAAAACACTCGGTCGTGTCTTCGTAGCGTAAACGCTGGCCGTCCTCTCAGAGCCTACCTCTATCTGCTATTCCCGAACAGAGATACGCAAGTTTCTCCGTGACTGCAGCTGCCAGTCAATTCAATTCAATTCAATTCAATTCAATTCAATTTTATTTATATAGCGCCAAATCACAACAAAAGTCGTCTCAAGGCGCTTCATAGATACAGAGAAAAACCCAACAATCATATGACCCCCCTATGAGCAAGCACTTTGGCGACAGTGGGAAGGAAAAACTCCCTTTTAACAGGATGAAACCTCCGGCAGAACCAGGCTCAGGGAGGGGCGGCCATCTGCTGGTTGGGGTGAGAGAACGAAGACAGGATAAAAGACATGCTGTGGAAGAGAGACAGAGGTTAATAACAGATATGATTCAATGCAGAGAGGTCTGTTAACACATAGTGAGTGAGAAAGGTGACTGGAAAGGAAAAACTCAATGCATCATGGGAATCCCCCGGCAGCCTACATCTATTGCAGCATAACTAAGGGAGTATTCAGGGTCACCTGGTCCAGCCCTAACCAGAGGTGGGACCAAGTCATTGTTTTGCAAGTCTCAAGTAAGTCTCAAGTCTTTATCCTCAAGTCTCAAGTCAAGTCTCAAGTAATGTCAGGCAAGTCAGAGTCGAGTCACTGGTGTAAAAGTCCGAGTAAAGTCACAAGTCTGAAATTTTGAATTTCAAGTCCTTTCGAGTCTTTAAAAAAAAACGAAAAAAAGCATGTTGCAGTTATATGCTAAATGTAAATATTAGACCATGTAATTTTTAAATCTGTGTTTTTCTCAACACATGACAAAATAGTGAACTTAGAAAATATACACAAATTGTGAAATTGCACCTCTTTAAAATGCAGCTCAATTAAACTTAGCTCCAAGAATAATTTTCACCGACAGTTCTGAGATAAGCTGCATGTTATTCTTGGATGCGCTTGTAGGACCGGCTTTAAAATCGCATGACAAAAATATCATACATAAATAAATGATATTTTAAAAAAATATATAATTTAAAAAAAAACTGCATCACCAACGTAGCCTGGAAAACATTTGCTAGTTAGATGAAGTCAGCTATCTCATCGTAGCATATTTATATGCATATTTATAATTATACGGTTCTTGGAGTGAGTGCATACACTCATGAAGTTTAGTAACTTCCGGTCACTGCAACAAGCCCAGGTACAGTTTACCGACGGATGGGTGCAGGACCTTGAAATGCACCGTGTAGAAAGTAAAGACCATCGTACGTATCATAAGTTTACCAGTCTCACAAATCGTCGTCATAAATACACATTCGTTAACCGTTTATTAATAGGACCTTTGAGCTCAACGGTAGTTAATTAGCAGTGGAAATAATTTCTGGTAGCATCACAGAAATGTAGCAGTGACAATAATATTGTATGCTGTAATCGTACTGGACAATTAGTGATACAAAACAACTGTTTTACCCTGTGAATAAAAGTATATGTTTTTGTCAATGTACCATAATAACAGAAGCGAAACACAATATTCTGTCAGGACAATTCACTATTTATGCACAACAAACAAAGGAGCATAGCGCGACAATTTCTGTTCAGCGCCAGACTTGCTTGTAACCTATATCACCAATTATGTTAAGAAAAATGACGCATTAACTACAACAGCAGACTGACCTTTGTGGAAATGCTTGGAGCAGACTATCCTGTGAGCTGGAGTGTTCTGAGACGTTATATTTGATCTTTGAATGGCTGCAATCCAGTCGCATCTTTGTTACTTCGGAAACATGGCTCGAACAATTTCTCTTCAACGACGTAATCCGATAACAACCGATCTCTTTACCCGTCGGCTTCCCGTGGCTGTCATGCGACCAGCTATTGCAGTTAATAACACAACAGCTTCTTGACATTTTTGTGTTTCTTTTTATCGCTGTGTGACTGGTTTCAATTGAAAGCCTGCGTGCGCTAGTACCGCTTGCCACGAGTTCCCAGAATCCTTTGCGGTTCTACCCGTGAATGACGTCACATTTTCAATCTCTATATAATATGCATGTTAAATTTTATATTTGGGGTAAAATATCAAGTCTTTTCAAGTAAACCGGTTCAAGTCCAATTCAAGTCCCAAGTCATTGGTGTAAAAGTCCAAGTCAAGTCACAAGTCTTACAACATTTTTTCAAGTCAAGTCTAAAGTCATAAAATTAATGACTCGAGTCTGACTCGAGTCCAAGTCATGTGACTCGAGTCCACACCTCTGGCCCTAACTATATGCTTTAGCAAAAAGGAAAGTTTGAAGCCTAATCTTAAAAGTAGAGATAGTGTCTGTCTCCCGAATCCAAACTGGAAGCTGGTTCCACAGAAGAGGGGCCTGAAAACTGAAGGCTCTCCCTCCCATTCTACTTTTAAATACTCTAGGAACAACAAGTAGGCCTGCAGAGCGAGAGCGAAGTGCTCTAATAGGGTGATATGGTACTACAAGGTCATTAAGATAAGATGGGGCCTGATTATTTAAGACCTTGTATGTGAGGAGCAGGATTTTGAATTCAATTCTGGATTTAACAGGAAGCCAATGAAGGGAAGCCAAAACAGGAGAAATCTGCTCTCTCTTTCTAGTCCCTGTCAGGACTCTTGCTGCAGCATTTTGGATTAGCTGAAGGCTTTTCAGCGAGTTTTTTGGACATCCTGATAATAATGAATTACAGTAGTCCAGCCTGGAAGTAATAAATGCATGAACTAGTTTTTCAGCATCACTCTGAGTCAAAGCTGCTATGATGACGTTACACCCCATTTTAACATCACCGCTGTCGGAATTAGAATCAAACTTGGACATAAATCAGCGTGATGAGAACTATACCTCCAAAGGTCGGGTAGGCCAGAAGTAAACGGCTATGAAATGGGACGGTCTAGCCTTCAGATTAGCATCACCACTGTCTCGGTGGAGTTTAATAAACTCAGCTGTCTGCTCCTTGCTATCTAAAATATAACAGGACACTGGAGTAAACTCTCGACCATCTCACACTTCTGCTTAATCAGTTTTCTGTTTGACGTTTATTCAGCTGTGTGAAAACCACCCGGGGGATTAATAAAGTGGCTTGCAAAAGTATTCAGTCCCCTTGAACTTTTCCCCATTTTGTCACATTACAGCCACAAACACGAATCATTTTTTATTGGACTTCCACGTGACAGACCAACACAAAGTGGTGCACACGTGAGAAGTGGAACGAAAATCATACATGATTCCAAACATTTTGTACAAATAAATAACTGCAAAGTGGGGTGTGCGTAATTATTCAGCCCCTGAGTCAATACTTTGTAGAACCAGCTTTTGCTGCAGTTCCAGCTGCCAGTCTTTTAGGGTCTGTCTCTACCAGCTTTGCACATCTACAGACTGAAATCTTTGCCCATTCTTCTTTGCAAAACAGCTCCAGCTCAGTCAGATTAGATGGGCAGCGTTTGTGAACAGCAGTTTTCAGATCTTGCCACAGACTCCTGATTGGATTTAGATCTGGACTTTGACTGGGCCGTTCTAACACATGGATATGTTTTGTTTTAAACCACTCCATTGTTGCCCTGGCTTTATGTTCAGGGTCGTTGTCCTGCTGGAAGGTGAAGCTCCGCCCCAGTCTCAAGTCTTTTGCAGACTCCAAGAGGGTTTCTTCCAAGATTGTCCTGTATTTGGCTCCATCCATCTTCCCATCAACTCTGACCAGCTTCCCTGTCCCTGCTGAAGAGAAGCACCCCCAGAGCATGATGCTGCCACCACCATATTTGACAGTGGGGATGGTGTGTTCAGAGTGATGTGCAGTGTTAGTTTTCCACACAGAGCATTTTGAACAAAAAGTTCCATTTTGGTCTCATCTGACCAGAGCAGCTTCTTCCACATGTTTGCTGTGTCCCCCACATGGCTTGTGGCAAACTGCAAACGGCACTTCTTATGGTTTTCTGTTAACAATGGCTTTCTTCTTGCCACTCTTCCATAAAGGCCAACTTTGTGCAGTGCACGACTAATAGTTGTCCTATGGACAGATTCCCCCACCTGAGCTGTAGATCTCTGCAGCTCATCCAGAGTCACCATGGGCCTCTTGGCTGCATTTCTGATCAGCGCTCTCCTTGTTCGGCCTGTGAGTTTAGGTGGACAGCCTTGTCTTGGTAGGTTTACAGTTGTTCCATACTTCTTCCATTTCTGAATGATGGCTTGAACAGTAGTGATGTGACGTTCTGTATCGAGGCTTCGAAGCGTGTGTCGAGTAATGGAGGGGGCGTTTCCGCGAAGCGCGTATCGAGGCTTGCTTCATTTATGGGAGGAGCTGAAAATGATGACGTCCGAAGCCTCGCTGTCCGGCTGTACTACGTGACTGGTTCAGGAAGCGGTTCAAACTTTGCCGCGAGCTATGACAGCGATATAAACCCCTCAGACCCCATTCAAAATGTGGGCGTTTGATGGAGAGTTGCGGTTAGTGAGAGTTAGAGACAGTTTGGAAAAAAAAGAAATCGCCTACGACCTGCCACAGTGGAGAAACTGTTGTTTTTAAATAAAAACCAATGATGTGTCCCCTAAACACTAATCACTAGGGGTGCAACGATATTCTTATCAATATTGAACCGTTCGATACAGTGCTTTCGGTTCGGTACGCATATGTATCGAACAATACAAAATTTGTAATTTATTTTATCAACTTTCCTTCTGACGATGCTGTCTGTGTTGAGCGCTCAGTGAATCTGCGTTCGACTACTCCGCCTAGGCTGTACTGTCCAGCGCAGATCCACTGAGCGCTCAACACAGACAGCATCGTCAGAAGGAAGAGCGCAGGGCAAGCTAGCGAGACAGAAGTTAAGCACTCCTTGCAACTTGGACCTCGCCCACCCTCATTCAGATCTGGCATTTGGAATTATTTTGGTTTTCATGTGACGTATGACCCTGAAGGTAAGCGAGTCATGGACTAAAGTAAAACAGTATGTTGGATGTGCCGTGCAATGCTCAATTACATGGGTGGGAGCTAGTGTGTTAGCGCAGTTAGCTCGTTAACGTGTTGGCCGTCTAGCCCCATGCACGGGGCGATCGGCGGTAGCTCGTTAACGGAGATTTGCCGTGTTGTGGCGTTAAGGTCATTTCAACAAGATTAACCTGAAAGCACTAGTGGGAACATAACGAATATGACTGCACATTTACACCGACATTATCCTAGTGCAAAGACAAAGATGAGTGATTCCTCAATCAGATACAGGGCTCGCAATATCGCTAGCCCGACGTCCCGGGGCTAGCGATTTTTTCAGTCGGGGTACCAAAATCTATCTCTGCCCTGCCCGTCGGGCTATTGTAGGAAGGAAAAATATATGTCAATGCTTTTGCATTCTTTCGGAAATGTAGCTGGGTAATTATGTCATTGGCATCGGTGAGCCACTGTCAATATGTGACATATTGAAATCGCGTTTGAATTTGCGCTTGTTTTTTTGCTTTCACTTTGCAAGCGTGCGAACTGTTTATAGAGAGCGACAGCACTGATTGGTGAGTGATGATAATTTGTGCACCAATTCCTCTGACATTGTCTTATTAATCGTTAGCTTACTATGCAAACATGACAAGTGAAATCTCCCGCAGCTTAAACATGTGAGAAGTTGATCGCGCAGAGAATCGCTGAGCTTATGTGAGTGCGTGTGTAAAAGCAGCAGAATATATAATTTAGTTCTGCTGAGCCAAATAAGACAGGTCAGGGTGAAGAAGTGACAGCCAAAGAAAAGCTTACCACAAAACGGAGAAGTTATGACAAATCAGACTATAAGGTAAAAAGAAAGTGCAGCTTTATGGTTTCATGGACAAAAGAATTTCTGTGGCTGCAATATGACGAGCTATATAACCAGGGGTGCACATAAGTGGTTCGCATTCGCTGTCAAAATAAAAAACACGCACAAGGGTTAGGGTTAAATTTAAAAACTGTACTTTTGAGTTAAAATATATATTTATAATTTTAATAAATGACAAATTAAAAAGGCATGAACATTTTTTTTGTATCGAAAAAATATCGAACCGTGACACCAAAGTATCGAACCGAACCGAACCGTGAATTTTGTGTATCGTTGCACCCCTACTAATCACTGTCCTTGCCTCAATGTTACAAAAGCACAACCACTGTCCACACCTCACCTCACAGTATATGATCATTTCCATTTTAGGCATTTCCAAATAATCATTTTCCATACTGCCAGCATAAATATACACAGTATACTGCCATCACTACAATATATATACAATATCACTACAATACACACTCCTTTTGTTGTTGACATTTACAGGCTGTGTGCAAAATGCCACACTCTTCAAATTCATGCCAACTAATATTTTTACGTCCAGTAGGTGTCCTGCTAGAGCAAATGAAGCTTCAAGAAGCTTCGCGTTGGGGTGAACCAATTGGATGAAAAGCTTCAGTGCTTCATGAGGCTTCATCTGCCCATCACTATTGAACAGTGCTCCGTGGGATGTTCAAGGCTTGGGAAATCTTTTTGTAGCCTAAGCCTGCTTTAAATTTCTCAATAACTTTATCCCTGACCTGTCTGCTGTGTTCTTTGGACTTCATGGTGTTGCTGCTCTCAATATTCTCTTAGACAACCTCTGAGGCCGTCGCAGAGCAGCTGTATTTGTACTGACATTAGATTACACACAGGTGCACTCTATTTAGTCATTAGCACTCATCAGGCAACGTCTATGGGCAACTGACTGCACTCAGACCAAAGGGGGCTGAATAATTACACACACCCCACTTTGCAGTTATTTATTTGTAAAAAATGTTTGGAGTCATGTATGATTTTCATTCCACTTCTCATGTGTACACCAGTTTGTGTTGGTCTTTCACGTGGAATTGCAATAAAATTGATTCATGTTTGTGGCTGTAATGTGACAAAATGTGTTAAAGTTCAAGGGGACCGAATACTTTTGCCACTGTAAAGGTTTATTTTGTCTAATCTAATCTAATAACTTTAATCTCAGCCAAACTGATTTACTCAGGAACAAATAAAACACTGAAAAAAGTCAAACAATAACATTTTTAGGTTGTCTAAGTCACTTATATATTACGTTTAACCTGAGTAGCGAAAGACCGCGGTGATCTGAACATGATGTGCCGGGAGTTTGCTGTTCTCGGCGGCTCTACTGACCCTCGAGCTCTCGGCGAGCTATCGAGCTGGTGGGTAACAGACGTCTCAGAAACGTCGGAGCACTTTTGCAAATATGCGATATCTTGATAAACTGAGCAGATATTTAAAGTTTACACAGCTACATTCTCACCTGAAAATATGTTAAAAGTTTATTTTGTGACCCAGAAAGAGTAATAAGAGTAATATTGAAAACTTAGTAGCGACCGCCATTGCCGGAAAGTGGAATTGGATGGGCCACGCTATGAATTCTGGGATATGGTGGGCCACGAAGGACACACCCGACCCATCCTTTAATTTTGGGGAAAAGGAGGACGCATTGGTCGGCTGCATTCGGAGGAGTCTATGAATTTGGACAGCCTTCATCGTGTCGCTGTGACGTAATCGGTCTACAAATGCGTCCTCAGGAGGATGCAGCCCATGAATTTGGACACCCCCTATGTTTACTACTGCATAGACACATTGAATTTCCAACACAAGGAAACGACTTTTTGGATAATGTTTTCACCACCCAGAGAGGAGATTACAAAGCCCCCCACCCACTTTGGTGCCTCTGATCACATCACTGTTATGCTAATGCCAGCATACAGGCCCCTGGTCAAAGTCACTAAACCAGTTCGTAAGCAGGTACGTGTGTGGCCAGAAGGACCTGCAATACTGCTTTTCCACCACAGACTGGGAGATCCTTAAACAGGCCGCCACACATGACAACACCACAGACCTGCAGGAATATACAGAAAATGTCATTGGCTACATCTCAAAAGGCATCGATGAGGTCATAGAGACCACTGTCCAGGCCAATCAGAAACCATGGCTCACAGGTGAGGTCTACAGGCTCCTGAGGGTGAGAAATGCAGCCTTGAAAGCTGGGGATGAGGTGAGCCTAACAACAGCAAGGGCAAACCTGTCACATGCATCAGAGAGGTGGAAATGCAGTGCTCCAGGAGGATTTTGCAAAGCTTCAGTGACAGCAGAGATACTCAGAGGCTGTGGCAAGGGATACAGACCATCACAGACTACAAGCCCACTCCTCAGACCGCTGTCGGGTCCACCATATTACCGTAAGAGCTAAGTGAAATTTTCTCTTGCTTTGAGACACAGAACGACACCCCAGCACAGAAGACTCCACCCCCCAACGATCGGGTGGTGACACTATCAACATGCTTGTCAGGACTGTTAAGATTCAAGAATTGAGGAAGGGTACAAGAGGTGATCGAAAAATAACCACACTGGTCCGGCCGGGTGAAGTCAAACGAAGATTTTAATTCACACGCGTGGGAAGACACTCTGTACGCAGACAGCCAGTAGTCCTCGACTTAATCAAAGCATGAACATATATTTTATAGCATCAGGGTTTGTTTACTGACGCCCCTTCATGCGTCACCGGTACATTTTATACATAGATCAGATCAACATCATCATGACTTTTCACCTAGAAAATCATCTTCTATTTTCATGGCGTGGTACTTTCCGTTCTTATCTTAAAGTGAATTGTTCCTCTTTCTTGTCTAGACAACAAGGACGGTTCCTCTAAATAAATTTAACTAATGTGTGTGTATGTGTTGACCTCACCTGCTCTTTGTGTCACCTCTTCACCTACTGTCTGTGTCTCGTCCTCAAATGCTCTTTCTCAATTCACCTGTTGCACTTCTGACCTTTTACCAGACCAGAGGCTCACTGAGACTATGTGTATGTCTTCTACTAAATAAATGTTTTAATCAAGAACCTCTACTTAAACCTTAATATAAAATGACCTGATATAAGTGTTTTGTAAGCATGTATTGCGATTCCTTCTATGGCTCCAAGTCACTTGCACAATAGATTGTCCGAACATCGCGCCGAACAAAGCTTCCGACCCCCAATTAATTGACCGAGCTCCAACTCTTTAATAAGCACAGATATGCATTGTGTATGAAATAGTCATAACTGCTTAAGGCCTTCTTAAAGCTATCTGTTACATTGTTAAAGCCTCGTCTTAGCCTGCGACTCAAAATAACTATCTGCTTTCACTTCTGCATACAACTTCCTGTCAGCCTGCAACTCAGTCTTTCTGAAAGAGACACTGTTTAAACCTCTGAATGCAATATCCATGCTGCAGATTATATTATTAATGCAATGGTAATAATGACAATTATTAAACAATAGCAGTAAAATAATTTCCCTTCTCCACAGGACCTGCTGCCATCAGGGAGGAGACTGAAGAGCCTCCGGGCCAGAACCAGGAGACTGAGAGACAGCTTCATCCAGGTTGTCAGGATGCTGAATTCACTCCCTGCTCTCACACACCAACTCCAGACCTGCATTCATCTTTTCCCTCTGAACCTCCCAAACATACAAACCCTGAGCCACCACCATTGCCCTTTCACTGACTGCCCTACTCCACCATTTGACCCTCTCATAAGAGGTGAAACATCTTCAAGGAAACTTAAAGAAGACGCTTTTCTTTCCAAGCTCCTTAGACTACGGTGACCTGGATGTCTGAGAACCTCCACAGACTGATTTTACAAGAACAACTTGTGTCAAAAAATCCCTAGCAGTGCCTCTCTGTCACATACACAAATCACTAGAGTTACAAATTTAATAACTTAAAAAACCTCAGAAAAACAGAACTGAGCAAAACAAACAAACAAACAAACAAAGAAACAAACAAACAAACAAACAAACAAACCAGAGACCTGGGGCCCGTTCTTCGTACGTCGCTTACTACATCCAAGATCAAATGACACATCCAAGACCAAATCATCGCGCTAACGGTGAGCTCGCTAATCCGGTTCTCCGAACACACCTGCTGTTGACGATTAGTACAGCTGGATGAAGTAATGTGAGATCACTGGGTGTCGTAAAAGGGGCTACACATCGATAGCAGAAACATTGATCGGCAACCCTCTGATTGGTCGGCGGAAATGTCGAAGGAGCGCGCTCGGTACTTTTCGGCAGCAGAGCAAGAACTCTTGAGTGAGGGATTTCAGGAGTTTCAGAGTTTAATCAGTTGTAGCCACAGCTGCCCTGGGGCAGACTGACAGAAGCCAGGCTGCCATATCGCGCCATCGGCCCCTCTGGCCAACACCAGTAGGCGGTAGGGTAGATTTATTATATTACACTATATTATCCAATATTATATTACATTATATTATAATATGTTATATTTTATCCTCTTTCACATTAGAGCCACAACAGGACCCACTAGAACATGGGAACAAGTAAAAGTGAAATATAAGAATATTCTACAGAATGGTAATATTTATCACTTATATTGCTTTTCGTCTCTTGGAAAGAGACCCTGGAATAATCTGTTTGTTCATAACAGCAACCAAGAAAAGGGCAGAGCAAAAAAGACAGGTGGTGGTCCTGCACCCCCTCGTCAACAAGTTGGTTAAGTAAATAATACCCTCACGGGAATATCGATATCTCTCTATGAGCACACTGTCGCGCTGAGCTAAAGGATCCTGTCTGTCCCGCAATATACGCTGGATTCTGAGGACTCTCCTTATCAATCTTGCACCTTCCGCAGTGGGTGGCTCGCGTATACGGACAGGACATGGCTGCGACAGACTTCCCAAATCCACCTTCGCTTTTATAGCCGTGGTCTCTCATCTTGATTACACGAAGTAATTTACAATTACTACTCTGAAATATGAATTACATCTGTAATAATCACATACATGTAATAGAATGTTAATAGTACATTTCCCTTTTTTAGGAAATGACCTGTATGTATCTGTGTGAAATCAATAAACAAACAAAGGGTTGCCGATCAATGTTTCTACTATCGATGCGTAGCCCCTGTTAAGCCACCCAGTGATCTCACATTACTTCATCCAGCTATACTAATCGTCAACAACAGGTGTGTTCGGAGTACCGGAATAGCAAGCTCAAAGTTGGCGCGATGATTTGATCTTGGATGTAGTAAGCGAGGTACGAAGAACGGACCCCAGGTAAGAACATTGTTGAGGTTTAAATTTATAATCTTAAATACTTATATGCTGATTATATTGCTTTATAAGAAAGGCCCAAATCTGAGTACACTCTGTGCCGACAGGACTGACAGGAAATTACATGCTTTTGCAGGCGAAAAGTGAAACTAAGCAGAGTGTTTGGTCGAAACTTAAAGTGTGTGTGATGTCTATATAAATGACTAGGCTTGCTGTTTTGTGCTTCAGACCTGGGGTTGTGTGTTCAGGTCTCCATATCCGGATATGTAAAATAAAGATAATCTTTTAAAGTAAAAAGACCACTTTTGAGCCGTGTCTTTTTGGCCGTAAAGAATACCAAAGGACCGGAATTTAATAACATTAAAACCAAACAATAAATGAGCAAAGTAGTGCATGATAAATATAGATGACAAATACAAAGTGCAATATAGAAACACTGGGTAAAAAGAAATGAACAATTAAAAAGGAGGATAAAAGATGTGAGCAGTAGTTAAACAGTAGAAATAAATATATAATAAACAAATAAAAATAGATAATAAATGAAAGCCAGGTCTGAAAGGTGAGTTTGGCTTTAAAAGCATGAAAACACACTGCTGTCTTCAGGAAGGCTGCTCCAGTAACTTTCTATGCTCGCTTTGAGGCTGCAGCTAAGGACTCCAACAATGCTAGTGCTAGCGGCGCTAACGGCTGCAGACAGGAAGATACTGCCAGCACCGGAAACGTGCTCGTCATCTCCGAGCATGAAGTAAGGAGAGCCTTCAAGAGAGTGAACACCAGGAAAGCAGCAGGACCAGACGGCATCCCAGGTCGTATCCTAAGAGACTGCGCATACCAGCTAGCTCCTGTGTTCACTGAGATATTCAACATCTCTTTATCTCAGTCGGTGATCCCCACATGCTTCAAAGAGTCCATCATTGTTCCTGTCCCGAAGAAACCCCACCCTGCTTCTCTCAATGACTATCGCCCTGTAGCCCTCACCTCAGTAGTGATGAAGTGCTTTGAACGCCTGGTCAGAGACTTCATCATTTCTTCACCACCAGACACACTGGACCCACTACAGTTTGCTTACCGTCCAAATCGTTCCACAGACGATGCCATCTCTCATCTCCTCCACACATCACTTACTCACTTGGACACTAGAAGGGGGAATTATGTTAAAATGCTCTTCATAGGGGGCAGGGATAGCTCAGTAGGTAAAGTGGGCACCCCATGATCGGAAGGTCGGCGGTTCGAATCCACTTAACGGCTACCCTGAGGTACCCCTGAGCAAGGTACCGTCCCTACACACTGCTCCCCGGGCGCCTGCTTAGTGGGCTGCCCACTGCTTCACTGAGTGAATGGGTCAAATGCAGAGAAAAACAAGTAATTTCCCCATGGGGATCAATAAAGTATCCATTATTATTATTATTATTATTATTATAGACTACAGCTCTGCATTTAACACCATAATTCCCTCCACACTCACCACCAAGCTGGAGCATCTGGGACTCAGCTCATCTATGTGTCAGTGGATCTCCAACTTCCTAACTGGCAGACCACAGGCAGTAAGGATGGGCCGACATGTCTCAGCCTCCACCACTCTCAGCACTGGAGCCCCCCAGGGGTGTGTTCTGAGCCCCCTGCTGTACTCTCTGTACACATATGACTGTGTGGCCACTACCAGCTCCACCACCATCATCAAGTTTGCTGACGACACCGTCGTGGTGGGCCTGATCTCTGATAACAACGAGACGGCCTACCTGAAGGAGATTAGGAATCTGGAGAACTGGTGCCAGAGGAACAACCTCCTTCTAAACATCAGTAAGACAAAGGAGCTGATAGTGGACTTCAGCACTAAGCAGGAGAGGAACTACCAGACCCCCGTCATCAACGAGTGCCCAGTGGAGAGAGTGGACAACTTCAAATACCTCGGAGTTCACATCACGCAGGACCTGTCATGGTCCTGTCACATCAACACCGTGGTGAAAAAGGCCCAACAGCGTCTCTACCACCTCAGACGCTCGAGAGACTTCCTTTTTTTTTTTTTTTTGTCCCGTTTGGATCTTTAGCCATCAGAATTGTTGTCTTAAGGCCAAGAAAGATGCCAAGCGGATTTATTTTACCAAGTGGATCATCATGGCCTTGCCATATTGGTCCATTTGATTGACCTTTATTATAATTATGAATTTATTTTATTTTCAGTTGCTACAAACGGGACAGACATGACTGTGGGATAGGACAGGGGGAAAGAATGAAAGAAAGAGAGGGAGAGAAAAAAAGAAAACCAAAGGGGAGAAGAGACAGTGAGAAGGGGGGGAAGAGAGAAAAAAACAAACAAACAAAAAAAACAAAACTCCTGGGTCACCTGTATGGAGAAAAAAAAACAGAGGAGAAAGCAAACAACAAAGAGCAACATAATAAGAAAAAAAAAGCACCATCACAATAAACTAGCTAGCAGTAGATATCGATAGTTACTAAATAATAAACGATATTGTGCAGCACGCAAGATAGCCAGCGCACAGTGTGCTTTGAGGCAGCAGCCAAGAAAGCTGTAGTCCGCGTCTATGAATACCCATGTGTACACCTGTGTGCATACCTGTGTGGATCAGCATGCTTGCATTCCAAAGGTTTCTCCATGTAATGATCTGCTAGGGAGTGTGGGGAGCCACAGCCCTGTCCTCTATGGTATCAAGCAGGTATGGAGGAGATCAAAACTCCAGACATCCAGAGGCCCCCAGAACACAAGAGACCAAGGAAGACCCACAGAGGGGCAGCCGCGCCACTGTCCCAGTAAGAGCTAAGGAGAGTCCCAGATGAGGGCTCATTCAGCAGCCGCGGAGCAGAAGCCAGGGGGAGTTGCAGTGACGCGCCCGTGAGCTCCGCCGGCAGCCAGCTGTGCCTGAGTGACCGAGCCCCAGGCCGAGAGGCCGGGGGCACCCCACCTCCGAAGTGGCCCGAGCGAGCCGCCAAGGAGTGAGCCGGTGTGTACCCGGACGCCGCTTGAGAGACTTCCAACTGCCCTCCAAGGTGCTCAGGAACTTTTACTCGTGCACCATAGAGAGCATCCTGACGGGAAACATCTTAACCTGGTTCGGGAACAGCACCATGCAGGACAGACGAGCTCTACAGAGGGTTGTGCGATCAGCTGAGCGCACCATCCGCTCCGAGCTCCCTGACCTGCACTCAATCTACAGCAGGCGGTGCTGGACCAAGGCCAGGAAGATCGTGAAGGACCTCAGCCATCCCAACAACAGACTGTTCTCTCTGCTGAGGTCAGGAAAGCGATTCCGCTCCCTGAAGACCAACACAGAGAGACTGAGGAGGAGCTTCTTCCCGCAGGCGATACGGTCTCTCAATCACACCACCACACAGTACTGACCCACACATACAGTTCTTACACACACACTGGACATTCTGGACATTGTTTTCACTTCATCACTTAAATCACTTTAAGCATATTTGCACTGCACAAGACATAATGTGGATTGCACAACACTGGACACTATATTCTTCATTTCAAGCTAATACTTGTACAGCTGCTGTTATTGTGTATATATTTATTTATATTTCTTCATACATTCTTATATAGTTCTATATTGTGTATTTTGTTGTACAGTTATTTTATTTTCAACTTTAATTTATGTATTTTATCTTATTCTTTCCCAGTTAAATTTACCCTTCATTCTAATTTGTGTTGTACAGTTATTTCATTTTTAACCTTAATTTATATTTTATTCCTTCCTAGTTAAATTTACCCTTTTTAATTTTTCATATTTATTTCCTATCTTATTCATAGCCTTTTCCTTTTTTGTTTTCTTTAGGTCACGAGCAGTTGTCCAAGCATTTCACTACATATCGTACTGTGTATGACTGTGTACGTGACAAATAAAATTTGAATTTGAATTTGAATTTGAATTTGAAAGTCATCTACATGTGGGTTTAGTTCTGACTTTAGGGACAAGTAAAAAAATAAAATAAAATAAAAACATCTGTCCAGACAACCTGACAGTCAAAAATATAAACTCAGGAACTTAAAAGGAAAATTGTGCTGACTTTGAATGTCCGCATCAAGATAAACTTACAGATTTAAGAGTCAAAAAGTGTCAAAACGTCTGTATCCTTACCTGAGAGTTTCAAGTTTACAGTCAGGACTCTTTAGTCCAACACACAGCAAATCCAATTCTGAATCCTGCAGGTAGTTCGAGCTCAGGTCCAGCTCTCTCAGATGATTGGATGGGGAGCTGAGAATTTCAGACAAAGCTTCAAAGCTTCTTTTTGAGAGTTTACAATCTCTCAGCCTGAGGAAGAATAACAATGGAGACATATTCTTTTATTCATCTAGCATTATTAAACATATTTGTTCATAGATTCACTTACAGCACTTTCTTGGATGCTTTGACCACTGGCAGCAGCTTCAAAAATGCCTTCTCTGAACGGGAGTATTTCTCCAGGTCGAACTCATCCAGATCTGATGACAGTAAGATGAAGACCAGAGCCGACCACTGAGCAGGAGACAGTTGATCTGTGGAGAGACGTCCTGATCTCAGGGACTGTTGGATCTCCTCCACTAGAGAACGATCATCCAGTTCATTCAGACAGTGGAACAGATTGATGCTTTTCTCTGCAGACAGTTTCCCACTGAGCTTCTTCTTGATGTACTGGACTGTTTCCTGATTGGTCTGTGAGCTACTTCCTGTCTCTGTCAGCATGCATAGAAGATCCTGATTGGTCTGCAGTGAAAGACCCAGGAGGAAGCGGAGGAACAAGTCCAGGTGTCCATTTGGACTCTTTAAGGCTTTGTCCACAGCACTCTGGTAGAAGTCTTTTACAGTAAGTGTTTTCTGGAAGATTTTAAAGCGAGGAGATTGTTTCTTAAGCAGGTTGACTCCAGAGTTGATGAAGGTCAGATAGACATGAAGAGCAGCAAAGAACTCCTGAATGCTCAGATGGACGAAACAGTAAACGACACCGGTGAACATGTGGCACTCATCAGCTTTAAAGATCTGTGTGAACACTCCTGAGTACACTGAGGCTGCTCTGATATCGATGCCACACTCTGTCAGGTCTGATTTATAGAAGATCAGGTTTCCTTTCTGCAGCTGATCAAAGGCCAGTTTTCCCAGAGACTCAATGATCTTCCTGCATGACTCTGTCTCAGCTCCTCCATCATACTTGATGTCCTTCGTTTTTAGGTGAAATAGCACAAGGCGTAGGTAGAGCTCTGTGAGAGTCTTAGGCAGATCTTTGCTCTCTTTGTTCTTCATGACAAACTCCAGAACTGTAGCAGTGATCCAGCAGAAGACTGGGATGTGGCACATGATGTGGAGGCTTCGTGATGTCTTGATGTGGGAGATGATGCTGCTGGCCTGCTCCGAATCTCCGAATCTCTTCCTGAAGTACTCCTCCTTCTGTGGGTCAGTGAACCCTCTGACTTCTGTCACCATGTCAACAATGTCACAAAGGATCTTATTGGCTGCTGCAGGTCGTGTGGTTATCCAGAGGCGAGCAGAGGGAAGCAGTTTCCCCCTGATGAGGTTTATCAGCAGCACATCCACTGAGGTGGACTTTCTAGGGTCAGTCAGGATTGCAGTTTTGTGGAAGTCCAGAGGAGGTCGACACTCATCCAGACCATCAAAGATGAACACAACCTGGAAGTCTTCAAAGATGTAGATTCCTGCTTTTTTGGTTTCAGTAAAGATGTGATGAACAAGTTCCACCAAGCTGAACTTTTCCTCTTTCAGCAGATTCAGCTCTCTGAAAGTGAATGGAAACATGAACTGGATGTCCTGGTTGGCTTTGTCTTCAGCCCAGTCCAGAGTGAACTTCTGTGTTAGGACTGTTTTCCCAATGCCAGCCACTCCCATTGTCAGCACTGTTCTGATTGGTTTATCTCTTCCAGGTGGGAGTTTAAAGATGTCTTCTTGTCTGATGGTTGTTTCTGGTCTGTCTGGTTTCCTGGATGCTGTTTCAATCTGTCTGACCTCATGTTCATCATTGACCTCTGCAGTCCCTCCCCCTGTGATGTAGAGCTCTGTGTAGATCTGACTCAGGAGGGTCGGGTTTTCTGTTGTAGAAATCCCCTCGAGCACACACTGGAACTTCTGCTTCAGGTCTGACTTGAGTTTGAGCTGACACTCAGTGAGAATCTCTGCATGAATAAACAGCAAATGACACAAATGAGAAAACTGCATTCTGGTTACTGTGGTTATGTGTTCAGTTCACTGGACTCTTGGTGTCATGATCCGAGTGAGTCTGAGTAACTTTCCACAGCATCAGCTCTCCTCCCCTGGGTGGAGCCCTCCTCACTCCTCCGTGCTCCTCACCTGTTGCCAATTACTCCGGCAGTATCTATGAGCAGCACTCACAATGAACCTTCTCCAGATTGTGTGCTTAGCACAGTCAGTTCTCTGCCTCACATTTTGTCTTGTGCTCCTCAGCTTGTTTCGCGTAACCCTCTTTTCCTGTTCCCTAGTCGGCACCTGGATACATCTTCCAACTCTCGCCATAAGTCACGCCTCAGGATTCTGGCCTGCCACTGCTGGGAAAACTCCCTCTTGCAAACTGCCATCCTCAGCTGCCTGCCTCCCTGTGCACCCACATCTCACTCTGTACCCAGATTTAATTCATCTCCTCCTCCAGCTGATCTCCACCTGCAGCCACGTAACACCTCTTAGTTTTTAAATCTTGGACTCATTCACTACACTGTGGACCACTCTGATTATTATCTCCTTTGTTCCAGTGATCCTGGATAGTTTCTATTCGCCCGATTCTGCCCCCGTTGTTCCTTTGACCTGCCTCAGCTTATGTTCTGGCCTCAGCTCTGCACTTCTCATAATACCTCGCTTGCTGTTGAATTTAGCCGTGATTCAGCTTTCTCCGTCAAGAAATCTAGTAAAATATATTTCTGTTAAAAGTCACTCAGCCTCCGTTTTTTGGTTCTGTGCTTGACTCCATTCCTTTTCATGAGCCATTGAGCCCTGACACTTGGGTTATAACTAGACTTGTAGTCAAGACCGCCTAATCCGAGACCAAGACAAGACCAAGACCAGAGGGTATCGAGACCAAGACAAGACCAAGACCAAGTTGAGACGAGACCAAGACCGAGACTGAGACGAGACGAGACCAAGACCAAGACCGAGACAAAAAAAGTCTTTAAACTGCAGCCAGATGCTATTCTATATACATATGCAGGACACCTTAAACTAGTTTTTTAATTAAGCAACAAGGCAGAACAAAGTCGGGCCTGTATCAAGACACAGGGACTAAACCCCAATTCAACCAGACCCAGAACTGATCTGGAATTAAAACAGGACTACAACAGTAACCAAGACAGAACCAGAATCAGAACTAGATGATAGTAGCACTAAAAAATCATCATAGACCTGCACTACACTTATTTTTTAATTCTACCAAAGTACAATATTTAGATTGAGAAAAGTTTATATAATTATGTAGCCTTGTTGTGCAAACGTAATAAATATAGAATTTGAAAAGTAACAAATGGTATCTAAAAAGAAACACTAGGTACTAGATACATGTTCTGATGAGTTTTGGCAAACAACCATTTGACTAACATGTGTGTCTCACCTGCTCTTGTTCATCTCTGTTCTGTCCTCATTCTCTCTCTCCCTCTCTGCTCCTCTCTCTCTCTCTCTCTCTCTCTCTCCCTCCCTCTCTCTCCCTCTTTGTGCTGACAATCAAGCCAAACACCAACATCATCAACTATACAGTTGAAACCACATATTTATGTACTCTTCAGATAAAAACACAAACACTTTTTAATTGTAACATCAAATCAGACTAAATGTTTATTTTTTTAGATTGATAAATATAAAAAACATATTTGTTAACTTTAAGAGTAAAGAGAGAAACTATCTGTATTTCTTAATAGCAAATGGCACCAAATTGTATTCAGATTGAGCCACACTTATGGAGCTCCACAGTTCTTTTTCTGGTGTTTTGGTTGACATCTCTTGATTTTCCCATGTCAAAGAAACAGGCTCTGTGTTTTGCCTTATATGCATCCACAGCTGTGCCACAAACTTACTCACATGGACTCTACAAACCTATCAGAAGCTTCTTCAGCTCAGAATCGAATCGTCTGGAGTTTCTTATTAATTAACAATAAACTTAGTGTACATGTACTCCTAAATTTGATGAAAGTGATTAAAATAGACAGCTCCCTCTTTTTATTCTGACATTTAACTAATTCAAAAGATATTTCAACATTTATTTATCTAAAACAAAAGTTTACTCTAAATTGATGTTTAACAGTAAAAAAAAGTTTTTATGTTTTCTCCATAAAGTGTATGTAAATATCTGGTTTCAAATAACCTCCTGTGTACACATGAATATCTGCTCTTTGGGTTGGTTTGATTAAAATGGGACCAGCAGCCGGTTTAAGGTTGTACATTAAGATTGTGTACATCAGTACACAATTGAAACCGATTTAGAGAGTTTGTTTAGCCGTGGAGGGTAACAACTGAAAATATGAAATGTAAATCTCTAAAGAAACAGCATTGTTGCTGTTCGGCTTTTCATTTCGCCATTTGTTGATTCACTCGAAGAGCAAGTAACGCAACCAAGTGATCAGTTTGATATCAATCTTTTGTGATACACCGTCATATTTACATTATTAGTTCAGTACGAATGATTTGCTTTGGTACCTGGTCAAACTTAAGTTCTCCTCTGTCTGCAGCAAACTCGCAGCCAGCAGCTTCTCCCCCCTGGCTCACATGGGTGCTGTGCTCAGTCGCCTAGTGCCTGAGCTCGGATCATACCAAAATTAGGGGGAATTTACGACGGTGCGCTCTGTGCTTCGTGTGTTGTTTTTGTTTTATACAGTTGTCAGTCAGGCATCTAACTAAAAAATTACACTCCAAAAGACCCCATGCTTCTGAAAAAATGACCCGGGCTTAAGCCCAGTAAGCCACCCCCCCCGCTCCGCTGATGGTTGACTCCAAATCTCCCGAACACTATGTCGATTTGAGAACGCAAGACCGAAACAGCGAGACCGAGACCGAGACCAAGACAAAAGTCCGTCGAGACCAAGATGAGACCAAGACCACGTAAAAGTGGTCTCGAGACATCCAACTCTAGTTATAACTGAGGGCAGGTTTTATAGAGACACATTCGATTTAATTATGTTTATTTATACAGCACCAAATCAATACTAGCAACATTTCACATATTACATAAACAACACTATGGAGCCAGTGATGAATAAATATGTAGAATAAATGAAAGAATTTCAAGTATAAACGTTTTTTTTAATTCCTCCAAATAACAACAACAGTCACCCCAATGTGCTTTATATTGTAAGATAAAGAACCTACAATAATACAACAGAAAAAAACCCAACTATCTTTTTGGGTCCTGAAAACTGAAGGCTCTGCCTCCCATTCTACTTTTAAATACTCTGTGAACAACAAGTAGGCCTGCAGTGTGAGAGCGAAGTGCTCTAATAGGGTGATATGGTACTACAAGGTCATTAAGATAAGATGGGGCCTGATTATTTAAGACCTTGTATGTGAGGAGCAGGATTTTGAATTCTGGATTTAACAGGAAGTCAATGAAGGGAAGCCAAAACAGGAGAAATATGCTCTCTCTTTCTAGTCCCTGTCAGGACTCTTGCTGCAGCATTTTGGATCAGCTGAAGGCTTTTCAGTGAGTTTTTTGGACATCCTGATAATAATGAATTACAGTCGTCCAGCCTGGAAGTAATAAATGCATGAACTAGTTTTTCAGTGTCACTCTGAGACAGGATATTTCTAACTTTAGAGATGTTGCACAAATGGAAGAAAGCAGTCTTACATGTTTGTTTAATATGTGCGTTGAAGGACATGTTCTGGTCAAAAATGACTCCAAGGTTCCTCACAGCGTTACTGGAGGCCAAGGTAATGCCATCCAGAGTAAGAATCTGCTTAGATACCATATTTCTAAGATTTTCAGGGCCGAGTACAATAACCTCAGTTTGATCTGTATTAAGAAGCAGAAAGTTAGCGGCCATCCAGGTCTTTATGTCTTTAAGACATTCCTGCAGTTTAACTCATTGGTGTGTGTTATCTGACTTCATGGACAGATGGAGCTGGGTGTCATCAGCATAGCAGTGTAAATGTATGCTATGTCTTCTAATGATGCTGCCTATGGGAAGCATGGTAATGGGAGCGTTGCCAGCAGAAGGCTGAAGTGGAATCTCCCAGAAAGCTGCAGAAGAAAAAACATGAGCTGAAATGGTGTATTTCAGTCAAATAAGGAGAACTGTGGCTTTCCTCCAACCTTTGACCAATCACCTTAGTGTCCTGTTTATCAACCATAATAAAAAGCATTTACTGTGCATTTTTTTGTTTGGGTCTCCAAACAGCAGAAAGAAATGGCAGCCATTTTTTAAACTTTACCTTCAACTGGTAAATAGATTTAAGAAAAAGCACTTTGATCATATTTGTGACGTGTCCCAAACTGTTGTTGTCGCCTCATTTATGTTGATAAAACAGCTCTAAAACCAATCTGACAATATAAATCTGTAAAATGGGCAGAAAACCTGCTGCTGGTCCCATTTTAATCAAACCAACCCAAAGAGCAGATATTCATGTGTACACAGGAGGCTATTTGTGCAGATGCATAAAACACAAACTGTTGGCTTTCTGCAGTCTCTCACTCCTGAAAGTGTTGGCAAGTGTTTTGGATTTATTATTTATATAGATTTTAATGGCACCTGTGTAATGTTAACTAATGTTTTTATTGTTTATGTATTTTTTGTTTAGTCATTCCCTGACTTACCTGTGGGTTCTGGGATGGTTTTATTTAAATTCTCCAACAGATCATTCCTGTTTATCCTCCCCAAAAGATTTTTAGCAACTTCAAAAGTGTTGATAGAGTAGGTATCAAACATCAGATCCACTATGTCCGTCCTCTCTGCATTCTCCAGTTCACTCTCTGGGATTGCTGGTAAACCTTCTACAGACCCGTTCTTCAGATGCCACTTAAATTCTTCAAAGTCATCACGTCCCAAATCCTTCAAAGTCCCCAGAAGGATTTCTTTAGGTGTCGTCATCTTTTACCCTGTAAGGACCCGATAAACAAAGACTGTAACAACAGCTGGAGAGGTAATTGTCTGATTTATCAGAATTTAACTTGATTCTAACAGCAGTTCATCACAATAAATTTCTAAGGCTCAGAATGCAACAAAATTGCACATGAAGAAGCACATAGAGAAGTATCCAAGTAACACTTTGCTACAATATAAAACAAACTATTATAAATAAAGAAAATATATAAACTAAATATATACACTACCCGTCAAACGTTTTAGAACAGCCCAATTTTTCCTGTGTTTTTGTCACGGTTTGCGAGCCGTGTGTAAATTATCAAAGAACCCTTTATGCAGGCAGCTCAGATGCAAGTGAGTTTATTCATCACATGGTGATACAAACAGAAATGGCGAAGGTGAGCATGGAAACTAAGCAAAAACCTAAAAACTAATAGTACACGAAGGGAAGACGAAAACACGGAACACAAGGGGTGGGAGCAAAGCACCACAACACATCACTATATAGACAGTTACACAGAGGGAGACACAGAAGGCAACAACACAGGGCGGAACAAATGGACAGAGAAGACTAAACACAGAACAGAGCGCACAGAGAAACAAGGGGGGCAGGGAATCAAAACCTAGGAAGCATAGAATAACTCACAAACTAAACTGACATAACACAAAAATCACAAAGAACTGAAACCACTAGATCAGGAGACCCAGGACCCTGACAGATACACAGACAAACCAGCAACTAACAGAGGCAAACACAAGGCTTAAATACACAGAGGGATAACGAGGGAATGAGACACAGAAGGAGGACACAGCTGGGAGTGATTGACAAGACGAGACAGAGGAAACGCAAACTAAACACACTGACATGAGACACGGACCTTCACAACAAAGCAGGAAATACATAGACTGAACTTAGAGGTACAACAAAACACAGAACCAAAACGTAAGAATAAACAAAGATACATCATGAAATCAAAGATTAACAATACAAAACAGAAAACACTGAGTCACAGACCCAGGATCGTGACAGTTTTATTGAAAATATCCTTTTTATTTCTCATTGCACTCTGAAATGAAAGCATAGTACAAATAAGCAGTTGGAGTTAAAAATAAATCATGAAACACATTTATAGACCAAAGTTTATTCTAAACGTTTGACTGAGCACACCCGTGGCTTCTGTCTACAATAGAAATCAAATATTCTCCCATATCTGTAGCAGATGTTCCCGTAAACGTGGACCTTGTAATAATAATAATAATAATAATAACTTTATTTATAAAGCGCTTTCAAACAAAGTGCTGTACAACTAAAGAGATAAATAAAATAAAAGCGATACATAGCAATACAGGTAAAAGACACAATACAAGTTAAAAATAATAAAAATGTAAAAACTAAAAGCCATAGAATTAAGACATGTAGGATCGGGTGAACAAATGTGTCTTCAACTTGGTTTTAAAAACCTCCACAGAGCAGCCTGCCGAATATCTTGTGGGAGGTTGTTCCACAGAAACGGGGCATGAAAAGAAAAAGCTCTCCAATTGTCTTTTTTCTGGCTCTAAGAACTTTTAGAAGACCAGAGTCCTGAGATCGGAGAGCACGAGATGGAACATAAAGGTGTAAAAGGTCGGAGAGGTATGAAGGTGCCAATCCGTTTAAAGCCTTGTAGGTGAGCAGCAGGACCTTAAAATCTGCTCGAACCTGACAAGGTAGCCAGTGAAGACATCTCAGAACAGGGGTAATGTGCTCAAATTTCCCAGTTCTTGTTAAAATGCGAGCAGCTGCATTTTGCACCAACGCCAGAATCTCAGGTTAAACCTCACAAAACTTTAACAACCACCAAACAGCTGAAACAGTAAATGAGAGCAGGAACACGGATTCTGCACAAAGACGTAAACACAAAGCTCAGAGCCGCCGATGCATCAGAATCAGTGAGATGTCGCCTTTCTCACCCGATGGCACGGACACGGTCGGGGCTGAAAGCCGACAGCTCGCTGATTCTGATGTTTCTGCGGCTCCGAGCTTTGTGTTTACGTCCTTTTTACGCTGATTCTAAAGCTGTTAGTTTTATCTCTCTCCAAACAATATTGACTGAACCAGCAGCAAAAGAAGATCCAAACTACGCTTCACATAAACATCGTCATGAACTCACTCTGACTTTTGCTGTTTTGCTTCCACCAGGATAAAATCACACGTCATGCACAGCTCTCTCTCTCTCTCTCTCTCTCTCTCTCTCTCACACACAGTTTCCTGTCTAAAAATCTGTTTTCTGCATTATTCGCTTGCTTGTTACGCACAAGTCTACCGTTGTTTACAGCGCTGTCGGCCGCTGTTTTTTTCCTTTTACTTACTTCCGAAAAGAAAACCTAATTTCTGCCGTTCAACAGGCTTCTGAACAAATTTAAACTTTTTAAAATTATGCAAATTGCAAAACACTGTGTCTGTCATAAAACCGCTGTAACTTCAGAGGTATTGTTCATATGTCGATTAATGGTTTTCTTTCGTTTTTGATCTACTGTAGAATATTTTTATAAAACCACCTTCATGTTTTTCTGTTTTATCTTCAGCTACTTTGACACAAAGGCCTCTGCTGTGATGCTCACACCTTTGATAAAGTCTTGCGAGTGTCAGCTTCCTTTTTATAGATACAAAAATATGTAAATGTACTGATCTGAATTATAATATTTCTGACTGTCTGAGGCAAAATTTCCCAGATTCAAATCGAATTGAATCGAATCGTCGATCGAATTGATTCAGGACCTTGTGAATCGGAATCAAATCGATTCTAGAATTCAGTGACGATACCCTGCCCTATTTGCGACCATGTCAACATCCAGTCCAGGCTTTTTCAAGATTGGTACTACCACAGCTGATTTAAAACATTCAGGAAAGACTCAATGAAGTATTTAAAAGAAACAGGTTGTAGGGTCCTAATGCTGACCACAGTTCCTTTATAGCCCAGGCTGGTAGAGGATCCAAAGAACAGGTGGTACATCGAGCTGCTTTTACAACCTTACTTAATCCAGAAAGGGAAATAGAGATGGACCGATGCGATATTACGTATCGGTCCATCTCTATTTCTATTAATTTACGTCAGTATCAATACTGATTTTGTATGTATTTTGAAGGATTTGAACCAAAGGCAAAAAATACCATGAGCAAAAAATGGCAGTCATGATTATAAAATAGGGAGGTTTCTTTTTTTTTAACATAGATTAAACTCGTTAAATAAAACAACAAGTTTATGAGCTTTCTTGTTATTCACAAGTTTCAGCGATTTAGCCCAGAGTCTAAAGTCATTCAGCCTTCTGTTTATACATGGTTTAGCTTTAAAGTATCTGCATTTGTGAAGAAAAAATTTTCCCATTAACAAAATCGTCCTAATCAACAGGTCAAAATCTGCATTCTCAGCAAGTATTCCAAATTTTATTACTGTCACCGTCAAATGTGGTAACTGAATTCTCCTGGACTGTAGCCAGCTCCACATGTCAGTCCAGAAGGAGTGCACTGATTCACAGTAGAAAAACAAGTGATCCAGACTTTCAATATCATTTTCACAAAATGTGCAGGCGTTCACATCTAAGTTAAATTTCCGTCTTAAGAATTCATTGGTTGGATAAACCTCATTAATGATTTTAAAGTGAACCTCTTTTACTTTAGGGGAAAGAGGAAGTGAAATATACTTTTTTCTTATCGCCTTAACCTCCATGGTCTCAAATTCTTTAAGGATATAATTTCTTTTAACCAGATTAGGGCAAATGTCGTTGATCAAAATATTCCTGATCACCTTGTTTGTAAACCTGCTGTCACCAAATTCAGCTCCAGCTATGCAGAGCTGCCTCAGTCCAGGAGAAATTTTAGAGTGCACAATATCTTCTTTTATCATTGATCTCAAAGGGACTGGAATGGCTTTCACTAGGGATTTATATCTCTTAGCAGTACATCTTACATCAAATTTCTCACAAAACGTCTCATGTTTTAATAAGACCCCATTATCATCCGTAAAATGAGCTACAGCCCAAATCCCTTAAGATCTTCCAGTAGAGAAGGACCTGCTGATGGAAAGCTGAGAGTTTAACAGGTAACGAACTGCAATCAAAGTCACAACGTAACAAAAAGTCTATTCCACCCATTTTGCCAAAAATCACATTGGGAATAATGTTCCAAAAGGAATTTTTGTTCCTAATGAAAGATCTTAACCATTTCAGTTTTAGTACACCATTCATAACATCAAAGTCAATGGCATTAGCCCCACCCTCTTCATAATTCTTAATCATATCATTTTTCTTTATATATTGACATTTGTTCCTCCATATGAACCTAAAATTAAGATTATTTATAGATTTAATTAGTTTTGGAGATATGGGCAGAGAAAAGGCTGGATAGATTAGTCTGGACAGACTGTCCATTTTGGTTAGCAAGATTCTCCCAAACAGAGTTATGTCCCTTTGCAGCCACCTGTTTAAAATTGACTTACACTTTTCTATATTGGCACAGATATTCTTATTTTCTGTTGATGTCTTATCCTTGCAAATTACAATGCCCAGATACTTCACCTCTTTTTTATCTGTATATTATCTATTGCTTGCAGGGGACACTCATGCAGAGCTAGAATTTCTTATTCATTAATATTCAGCTGCAGGCCAGAAGCTTTGGAGAAGTGGTTGATCACCTGCAAGGCTAAAGGAATCTGGTCCTCATTTTTTAAAAACAGGGTGGTATCATCTGCGAGCTGACTGATTATTATCTGTTCACCCATCACAGTTAACCCCTCAATGTGACTGTTTTTAATCAAAATAGATAACTCAGCAACCATGATGAACAGAAGTGGTGAGCTGCTACATCCCTGCCTTATCCCTCTATTAACCTCAAACCTTGAACATGTACCATGTTCTAGCAAATCAAATCAAATCACTTTTATTGTCACATCACATGTGCAGGCACACTGGCACAGCACATGCGAGTGAAATTCTTGTGGGCGAGCCCCACAAGCAACAGAGATGTGCAAACACAACAACACAAACGAGCAAAATACAAGAATGGCTAATCTGAAACTAATAAATATATGTACAATATATAATAGTGTATGCATTTCTGGATGTGTATACTAAATATTTTCCTACGTGTGTGTGTGTGTGTGTGTGTGTGTGTATACACATTTTTACAAATTAAATAGTAAAAAAAATAATAATAAAATATATAAAATATACAGAGTTGAATATGTGCAAAACAGAGCTGTTAATGTCATTATATAGCATCTCTATAACATTGATAAATTCCTGTCCAAAACCAAAAGACTGCAGAGTTTGTAATATGAACGTATGTTCAACTGAGTCAAATGCTTTGTAAAAATCTAAGAACAGGATGTATCCTCTCTCTTGTGTCACGATGAGTTGTGTGGCTGTCAGTGGCTGGCCCCACGTGCAGGACTCAGAGAAAAAACATTAACTTAAACGACAGCTTTATTTGCTGGTGAGTCACCCTTGGCGATACATAAACAACAACTTAAACTAACTAGACTGGAGATGATGAAGGTAGACGACAATGAATACACACACAACAAACGTGGAGGACGCAACAACTGGCAGAGAAAAACACAGGGCTTAAATACATACTGAGGTGATTAGGGAATGTGAAACAGGAGGAGAACACAGCTGGGACTCATCAGACATGACAAGACAAGGGGCGGCAAAACTCAACACATTGACATAGTACACAGACTTTCAAAGTAAAACAGGAAACTGAACAGACGTGGACTAAACTAGGGGATACAGTGACAGAACAAGAGACACACTGACAGAGATGACTGTATACTAACAGAAGTAACACAGAACCACGACCTAAGAAGGAGAACACAAGAAATGCCAAGGACCTAGGGAGTTAGGAATACTAGCGACAAAAATCAAACCCAAGAGAATCAAAACACATCATGAAATCAAAGATAACTAATACAAACAGAAAAACACTGAGTCCACAGACTCAGGACCGTGACATCTTGGATTATTTCACTGTACTCAAGGAGGTCCAAAACCAGCCCAATATTGTTATGAATTAGTCTTCCTTTCAAAAAACCTGATTGTGTTTCACTGATAATGTTTGAGATGCCTTTCTTTAGCCTCTCAGCTACAGCTCCAGACAGGATCTTATAGTCAGTGTTTAAGGTGATGGGTCTTAAATTGTCTAAAATTCTTTTATCCTTACCCGATTTAGGGATCAGGGTTATCAGCGCTTGTTTCATGCTCGGCATCAGTTCTTTTTTTCTCTATCGATTCCTTTAATGCATCAAACAATAAAGTTCTTAGGTCCTTCCAGAAGAATTGATAAAAATTAGTAGTGAGTCCATCTGTCCCTGGGGACTTGTTTAATGCCATTTTCATGACCACCAAATCCAGTTCCTCAATTTGGCGGCCGCTACTAAGTTTTAAAATTACTCATACTAATCTTTCTGTGTCACAAAATAAACTTTTAACATATTTTCAGGCGAGAAAGTAGCTGTGTAAACATCAAATATCTGCTCGGTTTATCAAGATACCGCATATTTGCAAAAGTGCTTCGACGTTTTCGGAGACGTCTGCTACCCACCAGCACTATAGCCAGCCAGGAGCTCGAGGGTCACTGAAGCCACCGAGAACGGCACAACTCCCGGCACATCGTTTTCAGATCACCGCGGACTTTCGCTACTCAGGTTAAACGTGATATATAAGTCCAGGGCCGTGCAGAGACGTTTAAAGGGGCGGGTGCTCAAAGTTAAAAAGGGGCACATTGAACCAGGCTGAATAACAACAACACACATTCATCAACAATCTAATATGGGATCGCATCATACTATATCACTGTTGTGAGGTGGCGACAAGGCAAAGCAAACGTAGCCGATGTTTTACCTGATGGGTACAATGTTGCTGTTGAGGTGTTTCTGCTGCTCCTGCTGCTGATAGTGCTGGAGGGCAGGGCTGTGTTGATCTGAGACTGTAGACATTAAAAAGTCCACAGGAGAGATGGTAGCTGATTAAACAAGTGTCATGAGATAATAACAAAATGCAAAGATTGGTGACAGCGCTTGGAACCATAAGGCAACAAAAAACTGTGAGAAATAAATTAGGCTCTGCCTGTGAATCACTCTTTGCTTCTCTTCTTCCTTCCATCCCATCATTTCATATATCACTCTCCACTTGCTGTCTATCTGAGAACAAGGCACAACTTGCTATTGCAATAAACTATAATCTAATTATCCACACCTAACAACTCCAGCACTTAATCTATAATAAAATGATGACAGAAAAATGTTATAGCACTGCCTTTAGTAGCCTCACACAGCTCCTACTGTTTCCTCCTCATGTCCTTACCAGCCATGTCTGGAAAATGTTATATCATGAGTAATATTTTTTTTAAAACTCCATATACATAAAACACACACATGCACGCACACACAGTGATATTTTAGACCTTCTTCAGAATACTGTATATACTATGGGCATCATGGTGCTGATCCAGAATCCTTACATTATTATTTATTACTAGAGCTACAATAATAAAGCAATGAGGAGGGGGAAGTAATAAATATGAAATAATGTATTTATGATGATTCCATTTGTTTCACTATCCACTCTGTGCAGGGCAAAGCTTATTACATGTATAGAGATACAATAATTTTACTGCTGTAAAATCCAAACTTTGTCTTATTTAAAATATAAATCTAATATAATCTGCTTCTTAAAGTATGTTCTTTAAAATACAGCGTGTGTTTTTTAAAATATTATAATAATGCATAATTATGTGGACATGTATATTAAATCGTTTTTAGTGAAATATAATCCCCCCAGAAGGGTAGCAAATGCTCTGTAACTTACTTTAAAACTAAATATGTTCCCTAAAACGGTGACAGAGCTACAGACCCATGACAGCCTTACACAGGTAGCCAGCAGCTATGACCAGCACTACATGTGCAGTTAATAAAAGGACAGGTAATGTTTGTCACGCTGTTGCACACACAGCACGCTCGTTTGTTTCAGTTCGTCAAATTGCCACAAGACAACTTACCAACGTGTACGTAATAAGCCAATACTCCTGTGTGCTATACACTACAGTGTACGCTGTACAGCTACTTACTGGGTTTGTCGCATCAGTCTGTGTCTCTGAGTTAACTTGTGTTTCTCCTACAGCTCCGGACCGCAACAAATGCGCGTGCTCTTTGTGAGCTCGTTCCCGGCTCGTAACCAGCGCGTTCTGCCGTCAAGGGCGATCATTGGTTAAATGTGATCATGTGACTGATGCAAGCCAGATCCTTTTATTTAGCAAAACTGTGATTAATAGTTAAATATTATTGTTGAGGGGCACAGACAGGACTCCGCACGCACACACACATAAAAATAAATTAAAAAAAAAAAAACGTTTTTTAAAAGTTGCCTCAACAAAAGGGCACTTTGGGCACCCATCAGGAAAGGGGCGGGTGCTCAAGCCCCTCCAGCCCCCCCCCCCCCCTCTGCACGGGCCTGCATAACTTACTTAGACAACCTAAAAATGTTATTGTTTGGCTTTTTTCAGTGTTTTGTTTGTTCGTGAGTAAATCGGTTTGGCTGAGATTAAAGTTATTAGATTAGATTAGATTAGATAAAATAAAACTTTATTAATCCCCCGGGTGGGTTCCTCCTTGGTTTTTACACAGCTGAATAAACATCAAACAGAAAACTGATTAAACAGAAGTATGAGACGGTCGAGAATTTACTCCAGTGTCCTGTTATATTGCAGATAGCAAGGAACAGACAGCCGAGTTTATTAAACTCCACCGAGACAGCAGTGACGCTAATCAGAAGGCTAGACCGTCCAATTTCCCCAGCCGTTTACTTCCGGCATACCCGACCTTCTGAGGACCCAGCCCACGTAGACCGCGAAGGCCGGGTCCTCGGGAGGATGCAGCCGATGAATTTGGACGTTTAGTTTTTAAAAATGTCGTGATAAGGGCGGGTCTTACTGTGAACCTGCGCGCTCATTGGCTAATAACTTGAGATTGACAAGTCGTTATCCAATGAGCGCGCGGCTTCTCCCAACATAAAGTAGTTTCCTTTGAAAAACCAAAGTCTGATTATTTTTGCCTCCACTGACGGAGCCTGTTGTTCCCGCCACAGAGACACAGTAATGTCAGAGCGGTGTTAACACTCACCTGCCTCAGCACAGCTCTCACTCTCTTCCTGCTCTCTCAGCTAAACTCACTTCCTCTCTACTTACAGGAAACCAGCGCTCAGAGGAGCCGACCGGCCTCACGTTTCACCCACAGACACGAACAGCGTGGAATTATTTTATGTCATAAGAAGAAACATATTCATGTTAACACTCACCTGCCTCAGCACAGCTCTCACTCTCCTCCTGCTCTCTCAGCTAAACTCACTTCCTCTCTACTTACAGGAAACCAGCGCTCAGAGGAGCCGACCGGCCTCACGTTTCACCCACAGACACGAACAGCGTGGAATTATTTTATGTCATAAGAAGAAACATATTCATGTTAACACTCACCTGCATCAGCTCCACCTTCCTCCTCCTGCTGCTCTGAACGGAGGAGCAACACTTTCACTTTCACTGCTCCTCCCTAAACACAGAGGATGCTGGGACTTGTAGTTTTTACCTTGTGTGATATTTATGGCTGTGACACTAAATCACAGCATGTAAACTTCCTGCAAACATGTCACAGGCGATAAAAGTTTCACATTAAAGGTGAAGTTATTTTTCTGTCTCATGTTCAATAAACAGTGAGCTGGGAAAACTGAAGAACAGACTTCAGACGTTCCCTGCAGAGTTTCTGCTGCTCGGTCGTCTGCATGTTGCTGAGACTGAGCTGATGATGAAGCTGTGATGGGTTTATGGCACGTTTGGTTGTGGAGAAGAGTTTTACTGTCGGTGCAGGTGAAATGATCAGAGGTTACAGCCTCTGGTTAAAGTGGAGGCAGCGATCAGGACGGCTGAGCAGCAGAGGTCTCGAGGGTCCTAAAGTGTAAAAGCATCAGTGTTAGTAACACAAAGATCACAGAATGGGATCATCCACACAACACTAACATCTAAATCCACGGCAGGAACTCTTCCAGTGTCCTGAAAAATCTGTGTGCACGATGCTGAGATTAAAATCTGTCTGCTCATCTTAATGCAATATTGTGAAGTTACAATTCTTTTCTGTAAAAAGAATTTTCATTTTTGTATATAAATAAATGTTGATGTTGTGCTTTGGGATCGTGTGCTTCAATTTGACTTATAATGTGCCAAATGACTGCAACAGGCGGCTTAAGGCAATGCCATCCAGAGTAAGGATCGTGTTAGCCACAGTGTTTCTAAGATTTTTACGCCCCGTTACAATAACCTCAGTTCTATCTGAACTTAGAAGCAGAAAATTAAAGCTCATTATGTGTCTAAGACATCCCGGCAGTTTAACCAATAAAAGCGGGTATCATATGCATAGCAGTGAAAATGTATGCTATGTCTTCTAAAGCACGTATAATGTAAACAGAACTGGTCTTTGCACAGAAGCCTGTGGAGCTTCATAATTAACCTCAGTGTGTGAAGAGGACTCTCCATTTAATAATAGCTGTAATAAAATGTTCTGGCCAACGGTGTTAAACGCTGCACTTGGGTCTAGCAGGGAAGATTTCAACTTTTCAATATGAATGAAGGCTGAAAACTGATTAGATTAATGTCTGATGATCTTTTCTGTGCTTCTTCAAGTTTGTAACACCGAACATATTAAAGGATGATATAAGGTTCACAGGAAGAGTTTAATTAGACACACATTTACTATTTTTCTTTATACTCTTTCTTTCTTGACATGTTTAATATGCTTACTATCAGAGGAGAAAATGAACCTTGTGTAGTTTAAAAACTTTTTATTTAATCAAACTGTAATGTTGTTGAACTCTGACGGACGTGTCTTTTAATCTTGTCAACAAATCCTTAATCACCTAAATGTGCCATTTATCATCTTGTAAAATGTTCCCTCTGCTTCTGTTGCACATCTCCCCCGACACTCTCTGCTTCACCAGCCCTGTGCAGCTGGTCCAATCGCTGCGTCCTTAAACTGGTGTGTTTAAATCTCTTTACCTCTGTTGTGAACTTCACACAAAGTTTGTGGTAACAAAATCAAACTGAGGAGGATCTGGTTTGAAAAACACACACTCGCGAGACAAAATAAAAACAGACTGCTCAAAGCAAAAGCAGGACTAAAAATAGACTAAACCATTACACACAAAAGTTGAAAAACCTAAAGAGTGTGTGAGACTGCTAGCTGTGTCGTTCAGCAATAAACTCATCTATAAATGTGTTAGTAAAGAGTGACTTGTACTTCTGTCCCATTAAGCAACGGTTTAACAAATTTCACTGCAAACTATAAAAGGAATCTGGATTTAAATAGAACATAGTAGTGCAGGAAACACTAGTATAAGGTGTCTATGGAACAAATCTCCTTCAGCGTTCAAAATGACCAAAGTGAGGCCTACAGGCGTTTCTCTCAGTTGGTTGTGTTCAGGGAAAAAGCAGCTAAATACACTGAGACTGCTCCACATTGTTAGTGAGTTAACTCTGGATATCTGTAGGTTTGTCAAACTTGGAGTGAACAAAAGCAGAAAACAGTAAAAGATGCAGACAGTGAAAGTCTGGTTTATTTCATGAACACAATGAAACATTTTCGGCAAAGTAGCATACATGATAAATAGATACACATAACACGGACAGTGAGAAGTAAAACTCGTCGTCTTACCACATGTTATATTCTGTAAACTTAAAATAAACCACAGAAATGAGTGTTTTAAAGTCATTATTAAAAACAAGAGTCAACATTACTGAAGTGACACTTTAACGATGCTTCACATCACCGTGTTTATGATGATAAAACATGTTCTCTCGTTAGTAGATGTCTGCGCTGACACTTGTCATGAAAATGTCCCGAGCCAGGGTTCCTCTTCAATTATCACTGATCATTAATAGGGTCACAAAAGATTTGTCACATTATCCCCATAAACAAAATGCTTTTATAGAAATCATTGTGACACAAATATTTAGATTCTTGATTCACAATGTGCATGAACTCAAAATCTTTAGAGTTTCATATTTATAAAGTATCGCAAAGAATACATTTATACCGTTGTATGAGCTACACTTCTTGTAAAAAACTGATTGGAAATGCGTTCGAGAAAAGCTCCTGCTGTGACCTTCCTTCTGTGAGGGCACACACACACACACACACACACACACACACACACACACACACACACACACACACACACACACACACACACACAGGTATACTTCATGCACTTATCAACATGCAGTTTAGAGGTTTGCATTAGAGTGCATTGGTGCTTGGGCATCTTTTATTTAGCACGGTTATACCATTGTGAATGTAGCTATATAAATAAATATGCTCAAGAGTCTATCATATGTTTGTCATGCAACTAAAAATTTGAAAATATATTTTTAAATCAGTAACTTTGCAAATTTAGAGGATTTGTTTTCAGACAACATATGTGTCACATTTTAAACAGGGTTTGAATAATCAGCGCTGACATACAGACATTTATGCTCTGGGTATAACAGACATGCTTACCTTGTGAAAGGCCCTGGGATGTCTTGGAGCAGAGAAACGCGCTGTATTGTTGCTTTTCTCTATTGTATAAGCAACGCCCGTAGGTCAGAAACGCTCTGTGCGGGTAGCAAAGTCGGCTCCAACGCACATCCAGGCATCCGTGTGAAAGAACGGTGTCGCTGCAGCTCTCAGGATAGTCAGGCTTTTATTTATATTTGCATTCTGGTGTGTTAAAACTAGCAGCCTCTGTGTCCCGCTTGGATCATCATTCCGAAAATTCAGATATTTAAATAAAATGGTGAATTGGCTCGTGATGAGGAGCCACTTATATCCGTAAAATGAGGTTTGATTAAATTAAACTCATGTGAATTCTACCTCTCTGCTGCTGTGTTCCAAACAAACGATGTTATCTACATGTCCAAACTGTGTGCTAAGTACCTCACACCGCTGTGTCTGGGATCCGAAAAAATAAAAAGTTAAAACGCTATACCTTGCGGTAGTTGTGAAGTGCTGAGGAAAAATACAGGGTTTCTGATTAGGGTGTTTTTATATAGGTGGACTTGGTTTCAGTTGGGCTCTGAGATGTAGAGATAAAAGAGCAGGATGTAAAGAAGAAAGGTGGAAAGCCTATGGAGGTTCAGTTGGTCTGTAGAAAGTGTAATTGACAGATAAAAGAGCAGTTTGTAATGAAAAAAGGTGGAAACTATAGAGGTACAGTTAGTCAGTAGGAGGTGTAATTGTCTGCCTGCAGAGATAAAGGTGTGGGGTGTAAGAAAAGGTGTAAAACCTTTGGAGGTTCAGGTGGACATGGTTTCAGTTGACCTCTGACATGATAAGATAAGATAAAGGAACTGTTTGTAATGAAAAAGGTGGAAAAACTATGGAACTACAGTTGGGATGTGTGAGTGCTGGGATGCTCTTGATAAAGGGAGCCTCTTTTATTGTTTTATGACTTCTTTTGCTGACTGTTGGGGGCCTAACTGTAACCCACTCTGTCTAACTGTTGCAGAGTGTGACTAGTTAAGAATCTGTAGTTTTTAGAAGTAACACCAGAAAAGTTTATTTCTAAAGGAATACCTGTTGTTGTTTGTGGTGCTCTATTTAAAACTATTAGCCTCTGTGTCTTTTCGGAGCGCTAAAGAAAAAGTCAAATGCTCCTAAAGTAGATAAATCATCTATGTGTAATCAACAAGTCTTACTGTTGCAGTGTGTTTGTGACTAGTAGATAATTATAGGGCTAGTTGCATTAAAGGAACATTGGGGGTTGATACAGTGCTAGTGTGGCTAGGTGTGAATATGTGCTTTTAGAAGTATCACAGTTTGATTTCTAAAGGGATACATGTTGTTTGTGCTATTCTGTTTAAAAACTATTAGCCTGTGAAACTATTAGAAAAGTGAAATCAGAAAAAGTGTAGGTATTACTACTAATGGGAATTGAAGCAGTTGTAGGAATTGAAATTGATACTCAGCCCTAATCACATTGTCTCCTGTTATTTTTCTTGCAAACCAGGCGAAACAGGATTTAATGACAACATGCAGCAAAACTGAATCCTAAATCATCAAAGCAGCCGTAACAATAACACAAACAACATGTTTAAGCAGTAAAAAATATTGCGAAATAAAGAAATCACAGGATAAAATGATTAATTAGGCAAGTTTTTCTTTAGTTAAAATGTTTTCTTTAAAATATTTTGTATTAATCACGTTACAATCGAACAAAAAAGGGAAAAACTAACATTTTAAAGGTGTTATTCAGTTTTTCCTCATGCAAATCTTTAGATCTTTTTTAGAAAAGCAAAGTCTCGATGAACCTGCATGAGTGCTCACTGTGTATGTTAACAATGATCAGATGAGTTTCTTTTTTGTTCATTTAAACCTGTTTTATATTTAGTTTTTTTCTAATTTGACTCGATTCACAGAAGATGAAGCATTTGAACTGAAGTTAAAACTAGAATTTCTTAGAGAGACTCCGCCTGAAAGAGTGAAACCCGCATGTGAGATTTTGTGGCCTCTGTGTGACTGTTGGTGGGTCAAAAAGGTTTCAGCTGCACAGCCAGACGTTATTGAGCGAGCCACCGGCTGAGAGGCACACTTCTCGCAGCTCCTTCCTTTCGTCAGACTTTAAAAGAAACATTTATAGGGTTTAGAGATATTAATATTGATACCACCTCTGGAGAGGTTACGGTGTTGTGCCAAAAAGTGATTTCCAATGTTTCTGTGTATTTTTTATGTGTAATATCTTTACGTACGTTGGTAAATAGACTTCGGTTGTCAGGTTAAGGCTGTGTGCAGGCAAGAGTGGAAGTAGAAGGACCCAAAGTGCAGACACTCGGAGGCGGAAAGTAACTCAAAACTCAGCTTTTATTGCTGGATGGCAAAAAGTGGCAAAACGTAACAAAAATCCAAATAACGTTACATGACCAGGCAGCCAGAACACACAGCATAAATGAAAGCAGATCACGACACCGACACAAAGAAACACAGGGCTTAAATACACAGAGGGAGCAATCAGGGAATGGGTAACAGGAGGGAAACACAGCTGGGGCAAATCAGGCCTAACGAGACAAGGGGAAGCAAAACCAGACACATTAACATCAGACATGGACTTTCAAAGTAAAACAGGAAACATAACACAGACTCAGGCAGGCTCTATAACAAAGGGAACAGAGACGTGGGACCAGGGCAGACACAGACACTGGCTGTATCCCAATTCAGGATCTGCAGCCTTAAAGTACGCAGCCTCAACCATCCTCAAGGGCCGCGTACTCAAAGACCGCTAAGGCCGGAAGTGCGAGGCTTGTGAAATGGGACGGTCTAGCCTCCGTTGCGCTGCCCAGGTTGCCTAGCAACCATGATACCAACAGCTGGAAACGTGTCTTACAGCTGTGTTTGACAGAAATGAAGGAGAAAATCTTTTGTGTATTTGTTTGTTTGTTTCTACATGAGCTTTGATCAATCTCTGTAAGATTAAGCTCAGCTATTGAACGGCGTATATTTGAAAGTAAAGGCTTTAAAACCAAGTTAGTACAAACGTCACTAATGTCACATAACTTTGCCGACATGTGGCCAACAGTAATGTTTTAATGTTCTTCGTTATTAAACATTTGCACATAAATAAGTGACATAATATTCAGTACTTACTTAAAGTTTACTCTTCGGGCGCCCCTCATCCGCCGTTTTATTTCGGCAAAATTATCCACACCCACCGCCGCGCTATGCATTCTGGGATATGTTGGGCCACGAAGTCTACACTGCCACGTCCTTAAAATTCAGGGAAATGAAGGACGCATTTGGGGGCCGCATTTCAAGCAGCCTTCGAATTGGGACAGCCTTCGTCGCGTCGCTCTGACGTAATCGGCCTTAAAATGCGGCCCTTAAGGCTGCAGACCCTGAATTGGGATACAACCACTGACTGGACGTGGGGAGACAGCAGATAGGGGAGACAGCAACTATGGAACACAGACAGAAAACCAGAACACTAAAACTCTAACCAAACCCCACCCAGAGAACCTAAACTAAGAATAATCCTAAAACCCATAAAGCAAAGCTAGAATATAATGAAATAACAAAATCAAAGAACCAAAAACACAAAACACTGGGTCAACGACCCAGGGACCCTAACATCAGTGAACAGGGTTTACAAAGAGGTTTTATATAGAATTAAAAAGAAATCTGTGTTTCAAGTGTCTTTACAACTCTGTGTTATTGTACTTACATTATAACCAATCCGCTCCTTTATCCCCACTTAAAATATTTTTACTGAACTATTGTAATATTTCCTCTTGGCCAACTTACTCTTACAAAAGACATTTTTAATGTTAATGAGATTTTTTTTAACTACATAAATAAAGGTTATATAAAAGTCGCTGCCAAAAACTGATCGCAGCTTCTACCTTGTTACACGAATGTTGTTTGTGGCTCAAGATGACTTTATGTCATCCATGAGGGAAGCATTTGACATATGTTTCACATATTATAGCCCAACAAGTTACTTATAGCAGTTTAAATACGAGCAATCACTTTTTGGCAAATACCAGAAATCAGCTTTTGGCAGACAATCACTTTTTGGCACAACACCGGTGTCTAGCAGGTTTTATATTTTAGAAAGTTTAAAGCTCAGCTTAATAGAAGTAGTGTGGTCGTGAGTTTTGCATAAACAAATTTGTGCAAACCTCAATGAAGTGAAGCAACATTATAAAGAAGAGTGAGCCTAAATGACTCCCCAATGATGTGAGAGACTGATAGTCATACAGAAAACAATGACTTTGAGCTGTTGCTGCTAAACGTGCTTCTACAAGCAACTGAATCTTGGAGTGTACTTTGGTTTGTCTGCTCATAAATTGGTGGTTCATGATGATAAATGAACTTCTGAACTGGTTTAACATCAGTGCAGTGGCTGGTCCATTCCTTGATGTATATGTCAACGTTCAAAATGAGCCATTTAAATCAGCTGTGTTGGATCAAGGACACATCTAAACCCTGCAGGACAGCGGCCCCGAGGCCTGGAGTTCCCACCCTCAGTGCAGTGGAAATAGTCTCGTGCCAGTCTTGGTGCTGCCTTTGAGTCTATATTGCCGAACACTGTGTGCACACATTTTTTTCCTTCCTAAACAAACACACATTTGTAAAGGAAAATTTAAATTGAACTCACAGTTGGCGGTTAATCGTTATATAGTTTAGATGTACACCGAGAGACGCATTTAGTGGGACTTTTACACCGCCACAGATTTTCTTCTTCTTTTTTGTTACATTATTGACATATACTAGATATTTTAACCTAAGCAGCAACAATCATGTCTCTGGTACAGGCACTTTCCACCATGCAGATTAAGCTAAAATGTGACTTGAAACAAATTCTGGGTTTCCGTTCCATAAAGGTTCATTTCATCTGGTAAGTTAGCCCCTGAGGTAACAGTCTATGTGAACATAACATACTCACTGACTCACACTCAACTTGACTGATAGTGATTTCCTGAATCAGGCAAAGCGCACAGAGGAAATTCATTTGCATATGTTTGTTTTCACAATCACTGAAATCCAAGTTAGGCATGTTTCCCTTTGTTGTTGTTGTTCTTGACACGAGTGCTTCAGTTATTTTCTCATCAGTATGTTAGGACAGAAAGGATTCTGTTGTGGATTTATGATCATCTCACGTGTGTCCATCTTTCAAACTCTTAGATTGTGTAGACATTAATGCAGCTGTCAGACTGTAGGCCAGTTTCTTTGCACTGTAAGCATTGATTGGATGCTACTGTAGCAATCAGTGCTTACACAAAACGTCCCTGCGTAAACCCTCAGACACACAACAAACAGATCAATAGTATCTGAAATTCAGAGTACGGATCTTTTTACACATTTCTCACAGAAAATCACCTAAATCGCTTTCGTGTGAGATGCATATCATGTTTGCCTCATAAAGACTTGCCCTGTATGTATTCATTTCTTTTGACTTTCACGTGGAATTGTCACCTAATATAACAGGTCCATCAGTAAATGGTGTCTATCTTCAGTTTCTGTCTCCTAGACTTTGTCCCTGTCAGGTTACAGCTGAATAGATAGTCATATCATGCAGAGACTGCATCGTACTATAATGCTCGTATGATCGCGTTTGTCATAAGTGGACTGGTCTTGTTGAAACGTTGCATAAACCTTGCCCAGTAAACTGTGAGTGCTAACATTTCTATGGCATATGCAAATACTTTAGACAAATCCCACAGTTGTCTATATTTGTATATTTGACAGTTTAATGAAGCATTTAGAAATCAAAGGTCAGATTAAAATGCTGGATCACAATAGAATGTGATATCACACAATACAATATTTTTAATATCACACACAGCATGAAAGTTTGCTAGTGTATATTATAAAAATATTACAGTATGTTGGTATAACTTTATCCCCTCCTAGTTTTTAAGATACAAATTTTGGCCCACACTGATTTGTGATCATATTCCTCTGTCCACTAAATGAAGATGGAGGCTCTGCTCTTTATTTCTGTGTTTCTCTGGAGAATCCTGGTAACATGATGGCTTTCTGTCTCTAAACACACACGAGCTTAACTCCGAATGAACATGATCAGAGTTCATTGAACCAACTCTGATCAGTCTTTTCTAAGGGTTTCAAGCCTTTCTTGTTCGAGCCTCTCTTTGTTGTTGCTACAGTTATGTGTAATTATTAACAGTATTGCAGATGTTAGCCTCTGCCTGCAGTGTTGATGTGGGTAAAGGCTTTAACCATGGATTAGCGGCAGGTCCCAGCTTGTAAATTGTGGAGCATTAATGCCCACTCCAGCTCCTATAACCAAATATAAACAGTTGGGATGAGAGTTAGCTCAAGCCACTACAACAGCCAGCAAGAATGATCTGTTCATGCTAGCATTAACAGTGCCTATACACATAGCGACACACGGGGGAGGGGCCTAACTAATAACCAAGATGACTACAGGCTTGGAGGTGCTAAAAGTCAGATATACCAGGAGCAGTTTGGGCTTTAGAACAAATTTTGTGTAATTATAACAATATGTAAATTAGGACCTGGTTACATATGATGCTGCTGATTTTTTAAATCTAATTTTTACGTTGCATTAATTTCTTTTTGTCAGACAGGGAATCAAACAAGTTCTGTTTTCTCGAATGAATCCCACTGTTATTTGTTTGTCCTACCAACAGGGATGTTTACATGGTATTCATGACTGCTGCACCTGATGACTTTCACAGCTTGAGGACTGCAAACATTTCCCAACAAGACATGAGTGGTGGGGTGATCGTTGGTATTCCTGATCAGGTGAGGATCTGTTCCCATCAAACCACCAAAACCAGTTGTTCAGGATGTTTACAGGATGAAGAATCCCCAGTTATTCTTTGTGGTTGGAATGTGCCTACATATGGCTGTGTGGGATTCTGGCTTACTTTAGGGTCAGAGCAGTTGGTATGTGGAGCAAATACTGACACAGTCAGAGTGGGCAAACCAGCAATAGGCTTGTTGTCATACCTGGAAGTCTGAAAGCTCCCGATGCTGGATGGTCTTTCTAGTTTTTAATGACAGGTCGTCTAACAAAGCTTCCATGAGGTGCTATAATGGAGACTGTCCTTTTCAAGGAGTTTCTCATGTCTTATCCTACTTTTTTCTTTTTTTTAATTAACAGGAGTGAGAATTTGAAATCCTCTATATTGACATGATTACATTTCTTCTATTAAATGAGAAGTACATTTTGAACACAGTATAGTGAACACAATATCCAAGAAGCTAAATCTGGTGAAATGGTTTCTTTAGCTGTCAGCTTGAAAGGCTGATTGGGGTATTTTTGTCACCTTGCATGCGGGTGGCATGGACACCCGACTTTTGTGTGCATTTATCAAAAAGCTTGGATGATTTTGAAGATCAGTGGCATTCAACTCATGATCAGCGTTCAAGTTTTCTTAAAATCTTGTAACATGATAACTGGAAAGAAGACAGCTAGGATTTTCAAACTGATCCATAGATGGATCTACTATGAAGCTGAGGGACAGCACTGCTTAAAAGATCCTTTTTAAATGACTCCAGCTGTCTGATTTAATGAGACCACGTGTGCTCAAGTTTCCTGCTCTGACTCGGCCTCAGAATGTCTAGAGGCAGAAATCAAGCACACTCAAAGGAAATAAGCGTATCAGTGGGCATGTGCTCAGCACGCAGAGTGGGAGTGACTAAAGGTGCCACTGCAGAGCATCGCAGTTGTTTCGTGTGATTAAGTTGTGTGTTTATGAACCTGTGAGTGTTAGTCCTTTTGGCAGGATGACTCGCATGAAGCTGTTATAATTGTTTGTGCATGTTAAAGTTATGCCTCAGTTCTTTGATACCATGTTGGTAGGATTATTTGGCACTAAGTTAATAGCAGTGGCTGTAATCTCCCGCAGTCATTACATCCAGCGGTATTACAAATAAAGGACTTTTCTATTGTTTAGTTTAACTGTGGCTAGCTTGCCATGTCCGTGCCTTATGATTGGCAATTTGTATGACGTGCTATTTAGGCAATATATGATCTATAGTGACCCCTTGTGGATATTGTGAGATATTGCTGTGTTGAGTACATTATGTTTTCAATTGTTTTTCTAGTTATTTGTGACTCTACTAATGATAAAATTGCCTGTTTCTGTTTCCAGAAAACCATTGCTCATAGTCCCACATACTATACAATGATAAGTTCAAGTATGGCTGTACCTAATTTGGATTAAGCCTGGCAAGCACTTTGATGTAAACATTTCTTCTGTGGGACTTAAAGACAGTTAACCCAACTCCTGGACTGCTGCAGTCTTCCTGACAGAAAGCTTAGGCCAGGCTTGTATGCCCAGTATATATATTCTATAACGTGTGTAACTACTTCGTTTAGTTGTTTTTGTTTGGATTTAGTTTTGTTTTTTTTCTTTTCAGTGTATTTCAGTGTCAGTAATTTGTGTAGTGCTCACTCACATTTTCAACTGGAAAAGACCTGCAATAGAAACGTATTTAGGAGCAAACAAGTGAATGAAAAGTTTGACATCATTAAGGCCAAACAGCACCTAGTTTTCAACAAAAACACATAACATAAGAGCAGCAGTGACGATGCAGCTGACACAGATGAACCTATTTAAACTGGTCCCAGTGTTTTTAGCCTAACTTGAGTCTTGAACCATAGGGGCAAATGAGAAATTCCAGCAGTTCTTGAAAGCAGCAACTCTGTGCTTTTTTGTGATGTTAGGGACATTATGGTAACTCGAGGCAGAACACCATCCAAATCTTGGTAAATAACACATGAAAGAACAAAAGAAACAAACATGGTAAAAAGAAGCCAAACGTGTGATAACATTGTTCCATCACGCTCACTCACTATTCTCTCAACCTTTGCCTTCACGGGGCTGCTGCAACAATGTACCTGGGATTACCGTAATGATGCAAATATTAATGAAAAGTGCAGAGTTGCTGCTCTCAGGAATCATTGGACTTCTTTTAATTGAGGAAATGGATCAGGAGTTACGGTAGTTACAGATGTTTAATACAACCCTAGAAAAGAGCTTTCTGTAGTGCTGTGCGATACGGAAAGATTTTTTATGTATCCGATACAAGTAAATACAGGGCTGATATGATCTATGCTTTTTAATGTGGATGATGCATCATCAAAATGCCAAATTGTTTACATTTTCATGACCTTTACGTTGTTTTTTAGGGGGCTTCATCCTAATGATTATTAATGAGTTAAAACCGAGGACAGAAATAATAAAAGGATTTAGTTTGTAGCCCATAGTTTAAAAACAGTAATCACACATTATCCCTTTCTTTAACAGCAACACAAAAGGGTCATTATATTCCATTAAATCTGAGCCATATTATATTCAGTATATTTATTTTAATTTCAGTAAATGTTTTTATTTAAATGACATGTTTCAGTGAGATAAATGTGTTATTTCAAGGTCGTTGCATCATTTTTACTTTTCGAGTTGGCTAAAATAAGAATTAGCCAGTTGCACTTTAAAGTAATATAACCAACATATCGCCACAGTTATCTACCTGGATATTCTTCAGAGCATGCTTTCTTGCATGTGACAACAAGAGACCTCTCGGTTGTCTGGTGGAGAATTTAGCGCCTCGCTACATGTTTCCAAATCGGCATTTCTTCTCAGTGAAAGCTGTCCTAGAGAAGTAAAGCAAGTTTGTAAGTTTCTCTCTCAATGTTTGTAACGCATTCCCACGTTAAGCTTAACAACCGATATATGGAGCGACTGCCGCGTCTCCTCTCCCCCTCCCTCTCCTGCTGCTACTTCAATCATGAAACTAATCAATGATCAGCTGATCGCAAGTTCCGTCTCTCTTGTTTGTTTCCCACTTTGCGCCAGAAAGAGGAAACCAGCAGATAAACCACAGCAGCACGTTTAAGCTTGATAAGCTGTTGTTAGAATTTATTTAATATTACTTTAATGCCTAATGCTATAAGTAGCTGACAGCTGGTAACTGTGCAGGGGCGGGTCTAGCACGGTTTTGCCAGGGGGCCAGCTGGGGCATTAACAGGGAAAAGGGGGGCACAAAGAAATACTTTTCTTTCTTATTCTCGTTTAAAATGTCTCGCTTTTAATAAATAATTATCTGAATCTTACAACCAAAGTTTTTATCTAACGTAAAATGTATAGAAATCTAATATTGTATATAGTAACTATTAAGTCTAATATATACCCTAGTAAGTTATAGTACTTTTTCCTTTGGGAAGATACCATCTGTGCAGTCTGCAGTTCTGTTGAAGAAAGATGTTGAATCTATTTAATTGTTGTTGAAAAATAATTGATTTCTGTGCATTTTTTTTTAAATACATGCATTAAATTAAAGTCGATTATGTGGATTAAGCATCACGAGGCAGAGGGTGGGCGATGGTTCCCTTTAGTTTTTTTTTTGCTGGGAGTTTGCAACCCTATTAGTTAGGTTGTTTAATATTTCTGCTAAGTACTCTTTAAAATACCAGAATAGGGAGGATGGTGCAGGTTTAAGTTTATTAGATTGATCAGTGTTGCTGAACTATGAAATATTTTGGGTGCAGTGTGTTTTTTGCATACAGGTATAACTAAATAACTTTAATGTTTTATTTTTTAAAACTTGAGTATGAACTTATACGAAATAAAGAAAGATATTAAAAAAACTGTTTTATTGATTCTAAAAATACGCTGTATCGGATTCATATCGATACTGGACACAAAAAAGTGGTATCGTGCGTTCTCTAGTCCATACAGGAGAGAACCAGAAACTAAAGAAACTAAATTGCGTGTTTACCTTTATGTTGACATCAGTGTCTGTTTTTTTTATTATTATTATTTCAGCATTTCAGCATCTCAAAATATTTTTTAGATAAAAGCAGTCAAAATATTTTTTTTAACAGATGAATCATTAAAGGATGGCAATTTCTAAAATGGTAACCAACAGACCCGTGTGTTTTCTCTTTTGAATAATAATTATTATTGATCATTAATAAGAAAACTATTTCTAATCCAATTCAATTTTCGAACAATCAATAAAATACTTTATGACTAAAATGATGAATAACTGCAGCCCTAGAATAAACACATTTTAGAGAAACTTGTGATTTTTGAGATGATGCAGTTTTAATTTGATAGTTTTTCCCCTTTGGTAACTTTGCTGTCCTCGCCCTGAGTTCTTTAGTTTCACCAGCTAGACAGCGAGATAACGATGCTCCAATAACCAGACTTATTTTCCTTTCTGCGCTGATTTATTGAAGAATGGACTCTGACCATTGCCTTCTCTTTGACCATCGTAAAACTGAAAGTACAAAATACTGTATTAGCTAACTAACATTGTAAACTAGCTTGTTACACTCTTACTGCAAGCTAACAGTAGATTACAGCTCAGTATTCAATACCATCGTTCCCTCGAAGCTGGACAGGAAACTGCAGGATCTAGGACTGAGCAGCTCCCTCTGCAGCTGGATCCTTAACTTCCTGTCTGATAGACGCCAAGTAGTCAGACTGGGCAGCATCACCTCATCCCCCATCACACTGAACACTGGTGCACCACAGGGGTGTGTACTGAGCCCTCTCCTGTACTCACTCTACACCTATGACTGCACAGCCACTAACAACTCCAACATCATTGTGAAGTTTGCGGACGACACTACAGTGGTGGGTCTTATCACCAACAGTGATGAGACGGCTTACAGGGAGGAGGTCAGCGCCCTGACCCACTGGTGTCAAGACAACCATCTCACCCTCAACGTCGCAAAGACAAAGGAGTTGATAGTGGACTTCCGGAGGTGCAGAGAAGTACACACCCCCATCACCATCAACGGCGCTGCTGTGGAGAGTGAGCAGCTTCCGGTTCCTTTGTGTACACCTGGCTGAGGATCTTACGTAGTCAGGACACATAAACAAAACAGTGAAGAAGGCGCAGCAGCGCCTCTTCTATCCCAGGAGACTGAAAAGATTCGGCATGAGCCCCCGCATCCTCAGGACCTTCTATCACTGTGCCATTGAGAGCATCCTCACTGGATGCATCACCACCTGGTACGGCAACAGCACCGCCTACAACTGCAAAGCTCTCCAGCAAGTAGTGCGGTGCTCTGAACGGATAATTGGAGGTGAGCTTCCCTCCCTCCAAGACATCTACAGGAAGCGCTGCCTGAGGAAAGCGGGGAGGACCATCAAGGACTCCAGTCCCCCCAGCCATCAACTGTTCAGACTACTTCCATCAGGAAGGAGGTTCTGCAGCATCCGGTCCCCAACCAGCAGACTGAGAGAGCTTTTTCCACCAGGCCATCAGACTGCTGGACACTTCATAGACACCTCACCTTCACTACTGGAACTTCAACATTATGCACTCCACACTGTATATAAATGCCACTGTTTGCACATGTCCAACTACCAACCTCTGTATATTTTATTTTATTGTTTACTCTATTTAATTTGTAAAATATGTACACACACACACGCGCGTGTAGAAAAACATATTTAGTATACACATCCAGTAATGCATGTACTATTATATATTGTACATATATTTATTAGTCTCAGATTTAGCCGTTCTTATATTTTGCTTGTTTTACGTTATTGTATTTTTGCACACCTCTGTTGCTTGTGAAGCTCGCAAACAAGAATTTCACTGACATGTACTGTACCAGTGTACCTGCACATGTGATGTGACAATCAAAGTGATTTGATAACAAGATAAAACTTTCAAATGTACAAATTATCGTACCATTTTTACACAAAACAAAAGATAATAATTATTTTATCGTCACTCATACTTACAGACATATCTTGTCCAAGGCAACAACATTTTAAGGTCCATATCAGCTTAGAACGATAACTTTCCGCCATCTTTGATTTTTTCACGCTCTCATTGTTCCTTTCCCAAAGTAGTCAAACCCATATTACAAAGCAGCCACTAGAGGGAGCTCTAGGGCCGTTTGCAACCATAATATCCAGCTTACCTTATAAAAGGCAGAACAGTAACTATAGTGTTTGCAATAAATGCAGACATTTAAAAACAGAAAGCTATCATCTACTGTGATTCAAGTGTATAAACTAAACCACATAAAATGGCTTAAACTGAATATGGTCACGTTTTATTTTTTGTGTGGCCATTACTGCATTTTAATGGTGTTATAGATGCTGTCGAGGCTAAGCCTACATTTAAAGCCACTGAGCTGTTTGTTGGCAGGTTAATGCAATGTCACTGGTATGAATAAACGTATTAAACTTAGTTCAATAACTGAAACCATACTTATCTTGTCCTTTAGATTCTTTATTCCAACACAATTTAACATAACAGCGCAGCGGTCACAATCTGTTTGCTCCTTCCCAACAACAACACACCTGCTGCTAATGACCTATCTACCTTAAATAGACACACCATATGTAACACAAAAGGTGACCCCTAGTGGCATACATGAGGTACCCACACAAAAATGGCTCCTACAGATACTGAGCACAAATATGAGTACAGAGAATTTCCAGCAAGCTTTTAATACTGTCACAAAAAGGTCTAGAGGGATTTATCAGCATCATCCTGTCAAACTGGTTTTATGGTGGTTTTGATGAGAACAGATTATAGCTTGATCAAGAAGACCAACCGTCGAAGTCCTGTTGGGAAACCTTTGCACTTTTTCAAGGTGTGAGTATCATCAAGTGTAGCAGTGATGTCCTCATTGGTCGTTGACACAGTTGACAACTTGTTTGAGGGATGAAATTGTGGCGTTTTGGTCAGAAAGTTTATACTTGTAAATCAGACTGCAGAAATATTTCTGAAGATGTAGTGGTTTGTTTGTTTGTGGTTTGTTTGTTTGTGGTTTGTTTGTTTGTGGTTTGTTTGTTTGTGGTTTGTTTGTTTGTGGTTTGTTTGTGGTTTGTTTGTGGTTTGTTTGTTTGTGGTTTGTTTGTTTGTGGTTTGTTTGTTTGTGGTTTGTTTGTTTGTGGTTTGTTTGTTCATGTTTTTTGTTTGTTTTTATTTCAAATATCTTATAACAAGATGAAACTACAATTGTAAACGCAATTTGTTTTTTTGGTTTTTTCTCAAACTTAAGTAACTGAAACCTTTCATTGAACTACAGCAGAAACAGATTGGAAATGCCAAGTTATTCTAACACTAGTGGACTTGTTAAACAAAACATTTGTTTCACTTCTTTCTCAACATGCAGCACCATTAAGAACAGTGGACCAGCATAGTTGGTCTGCATGAGCACACTTACTGCAACAGTTGTACATGCTGAAACTGGTTGCTGGCAGCTGATGTGAAGAAATGTCTGGACACATCAAAAGTTTTCTTTTTCATTTTTTTCCTCCCTTGGATAACATACACATGGCAAATAAAAACATGTAACTAGGGTGACGTGAAGTGTGTATCATCAGATTTAACTCAAATATAATGAGGCTGTCCATCTGTGAAGTAATTGTTCCTTCAAAAACCACTGTGACAACAGATTTTATTTCATTCATTTGATGGTTTTCTATTCTGTATACTGGAACTTTTTAATAGCCCCCCTGTCCACACATCCTTGACATGAGACTTTCTGCAGAGTTGCACATGATGAATGCACACAAAACTTAAAGTGTTGCTGTCATATTTTCTTGGATGTGGTTTGTTGTCATAATCAAGAACGTGTCTTATTTTTTTATTTGTTTTGTTGCTGATCGGCCATTGGACTGCTGAGCCTGCAGTGAACAGCCAGTCACTGACTCTTGATGCTAGAGCAAGGACAACTGAGCTCTCTCTCTCTCTCTCTCTCTCTCTCTCTCTCTCTCCCTCTCTCTCTCTCTCTCTCTCTTTTAAATAAATAATACGTTCGAGCTGTTTATGTTTTTGACTTGTTATGGACTCTGACTGGCAATGGGAGGGCTGGCGGACTCATATTATGGAGGTGGAGGGTAGACACATTTTGTGTGCAAGAGACCACATACTACAGTGGTGATTGACACAGACTTCAATGGACATTTAGGTGAAGGGAACAGAGGTTATGAGGTGTTGGGTAGGTGTGGTGTTTAGGAGAGAAATCTAGAAAGACAGATGTGGGGCAGATTTTCCAAGTGGAAATGGCCGTGGTGCACACATACTTCAAGAACAGGGAGGAACTTGTAGAAATATATGAAAGTGGAGGAAGCTGCACACAGGGCAACTAAATATTATGCAGAAGGTGAAATCAAAAAGACAGGAGACAAGGAGGTGTCAGGGAGAATGCAGCTATGCAGCATCAAATGGTAGTTTGAAGGATGAGTTTGGACATCAAGAAGAGGAAGTGAGTGAAGGCAGAGACATGCAGGAGTATAAACAGGCTCTGGGTAGTAGGGAAGACTTACCAGATGGCTGGGATAGTACAGCTTTATTGAGATAAACTGCCAAGAAGGGGTTTGACGTCTTCTCTGCACAGAAGAAAGGGAAAAAAGAAAAGTGATTTTGAAAGTATTTGAAGGAAGAGATTTACAAAGAAAAAGAAGTGTAGTTAGCGAAATGAAGAAAATAGACCAAGAAACTGGGAGGCTAGGCATGTAGCAGAAAGAGGTGACAAAGGAAAAGGCTCAGTGCCACGTATGTGAAGCTGGACCCCAAGGAAATGAGGGAATGAGACTTGCTAGGCAGAGAGTGAGTTTGAATGGATGTTCAAACCCAAAAAAAAAAGATATATTCACATAACATAGATTGAAAGAAGCTGCAGGTGGCACAGCAGCTTTAATGTCTTCCAGACAGGAAGTTTTGGAAAGAAATATCATCATTTCCCAGATTTTACTATCTTAGTGTTCTGTAACAAAATCACTGTTGTGCGCATGGTGTTAGAGATGATGATGATTACAAACAAACTTAATGTGCTAGTCGTGCTTTTCTTGAGGGATTTGTCCTTCCACCAGTTTTCATGTCATTGGAATCATTTGTATTCACTGATTCTGGCACTTATTTCATCAAACCAAACTCCAAGTAAATACTTTCGGCTTTTTGGTTTTGTCAAACGAACTAATGTAAAGAATGCCTGGCTGTGCACTACACCACGCAGTGGGAATTTGTCTTCTCCAGTTAAATTCAGGATTAACTTGCTTTATAACACAGACCTCAAAAGTAACCGTTATAACCCCAAACACAAGAAAATGTGATCTACAGCACAGTGAGAACTGGCAACGCTTATCTGGAGGGGTCAGAGTGAATGAACTGGACACCTGTAGAAGCAGGATTTGATTTCCACTGATTTCCTTTCCGATCTGATACCAAGTAAAATTCAGGGTGGTATCGACGATACTGATCTGATACCGATACTCTGTACAAAAACTTATTTTTTTTACTCTATCTTTTATTTTATCTCAAATTATAGCGTCGTAATGATCACAGGACATCAGATTACTTGTTCTTATCACTTAATGATGCAGAATTATCATATAGAAATGAAAAACCTGAAGTTGTGGCTATTTGTTGCCTGCCTGCAGCATTAAAGGACTCCGTGAGAGACGTCTGTCTCGCCCTGGCAGCACCTCTCCCTCTCCTCCTCTTCAGTTCGCCTCAACATACGCTCGTCATATTCTGTGATATGATTCACTCTGAGGTGTTTGACCAGGTCAGCGGTGTTACCACAACACCTCACATTCTTGCCACATGTATGGCAAACCACGTCTCAGCTGTTCGTGGAGGTAAAATACGTCTGCACATGACTCTGTTTACGCTCAGCCATTGTTGTGAGTGTGCACGCCAAGGGGCCGGACACAATGACGGGTATCGGAGGAATCGATATTTCAGTATTGATCCGCACATCACTAGTTGAGATACGTTTTAAACTGGTCCAAAAAACAAATGCATATTTTCCCGAACCACTGTTCCTTGACTAAGGTGGATAACGTGATGAGGTCAAGGAAGGGTGTGACGGAGATTTGATTGAAAAACTTTGTCGTCCGTTAAAGTTTCACGTTGGCTTTTTCATCTTGAAAGCCCTCTCTGCTCGTGTCCAACCCGTGTGAACAATCACAGATGTGAGAAATGTAAACAAACCGTCCGCAGAACGCTGATCAGGTTATTTTAAGCGCAAGAAAACAAAAACGTTGCGCTCACCGTCGGCGTCACGGACGAGGCCTGGGGGTCCGGCCCGTCCACAAAGGTCATTGTAACACAAATCATACGATTGCTAATGAAAATGCTATAAAGCTACATCGCAGATAAGTCTCTGGAGTAACAATCAAGGCCATGTTAGTTATTTGATGAATAGTATCTGTGCCACTCATGGCGCATGACTGAGGAGGACGTTGACTTCTGCAAGTCAGGAAAGTCTGCTGCTCATTGTATAAATATGAGATTTTTTTCAAAAACCAGCCAGCCATCATCTCGGGAGGCTGACTCCAAAGTACCATCTCACTTCAAACTTGCAAAACAAGTCGAGTCGATGCGAGCGCACTGCTTGTTTCTAGTTAGTCTTTAAGGATGACAGCATTAGTCTGCTCCTTTGTATGAAATAAAGTGAGTCGAGTCCATGTGGTCTGGCACCCACCCACATTTCTCTGCTAGTGATCCATGAGGACTCCACCTTGTTGCCAGTTCTCTTGTGTGGAAGCTTCAGGAAATGACAGCTTCACTCTGACGTGTGTGAGCTGTGTGAGGTCTGTGGTTAGAAGTTTACAGTGTTTGCTCTTTGTGTCGTCTGTAATATGCTCTATGGCTTTAAAAAAATGGCCACATGTTTCTGTAGCTGAATTTGTCCATCTCTGACCTTCTGAGACTGTATTTTCAAATAGGGACGTTCTGACTTTTCTTCACCTTGTACTTCATTCTGCAAATGTTTTATACTCTATTAGAGTTATTACATTATTCTGTTATGCTATAAAATCAACCCCCATATAAGATCGTACTTAAGAAATACATTTAAAAACCTTCCTGTGCAAATAACCCAAGTTATCTAGAAGAAATAAAAACTGCACCGCAAACCAAACTCAGCTGTTCGACCTGTTGAGCTCGGGAAACTAACTGGTGTTTCATTTTAGTGAGTGCTTTGTTAGATTCCTTCATTTGAACCAAATGAAGTTGATTAAAGTTGATGCATTGATGTGTTTGAAGTGTTTTGTTAGTTGCGATGGATCTCCTGCTGTCTTTTTTCCTCATTATTAAAAGAGGATTTCTTTGAATTTCAAACATCCATTTCCTGTTTATCTGGTCCCGGGTCACAGGTGCAGCAGTCTAAGCAGAGAATCCCAGACCTCCCTAAACAACCACTTCCTCCAGCATATCCAGGACAATACTGAGGCATTCCCAGGCCTGCTGAGAGATATAACCTCTCTAGTGTGTCCTGGGTCTGCCCTGGAGACTCCTCCTCATGGGACAGGCCCCAAACACCTCACCCAGGATATTTTTAATTAAAACATCACAAATAAGTCGTCAGGTCTGATGGTCACATTTGTGAGATTCAACCACCATAAAGCAGAGATCACACAGGACACACTGTGTAACCCTCAGCTCAGATGTGTTCAGGACATTTGCTTGGAAGAAGCCGTCTGTGGATAAATCCTGCTCTCCACCTCAGCTGTCAGGTTTATCCAGAGAACGGCCGTCCTGACTTCCAGCAGCCCCACAGTCCTCGTTTCTAATAAACTGGCATCACTGAAATGAACTGTCTGCCTCGCTGTTCAATAATCTGCTCTTTGCCAATTTCCCAGCAGAACCTTCCACTCATATCAGCATTTTTCTGTGATTCTCACATGAACTAAACATAAAAAGCTGAAGCCAACCTCAGAGTTCCCCGTAGTGAGGAAGAGTTTCCTCTGAGCCACAGCTGAGTTTGATGCGTCCACAAAGGAAGACTGACGGGAGGACAGACTCTGGGAGAAAGGCAGATATTAAAAGATATGAATACAAAGTACGCTGCAACAAACAGGACAGCAGATTATGAAGAGCGGTTAGACCTTCATGTGTCAGTCATTGAAATGTGATCAAAGTTACCTGTTTGACATCCTGATAGAAGAAAATCAGCTTCTTGGATCCGTTTGCAGCAAAGAATTCATGGATCAGACTGAACTGGAAGAATCAGACATTAATGACTCAAAGGTTCAACTCTGAGGAAGGATCACGTCTCTGAACTTACTCTGTCATCAGAGACGATGGCGTCTTCCACCGCCGCCTCCTCCAGGCTGCCGGCGTCGGCCAGCCTGCTCATCAGGTATTTATGTCGGGCATCCAGAGCTGCCCGCCGTTCCTCCTTCACGGCTCTCGCCTGTTTGGCTACTTCTCTCCTCGCCTCATTGGACAGCAGCATCGTCCTTTTACCAGACACCTGGAGAAACATCAGCTCAGTCTACAGACGCAGAGACCAGTGAGAGCTTGGCCCAAACATCTGCAGGTTTCTGAGGACCACGTTTGACCCTGACTGGAGGCATCGATTCTGAGTGTGACTGCCTAAACTGAGCTACTGTCCCCCCTCCACTGAGACGTTGTCCTGTGATGTGTCATGGGGGGAAGTGTTCCTCACGGTTGGACTCGTGAGAAGTTCAGTCAGTTTATTCAAACTTTAAAAAGACGCATTTTCAGTCTCTGGATTTCAGCAGAAACAAATGTGAACACAGCACTTTTTGATTGAGTATAAAAGGATGAAAGAGTCAGTGATCAGTAACATTGTTGCTGACTGATGCTGTTGTAGAGCTGTCTTTGGATCCTCACCTTCCTGGAAGCCTTCCCTGGATTGCTCATATATCATTAACTTGTTTGTGTTCAGTAGAATCAGGTGTTGTGGATGCAGGTCGTAGCTGTGTGAGGCCTGTACAGTCAGCGCTGTGTGAGCGCTGTGTAACGTTAGCTTAGACTTCTTTCTGTTGTTATCATCCTTCAGGTTAATGTTGTTTTCATTATGCATCACAGGAAGTGTGGGTGGCTGTTAGCCTCACAGCTCATGGAGAGTTGCTGCTGCTCTGCCTCCTTTTTGATGTTTCTGCTCTTTGTGGCTTTGTGTTACTTTGTGTCGTGTCTGAAACAAAGTGAGTCCATGTTACTAACTGTAGTCGGCTCTCTGTCTCGTGCACAGCTGACTGTTGTCTGAATGAAAGTGTTTTTGTACTTTGTGTAATCTGTTGGGTCTTTGAGCCCTTTTTAAACAGCATATGAGCCATATGTATGTGTGTATATGAAAGGTTGTTTGTAATACATCAAACTGTTGCTTATTCTAGAGCTGCTGCTGTGCCTGATTGGTCTACTCGCTCGAAACTGAAGGTTGACTTGATTCTTTTGGTTTTTTACATTTTGTCAATAAACCAACTTCTTTATGATTTGAACGGCGTCTCTGACGTGTCACAGGCCTGTCAGCTTTCTTGGTGATTGGTATAGATTTGAGCTTCATGCTCTGGCTGTTGTTGGGTTTTCCTCTTTCATATTAAAGCTTTTGTCCTACATTTGGCTCTAAAGTCTAATTCTAATCCCAGCACTGTGTCTGGGTGTGTGATGCTTGTTTTCCTGCTCTTTCTCATGAAACAGTCACAACATTCTCAGTCCAACTTTCACTCTTTGCTGCGTTTGCTGCAGCTGCAGTGAACATGGTGCCGTTTGCCTTTAAGAAAGTTGTGCACAAAGCCTTTTTCTCTAGCAGACAGCTGTGTGGCTAAAAGTCAGATCATTTTTTACCACCTCAGTCACACTGGACTGAAACAAGAGTGAAACTAGGAAGAATCAGAGTTTGTCCAGTGACTGCACTGATTTTCTTCATATTCACAAACTGATTCTAAGTAGTTGCATCAGCTAATCACCCGGACACTGAGCGTCCAACACGCTCCCTGAAGGGAAACGATTACATCCTCCAAACAATCACAATCTGTCTCTGAACGACTGGAATTATTCTCTGATTTGTCAATAACTGGAGTTTATCAATGCAGACACGTTGCCAACATGATGAAGTCAGTCTGAGTCGCATCTCTTTGGCTAACTTAACTCAAGTGGTTGCCGACTCTTCTGGTTCTATTCCCATATAACAGCAGGGTTGCTGAGCACCTCTGTCACTCTGCACTTATGTTCCCAGTTCTCTTTTGTGGAGGAATTTTCCAGGAATTCCTGGGACCAGCTTTCCATGAGAGACCCGATCAGGAGCGACTGTCCTGGACACTCCCAGCATCACAGGGACTCACAAACCCGTCTACCACAGTGAGAAGACTGATGGTCACAGGCCCACATGTAGCTTTAGATCACACGTGTGCACTTCCTGTGGTCACTGCTGTAACTCTAGACTCACCGAGGGGCCAGTGGTTGGTGAGGCAGCAGCAGCTGAAGTCATGTGACTAATGGCTCTCAGGTTCTGTCCTCCTATTCGCCGGTGTCCTTCACCTGTCACACCTGGTCAAGAAAGAGTGAGAATGTTCAGAGCTTTAATGGAAAAGAATATTATTACATATAAAAGGCCTCTAACAAGTATTGTAGTGTTAATCAGGATGAAGTCCATCATGAAGACTTCAGAGTGCTTCAGACAGTCGGTGTTTCATCCACAGAGCCTCCAGTCTGCATATCAAAGCATCCTGAGGAATGACAGTGAACCCCGAGTTCCCCTCATTACATTCATGTGTGTGACTGTGAGGAAAAGGTGATTGTATGAACGTGTGTGAGCGAGTGAATGAGGCTTGTATCAGAGTGGAGATAATGTCAGCGGCACAAGCTGGACGCTGCAGGTGTCACATGTGAATCTGTGCATCGGTGTCTGCACCTTTGTGGAGGTGAAGCTCAGGAGGTTTGGATTTGTTCAAAGCTCTGTCTGCTCCATCTTTCTTTCCCTCAGGCCTCTCCAGATCAGGAAGGAGGTCCTGTTCTCCTTCTCCCTCCTGGATTTCTGGATCCAGGGAAGGATCAAAGTCTCTCAGCCCAGCATCAGAGCTTCTGGCTGGGGGAGGACTGGAAGTTTCAGCTGGAGGCTGAGAGCCTGGATCTGCCATCTGAGTCACAATTCAAATATTCTCAGTAATCTCAAAAAGCAACAGAAAGGTGCCATTTTCATGAGCAGTGGGTTATCCAGCAGTTTGATTCATGTCAGCAGCATTTAGTTTGTAACTGCTGACTCACCTCTGGCTGTGTCCTGCTCTCAGGGTCACAGTGGACACTGTACCTTTGACCGAAGCTGCAAAGACAGTCAGCAGGGGTCTGGATGCATTCAGCACCACGTCCTTGTTGGGCAGACACCTTCAGTGACAGGACAGACAGTCCAAAGTAAGGAGACGTGGGACACAGTGAAGACACAGAAACAGAAACCAGAACTATAATCACAAAACAAACTCAGAAACATAAAGAGTGAATCAGCTGATTCAGTGTTTGTGACAAAAACATGGATCCTGGTTAATAACTTTTATTTGTTTGTTTCTGTATTATTTTGTGTATCGTTCTTATGAGCTGTTGTTTTTTCAGTGAAATATTATTTCATTGTTTTAAGCTTTTTGTTGACTTTGAAGTGCTTAAGTTGATATTTTTGAACATTTAATTTGTTCGATTATTGTCGAGTCGATAAAACTGTCAAACGCACAGCTGCTTCCAGCACGGCCGGAGGAGAGGTGGCCGAGCAGACGCACAACACACACAGCTCACAGGTTTGCATTTCTAGATATTGCAGATGTTGCAGAAATTGAGAGTAAAGAACTCAGAGATCCAGCGCTGTCTCCTGCCCCTTATTTATACACCACAACACAACGACAGGCGTAACTCACACAAACGGGTAACATGAGGCTCAGATGCTTTGGACGTGTTCACATATACTGGACACAGAATGATGAAGATGGAGCTGCAGGAAGGAGGAAAAGAGGAAAAACACAGAAAAGATTCACAGATGTGGTGAAAAAGGACACGACAGCTTCTGTTTGTTAGTTTGGTTTTTCTTTATTTGGTAAAGATTCAGAAATAAAGAGAAGATCACATGTTTGAATATTATATTAACGTTCTGTAATTACAACAAGTTGTAAAATCTTTCCAGAGTGAGACAGAGACTGTGCAGAGACTGTAGAAGGACAGAGCAGCAGCAGAGCAGTCCAGATACACTGATGATCCTCTGTCAGATCCAGAGGGACACACAGGGCTGATGCTGGACTCTACATTGTGTCTGACAGTGGAGCTGTTCTCAGAGCAGTTCACTCTGCAGCACTGACAGTCATCTGCACTTCATTCCTCTGTCAGTCACTGCTGGATGAAGCTCTCCTCTCCACCTCCCAGTAACATGGCCCAGTCAGAGCGTCTCTACACACAAGCTGCTGCTGCTTCAACCTCTCTGGATCATCAGGACACAGCTGCTCCTCTCTCAGCACACACACCGTCCTGTTTACCATCATGGCCTCCACCTGCAGAGAGAAGGAGGAAGAGCAGAGGAGATAAACGAGTGTTTCCAGAGACTCTTCATCAGCTGTCAGTCAGTGATGCAGCACATCCAGTATAAAGAGCAGCAGGGACGTCAGTGCTGGGACTGTACTAGGACTCATTGTTGCTTCACTTTTTCTAATCTTTGGATTTTTATTGAAGTTGCTGAAAATGTTTTTCCCTCCTAGTTTGAGTTTGGACTTTCATTCATTAGAAGAACCTTGGTGTGTCCACTCTGAGCTCTGTAGGAACCCCAACAACAAGCCCAACAATCCAGATGGACGGTTCCAGCTGTTAACTGGAGGAATTCCATCCAAACATCTGCTCTCACTAAATTCTTCCTCACCTACAGACTGTGTTCTTCACTGCTTTAAACTTGGAAATCAATGCAGTCATTGGTCTGTGTGCTGCTTTGTTCAGAGAGCTGATTGGCTGTTGACAGTGTTTGATCAGAGCATGTCAGACGTTACTATGGTGACCATAAAGGTGAGAAACAGGAAGTGTTTGTGTCCAATCCTGAAGCCTGTCACCGTTCTCCTCTCACAGCTTCACTGAGAAGCTGCAGCTTTACAGGAAACACTGGATCTTTGTTTCATACTGACTGTGTTTAGTACAATACTGCTGACAGCACCACCCACTCACTCCATCACTCTACTGACCACAGAGTCTCCAGTCTGTAGTCTGGACTCTGCTGAAGATCAGACAGCTGCTTCACATCTGGATCCTTCAGGTTGTTGAAGCTCAGCTCCAGCTCTCTCAGATGGGAGGGGTTGGACTTCAGTGCTGCTGCCAGATAATCACAGCTGATCTCTGACAAACCACAGAGAGTCAATCTGTATAAAGAATGAAAGATGTAAGTTTATTAGACAAAGTGCTTGAAATCATTCAGTGTTTCATCATCTGTTCAGAGCTGAAGAAGGTTCAGAATGTAGAAGTTTAGAAAATGGAAACTCCAAACAGCTGAAGCCAACAGGAAGCAGCTTCAAACAGGAAACTGTGCAGAGTTTCAGACTATATGTCCTGATGCAGCCAGTTGGATTTTGGAGATTTGAATCTCTGTTCTGTGACTAAGTCCTTGAATCATTTCTTCCAGTTGGTCCAACAAGACAGACTAAGTATTGGACATGTGTTGTGGCTCCATCAGGGGAGCTTCTAAATGTGATGTGATGGCCCCTCTGGGTCTGTCAGGTCACAGCACTGAAGAGAGCTCAAACTGGGCACACAGCTGTTCCAGTCTGGACCAAAGACTCTATACTGGGACTGAGGGACTGCTTTGACTGCACCCACTGGGACTTTTTAAAGGCTCATGTTCTCACTTAGATCATCGATTTCTACTGACATTTCTTTCTGGGAAAAATGGGGATTACTTTGGAAACAGGAAGTATTTTCCCCAATAAGCAGCCCTGGATTAGTAAATCACTCCAACATGTTCTCAGGCAGAAGAAGCTGTCTTGTTATGAGGGAGAGAAGAAAAAGATTGAGGCACAGAAACCTGTTGAAAGAGAGATAAAGCAGCTAAAATCAGGTGTAAAAGTAAAGCAGAGGATGAGCTGAATAAAGGACACTCAAGGCTGGCTTGGAAAGGAATGAAGTCCATGGTGGGGATGCAGAACAAGGAGCAAAGATGAATGTGATGCTGAATCAGCAGAAGACTTGGACTCATTTGATTCCAGCTTTGATATCATTGATTTCAATGAAGAGCTTTGTGATTGTAGCAAAGGGCTGGTAGCTCTGAGAGTCCCACTGATGAGGTGTTTGTGTGGAAATCTCTTAGTGGGACCAAAGAGAGAAAAAGCCCTGGTCCTGATGCTGTGGGAGGGAAATGATTGAAGTGTGCTGTGAGGAACTGACTGGGAGATTTTCACACATTTTCCAGTCCTCCTTGGAACAACAGGAAGTTCCCAGCATATGGAAACAAAGGTTAAGTGTCCTATGGCACTCAGTGATGATGGTGCGGTGGCCCCACCACCTCCACCTCTTTGTAAAGGAACTAACTGTAATCTGAAGCTTCAAATGGAACTAAGACTTCCTCCACTAGGTGGCAGTGTCTGATGAGAAAGTGTTAGTGGAGCTGGCCTGGAGTCAGAAACAGGAAGATGCAGGATTTGGGCTGAAATGGGCAAAAGTGGTTAGCACTAGTGCCTTAGAGCAAGAAGGTTGTAGGTTGAAGCTTGTTGGTCAGCTGGGCCTTTCTGTGGAGGTTGGATGTTCTCCCACAGTCCAATGAAATGCTGCTTAGGTTCATTGGTGCTTCTACATTGGCTGTAGGTGTGGATGTGAGGGAGTGCTTCTCTGTCGCTCTCTGTTGGCCCTGTGATGGACTGCTCACCTGTGCAGGTGGACCACGCCTCTTGCCCTATGACAGCTAGGGCACAGGCTGCAGCCCTGTGAGCCTAAGCTGAATAAACAGTTAGCAAAAATGATCCATAGATGGCCTGAAATCCCCCAGTTAGCAGTTTGGTAGATAGCTATGACATGCTAATCCCATCCAGCAGCTGTATTCTACCTGTAAGCTGATCCCTGCTGAGCCAAAGCACTTTTTCATATACAAATTACAACCTTTAATAGAAACCTATTGGTCAGCATCTTATTAGCCTGCTGTTAGCTTCATTCCACAGAAAACTGAGAGAAACTAACAGAGTTGATAAAGAATAAAGAGAAATGTGCTGATTTAAAGCCTTTGAAGTGCTTCAGATGATCTCTGTCCACTTCTGTCCACTCATTCATTCATGTAAGCTTTCTAATGCAGCTTTGATCTTCACAGTCTGCTTGATGAAACTCATTCTAACCCTGAATGTCAGAGTGTTCCTGCTTCTCTTTCCCATCATTCATGCTGGCAGTGGAGGAGATTTGGATGTTGGACTGTGTTTTGGATGATGTGTGTATGTTTGTGTTGGACTGCTGTCTGTAAAGCAAACGCACATTTTGCTTTGGATTTCAGTGTCAGACAGACTTTAAGGTGCAATGAAGAGTTTGAGAGTTTCACAGTGAATTTTCCAGTGGAGGATTTTTCTTCTTCTTTGAAGGTTTGAAATGTGAACATTGTTCTGCTGCAGTCAATGGACTAAACCAGAGAAGAAGAAAACAGACTTTACCATGAAGATCCTCAGTGTGGATCAGTATAATATCAGCCTGATGTCTGCAGTTTAGTGTCAGCAAAACTTTCACATCATATTCATCTCAGCACAACTAAAACATGCTGACTGACCTCAGAGTTTCAAGTTTACATCCTGGACTCTCCAGGAAACCACACAGATGCTTCACTCCTGAATCCTGCAGGTAGTTGTAGTATAGGTCCAGCTCTCTCAGATGGGAGGGGTTGGACTTCAGTGCTGCTGCCAGATAATCACAGCTGATCTCTGACAAACCACAGCTCTGCAATCTGTATAAAGAATGAAAGATGTAAGTTTATTAGACAAAGTGCTTGAAATCATTCAGTGTTTCATCATCTGTTCAGAGCTGAAGAAGGTTCAGAATGTAGAAGTTTAGAAAATGGAAACTCCAAACAGCTGAAGCCAACAGGAAGCAGCTTCAAACAAACACAACAAGAGAAAAAACTCTGAATGTTTCACATTAAAGTCGTACATTTCTCATAAAAACAGGACAAAGACTTGAAAAAGTCGTGTTTTTCCTTCCAGGAACCACATGGCTTCACTTTTAAAGGTGAAGTGTGACAGAAATGGACATATTTGAAGTCCAACACCTTTTTCCAGTCACATTATTAAAGCAGACAAACTACAAGCTCATTTTCATTCCAACAAGTCATCTTCTGACCTGGACTAACAACACTGGTCTCTATGTGCAGCTGGCTGTGAGACCAGTGCTCAGGGAGCGTCTACAAAGTGCAACACTGAAAGAACATCACACACTCATTTGCTTCCAGCACTTTCACACAAACATCTACTGTCATCATTCATGTTTCTGCTCCTCTGGATTCACACGGAGCCTCTGCTCATGCCGTTGCCATGGTGAATCATAGTATGTGGCTCCATAACTCAGACTGAGCATGCTCAGAGCTGATTGGCCTGACTCTGATCAGCTGATCTAGAAGAGGAAACTCTGCTATATGTACATTATTACATCTACACCTGAATCACAACACTCACACAAATATATCAACTGTGTTTAATATTTTGGCATGTAGATCATTTATGTGCTTCAGCTCTTCTTACATTTTACCACCAACATGTTTCAAAAGGAGCAGCTTTTACTTTGAAGGCCAGCTGTCTGTGTTTCCTGTTTTCATTGTTGGATAATGAAATAAGTCGATGCTTCAGTGCTTTGAATTGTGTTACACAAAGCAAAGTTTTCTCGTTGTTCAGGCAGAATCGAGCGTTGAAGAATGAATTCACACGTCAATAAACATTTTCATCAGCACAAGCAGGACAATGAAAGCAGGAAATACCCCAAACTGCCATTTCTCATTCTACAACTTCAACAACTGCACATGAATTATACTTCATACACAGACCCACAGTCTCTGATTGCTCTGAAATCTCACTGACAGCCAATAGAAATAAAGAAAAGTCCAGACTGACAGTCTCTGTGGGGTTAGGCAGTGAACTGCTCACGCTGCGTTCAAGTGCATCGCAAACTATTGGAATTGGATCCAACTTTGTGAAGCAGATTTCTTCTCAGCTGCTGCTTTGAACATTTCCTCATGAACTGTATTAAACTCTGTAAATGAACTGAGAACTATTTCTACATTTGAAACTATGGATTCATTTTCCCGTTCACTTCTGTACGTTAGTGTATAAATGAATGTTAGACTGGGCTCCATGGAAACACTTGGACTGGTCTCAGCTGCCTTCTTTCTGTAGTCCTTTCTCTTCTCCAGCTTCTGTTTGAAATCCTCTCACAGAGCCTGAAACCTGCTTTGCTGTCATGTTTGGGCCTGTGTTCCTCTGCTTTAACACAAACCTCACCACAGCAGCTGTGTGGGTCGTCTCTGTAGCAGCCCGATCAGCTTCTGATACATGAACATCATCACAGCTCCTAACTTCACCTTTATTAGCTTTGACATTCATGTCTTTCTTTTCTCTGTCTGTTTCCACACAAGCTCAAAGTCTCTGCAGCCTGTTTTTATCTGCTATCATCAGATCTCCAACAGCCTCATTCACATCCCTCACACACTCTACAGCCTCACCAGTACTGACTTCATCTTCACTGACTGATGGAGCACAACATGAACCTGTGGAGGCTGAAAAGCTGTCCTGACAAACATCTCCCCGTCACCACTGCACTTCTGTCAGCCTTTAAATGAACCCTGCTCAAGTCTGTCACTTCTATTTGGAGCCAAGAGGAAAACTGTTGTTCAGTCGTTTGGAAAGACACAACATTTCTGAAAGCACTCAAACTTCTTCACATTTGTCTTCAGACACATCCTGAACATTTAGGAACTAAAGAACGTTTCAAATATCAAAGATCAGAAATATAGAAAAACAACAACAGCTGCAGTCAGTGAACTCACCTCAGAGTCTCCAGTCGACAGTTTGGACTCTCCAGTCCAGCACACAGAAGCTTCACTGCTGAATCCTGCAGCTTGTTGTTACTAATGTCCAGCTCTGTCAGATGGGAGGGGATGGACTTCAGAGCCGAGGCCACAACTTCACAATGAGTCCCTGAGAGTCCACAGTCAGCCAGTCTGTGATCATAGAAAATACAAAATGTGTTATTATAAAAGCAGAAAGTCTGCATTATAAACACAGACTGAATGTATATGAAGACAAAACAGAGTGAGGTCATAATCTGATGAACATCTGCTCTTCACATCTGTGCTTCAGCTCCTCTTACTGTGTTTGACATGACACAACGATTGAGTCTCTCTCAGACCTGCAGACTTTTAATGAGAATCTTTGTTTGGCTTTAATCTGCAGATGAAGGAGGAAGATGGTGTCACATTTAGGCTTCCATAATGTCCACAGTCTGTCAGTGAGATCTGATCCAGAGTCAGAGTGAAGACACACATGTGGACTGTTTCCTGTCTTGAATCCAGAACATTTTGAATGAGCTCAGCTCAGTGAAGAGTTCCAGCTGGAAAGACGATCTCTGTTTGCTACCTGCTGCTGTCAGGTACGACTGTTCACGTCCACACTCAGGAAAAATCTGCTGACTGTCACCAAACGGAGCAGAAATCTCATCACTGGACAATAATGATGAATGAACTCAGAGCTGCTGATATCACATCTGATTTCAGGGGAACTAAACACAGAAATGATTGGCTCGTTTTAGCTTTCTGAGCCATTAGTCTGCAGGTTTTTCACTAGTTGGCAGAAACACACTTGTATTAATGTTCAGCGCTTCAGTGTTTATGACTCCAGATCCAGGTGACAGCAAGTCAAAATGATGTTACCTGTCTGTGTCCAGCAGCAGCCTTTGAATATTGTTATAAACTCACGTGGATCAGTTTGTCTTTGATTGGTTTGTAAAGTTCAAATTCATTTATATTCATCAACTCTAAATGAAAAATGTTTTTCTTCTTCTATGTTTATTATTAGAGTAACAAATTCTTATAGTTTCCTGTTGTTGAGAATTTCAGTGTAAAACCACTCGACCTGTGCATCACTGCACACTGTGAAAGTATTACTGCAGTCTGACCACTTGGGGGCGCTTTTGTCTCTTTTGCTCTGAGCCTTGGGTTTATTCAAACTGATTTTAATAAACTATTTTATGCAAGTTGAAGCTTCATCTCCATCTCCAGTGGTTGTTGCATATTTTATGACTATATTAGTAACAGTCAGAGAGTTTAGAGTAAATTAGATCTTCACGTTTGATTTTTGACACAACATAAATGGTGAGCCAGTGTCAGAGGAAGTGACAGCATCCACCGAGGACCGGGGGGAGTGGGAGGACTGGGGGACCAGGCCAACAAAAAGGTGATCACTGATACAGGTCAGCAAACATTTGCTCATTTGGTGTCTTAGAGCAGACTCCGCCCAGCTTTGTCATCCATGGTTGCTCTTTCAAAGGAATCTAGTAACATATTATTTTACTTAATGATCTACTGACACCACTGACTATGCAGGACAACCCCACGTCTGGAGCCAGTGCACATGTGCAGTTCAATTCCTGGGCAGGTTCTGAAGATGGCCGAGCTGTCGAGGACAAAGTTACTAATGTGAAGCTAATGTGGTTAATCAAGATCTTCATAACTATGTGGAGCACAGTGTGCTTTCACCGTGGAGAAATCACACTGAAGAACTCGGCACACATTTTGGGGGCCTTTCTGTTTGTTGCTACAATCTGCAAATTTCATTAAAAGTTTAATAAACTATCATCTGGTCTTTATTTTTAGTTAGCACATACCTTAAAAACTCTAAGCTGTAAGCTAATGATAGTTATATAACAGCAGATGCATGCTGGTGCAATAAGCTGTATGTTTTATTTTTGATCTGATTAGTCAAATAATCACAAAAATAATCGTTTGTGGCAGCCCTAGTGTGACCTCAAATAAGAAATGATTGCAGTTTATGACTGAGTAACTAAACTATCACCAACTGATAATATTAATGATCACATCTGGACTCACCGAGCCTTTCTGAAGTTCCTCACAGCTGGAATCAGTCTCTGTCGTCCCTCCTTTGTTGTGTTGTACTTCTTCAGGTCCAACTCATCCAGAACCTCCTCTGACATCTGCAGCATGAAGGCCAGAGCTGAGCAGTGGATCTCAGAGAGTTTCTTTGATTTGTTCTCTGACTTCAGGAACTCTTGGATCTCCTGAGATAATAAGATGTCGTTCATCTCCATCAGACAGTGGAAGATGTTGATGCTTCTGTCAGGAGAGGATTTTGTCTTCCTTTCTTTGAGATTCTTGATGACTCTCTGGATGGTTTCTGGACTGTTCTCTGTCTGACCCAGCAGACCTCCTAAGAGTCTCTGGTTGAACTCCAGACAGAGGCCATGAAGGAAGCGAACAAACAGGTCCAGACGACCATTTTTACTCCTGAAGGATTTTATTAGTGTTTCCATCAAAAAATTGTCCAGAGATGACTCTTTGTATTTTTTTCCCAGGAAGTCCTTCAGCACCTCTGACTTCCTGTTGGTGAAACAGTGGAACATGTAGACTGCAGCCAGAAACTCCTGGATGCTCAGATGAACAAAGCAGTAGACTGGTTTCTGGAAGATCACACACTCTCTTTTGAAGATCTCTGTACAAACTCCTGAGTACACCGAGGCCTCTGTCACATCCAGACCACACTGCTCCAGGTCTTCTTGGTAGAACATGATGTTTCCTTTCTCCAGATGTTCAAACGCCAGCCTCCCCAGCTTCAGAAGAACTTCCCTGTCAGCCTCCGTCAGCTCCTGTGGACTCGTCTCATGTCCCTCGTGGTACTTGTTCTTCTTCCTCTTTGTCTGAACCAGCAGGAAGTGTGAGTACATGTCAGTCAGGGTCTTGGGCAGCTCTCCTCTCTGCTCTGTAGTCAACATGTGCTCCAGAACTGTAGCAGTGATCCAGCAGAAGACTGGGATTCTACACATGATGTGGAGGCTCCTGGATGTCTTCATGTGGGAGATGATTCTGCTGGACAGCTCTTCATCACTGAATCTCCTCCTGAAGTACTCCTCCTTCTGGGCGTCAGTGAAGCCTCGTACTTCTGTTAGCCTGTCAACACATGTAGGAGGGATCTGATTGGCCGCTGCAGGTCGGGAAGTTATCCAGACGAGAGCCGAGGGAAGCAGATTCCCCTGGATGAGGTTTGTCAGCAGCTGGCTGACTGATGACTTCTGTGTGACATCAGACAGCAGCTTCCTGTTGGTGAAATCCAATGAAAGTCTGCTTTCATCCAGGCCGTCAAAGATGAACAAAAGCTGAGAGACAGCCAGCTTCTCTGCTGTGACCTTCTGTAGTGTTGGATGGAAAACATGGAGCAGCTCCAGAAGACTGTACTGCTCCTCTCTGATCAGGTTCAGCTCCCTGAATGAAAGCAGAACCACCACACTGACATGTTGGTTCTCCAAGCCCTCTGCCCAGTCCAGAGTGAACTTCTGCACTGAGAAGGTTTTTCCAACACCAGCCACGCCGTTGGTCAGAACCACTCTGATGGGTCTCTGTTGGTCAGGTAAGGCTTTAAAGATGTCCTGGCACCTGATTGGAGTGTCATGGAGGGCGTCCATCTTGGAAGCTGTCTCCAGCTGCCTCACCTCATGTTGGCTATGAACCTCTTCACTCTGTCCCTCTGTGATGTAGAGCTCAGTGTAGATCCTGTTGAGGAGGGTTCTACTTCCTGTTTCATCACTTCCTTCAGTCACACGTTCACATCTCCTCCTCAGACTGATCTTATGTTCATCTAAAACCTCCTGCAGACCAACATCTGCTGAAAGAAAGAAAAACAGAAAGAAAACTCTTCAATGTCTGAACAACAACAAGAAGTCCAGTTTTCAGAAATGAGTCCATCAGCAGACAGATGTTCAGTCTTACTTTGTACACAGCTGCTCTGACTGGCTGTCTGCAGTCCAGCTCTGCTTCTGGATCTTTCTCCACACTGGGGACAGGACCAGTCTCCTGATGAAGCAGACTGGTCCCAGTATGAGGAGATGCACTGTCTGCAGAACCAGTGTCCACAGCTGGTAGAGACTGGATCCTTCAGGACGTCCTGACACAAAGCACAGCAGGACAGCTGCTCCTCCTCACAGACACCACTCCTCTTCCTCTTCCTCCCTCTGTGAACACATTTCTTTATCACTAAAATCATTGACTGTCAGTGACAAACATCCAGATTTGATGACACTGTGCAGAAGCTCTGATGGTCACAGAGAAAAGTCAAAGTGGAGAAACTTGTGTTTGAGTTCAGAATCCAAGTTTCCTTTGCTGTTCCTGCCTGTCTTATTAAACACAGAGTGATCAGCCTACAAACTCCACAGTAAAAGCCTTCATCACAGAGCTGATTATGTCCTTCACTGGATGTACTGGAAGTTTGGGATCCATCACTTTCAACTGACCTTTGACCTCCTCTAAAAACTGTGGTGGAGCAGCGGTGTCACATTCAGAGCTTTCAGCTTTATTTTGAAAGAGTTCAGTCATCAGGAAGTGAACTTCTTGGTTCTGCTTTTCTTTCTATTATTTTACAGAAGTGAAGAAGAAGAACTAAAAGCTTTGAAATGATCTGAGTGATATTTTTGAACATTGCCACCAAATTGAGTTCAGCCTCCAGCAGTAACTTTGTTTCATGATGCCTCCCTGATGATGTGATGTTTGATTACAAACCTGTTTATGTGTTAGACATTAATCACATGAACACAGGCAGAAAAAAGAAGCCAATGAAACAAATGACAGAAACGTGTTCATTCACTGCCATGATCCATATTTTCTATGTACAGATGTTTGTAAAGAACACGTGTGCAGCGCTTTGTTCTGAGGATCTGCTGTCAGCACACAGTGCAGCAATAACTACAACCACACGTTTCTGTAGATCCTGAACATCAGCCTGGAGGAATCTGACCTCAGGTCTGCACACAGAGGAGCTTCACCTCTGGGATGATGCTGGCTTCAGCTCCTTCTACAATCAGGCAGAAGCTTCTGCACCATCAGGACACAAACAGAGAGGAGCTTCTATCCTCAGACCATCCAAGTCCTAAATCAGAACATGCTCCCCTCATAGCATCACCATCAGGGTTTAAACAGGACCTTACATCATGTTCTTGTCTCACTGTCATATTTCAGATCATACCTGATTCATTATGACGTCACACGCTGCTACACTGATCCTGCTGCTTCATTACTGCTGATATTACTCTGCTCACTCTGTTCAGTTACTCTGTTTACATCACTTTGCTCATTTGCTTTGTTCTGCTTGCACTGCTCTGTCAGTACATGCTGTGCTAATGTGGCACAAAGCACTTTAACATTACATCTGCACAATGTTTCATTATTTCATTTAATGATTGTTTCTAATGTTTTGTCCAGTCACAGGAGCAGCTCAGCACATTTCACTGTGTTGTACGTGTATGACGATGCCTGTGACAAATAAACAGCCTCGGACTCTTCAATCTTCTGCATTTCTTTGGAGATCAGCTCAGTGGCCTGTTGAGACCATCTTTCTATTTCTGATGACTCAGTTCAGATTATTATCCTGATACTTTCTTTTAAAATGTGATGAAATCATTTATCTGATGTTCTGACACAAATACACCAAAACAATCCCAAACAGCACAAACCACCACGTTACACACAGTGTAATAAAAATACAGGCAACTACAAATAAAAACACTTTAAAAATATAAACTAAAATTACAAAGTGGTCACAGAATTTCAAACACCCGTAAATGAGTCAGCAGCTCTCTTACATGGTCAGCTGAGCTCCATGATTGAAGAACATTGTTGCTGCAGGTTCATGACTGAAGTTTGGAGGAACTATTTCTTTGGAGCAGTCACTCCTCACAGACACACAGCTGGATGCTGGAGACTGTGACCTCTGACCTCTGCAAACACAAACACATCACATGAATTACAGATTAATCTCTGTTTAAAATCTTTTAAGCAGCTGCAAACACACAAACTGGATGATGTGATGGTTTCTGTCAGTAATAGTTGTCTCAGATTAGAGTACAGACGGCTGCAGAGACGTTCACAGCAACAGAGAAGAAATCATTACCTTGGATTGCATTACTACTACGATTGATACTAGCATTATCGTACCCGGACCACCATTAGGAATCATTTATGATGTCACTGGCAGAACATTTATAGAAACAACCTTTGAACTCTGAGTCAGCAGCTCTCTTACATGGTCAGCTGAGCTCCATGATTGAAGAACATTGTTGCTGCAGGTTCATGACTGAAATATGGAGGATATTCTTTGGACCAGTCACTCCTCACAGACACACAGCTGGATGCTGGAGACTGTGACCTCTGACCTCTGCAAACACAACCACATTGCATTCATTTCACATCAATTAGTACACCACAAAAGGCATGCAAGAAACACAGTATGAAGGCAAACTTCTGGCTTCAATAACATTCAACAGGTCAGGTGGAAACTTTTCTCAGATTTGATTCATGTTTTTATAGAACGATCCAGCTAAAAAAAATATACCATTAGGTCAGGGGTCAGCAACCTTCAGGACCCAAAGAGCCATTTGGAGCCAGTTTCCACGCAAAAGAAAACACTGGGAGCCACAAATACTTTTTGACGTCTAGAATGAAGATAACACTGTATATACTGTTTTTTACCTTTATGCTTTGTGTGAACAACTAAGGTGTGTTGCTTATGAAATCCATGAAGTGCTACAGAGAAAATTACATGTTATTTATGTAATGAACACATTTGAACTCTTAAAGAAATATAACCAAAGGAAAGACACCCAGCTGAACTAAAATGATGTAGCAAACAAAAGCTGCTGTGAGCCGCCACCCTTATATCTCCTTTGGGCTTTTGGAGCCTTGACCTGACTTTAAAAAAATAATTGGAAAAAAAGCTCTATGCTGCTGAAAGATGAAAAATAGATATTTGCAAAATTCTGCCTAAATATGTATTTTACCTGGTTAATGTGTGTGTCGCGGCGTGGTCTGCAGCGGCGAGGTGGACGCACCTGAGCGGCAATCACGCCTCGCCGCCTTAACGTCTGTGCTGTTGTGTTGGTGTGTGTCGGGCTGTGAGCTGCAAAGCTACAGCCGGCTGTGTGCGTACAGCAACCGTGTGTGAAAAGTGGTCAATAAAGAGAAGCTGAAAAGCGAGTTCATGCAAACATCGTCGGGTCTGCCGTGATATGTTTACAACGGGACTTCTGCTCCTGAACCTCTGCGCACAGCGTCTGCAGGTCGGGGCTGTACGAAGTCACTTTCATCTTTACAGGACTGTAAGCTGTCGTCTGTGAGGCGTGAGCGGTGTTTGTTTTTAACATAGTTCACGGTGGAGAACAGCTGCTGACATAATGTGGATCCGAAGATCCATAATTGGCCTACCTGGGGCTGAAAGTCTCGATAAATGCACGGCGTTTCGGCGGGTACACCGGCTTCCACGAGTGTGACGCTTATTTGAACGATGAAAAAATAATAAAATATAATTTTATTTTTATATTTCAATATCACAATAATCTTCCAATTTAGAACTACAAGTTAAAAAAGAACATAAATAAAATACACTTCAGCTAAATACTTCTAATTTATTTTCCCAAACCACGAGGAGCCGCACTGTAAGGACTAAAGAGCCGCAGGTTGCCGACCCCTGCATTAGTGTTAGTCAATGTTGCAACTGAACTGAAAAACAAAAGATTTTGGTCCAAAGAAACAAAGTCACTATTAATACAACACAACCCCCCCAAAAAGAGCCATGTAGACCCCGGGCTCTATGGGTCTTGTGCTCGGAGCTTGTTCCTGTGCTGCCATGATTAGTGCCTCTGTGCTGTCTTTCAGTCCAGCTTTGTTCAGCCACTGGTAGGATTTCTGGATGTCAGCCACTTCCTCTGCCTGCTGGTGGTGCAAACTGTGCTGTTCTGAGTTTCATTGGACGTCTTTGTCCAAAGCACCAGACGAAGGGCAAAGTAGATGCATTTGCATCAGCAGGAAAATACACCCCAAACTAGCATCATCATTATACAACTTTAACAACAGACCAGTGTTAGGTTAAGTTATGATGTCACTGGCAGAACATTTATAGAAACAACCTTTGAACTCTGAGTCAGCAGCTCTCTTACATGGTCAGCTGAGCTCCATGATTGAAGAACATTGTTGCTGCAGGTTCATGACTGAAATATGGAGGATATTCTTTGGACCAGTCACTCCTCACAGACACACAGCTGGATGCTGGAGACTGTGACCTCTGACCTCTGCAAACACAAACATCAATAACTGATCAGTTCTCTCTGACAGCCATATGATCAGCTGATCCCTCTGTGATATTGTGTCTGCCTCATAACGCTGACAGGTCAGCCAATCATCAGCCAGTTTTTTCTGTCTCTGAATGAACTCAGTTTGTTCTCAGCTCTTCTCTCTGATTCTGCTGCACTGACTTCACTTAAACTTACAGAGTTCAGATCTTAGCAAGAAAACAAGTCAATAAAAATCAAACTCAGATCAAACAGTTTGAACCAATCACAGATCAATGATTCTGTCATGGTTATGTTGAAATGACTAATAAAGTTAGTAGTGTTCTTACATTATTGCTGCAGGTCCATGACTGTAAGGTGGAGGTGTTTGTGTAACCCCGTCACTCCTCACAGACACACAGCTGGATGCTGCTCCGTCCTCTTCCTCCATCTTCTTGATGTCAGGGTGGAGTTAGTCTGAGAGGTAAACACACACACTCAGAGGTGCTGTTGTACTGGAAGCATCACACTGACGGCTTTCTAATGTTGGAGCTTTGGCCCTAAAGTCCAAACCAGTTATTTTAGAGGCTCAAAGTCTTTAAAAAACACCAAAACCATCACATTATTTAATAAGTACATGATCAGGTGGATGAAGGAACTCAGTGTGTTTGGGATCATCATCATGGTGAGGAGCCCACATGTTACGGCTCCTTTGGAGAGAAGCTGAGGATCACTGCAGGAAGTGAGCTCATGAAACCAAACTGCTGTTTGTGAGCAGGATGACTCTGTTATTGGACCTGCTCTGTGTTCTACATATGATCAATACTTCAAATATCTGTAAACATCTCATCTTATATTTGTTGCACTTGGTCACATCTGTCTTTAAAAATAGATTTTTAATGTCACTGAGAGTTCTTTTCTACCTTTATTGATTTATTTTGGAATAAATTAAATATAAAAGGTGCCAAAAACTGCCTGCAGCTTCTGCTCTGTGACAGGAAACTACTGTCAGGCTCAAAATGACTTCAGATTATTCATCACAGAGTGTTTATGGATCACAGGACACGTTACAGTTTTACAGCCTCACGGACATAAAACTCTTAAAGTTTGTTTCTGAAGGGATTTTCAGATCAGACCTGATGTTTCTGCCTACAGCCTGTTTACCGATATAATCAATATCAGATATCAGAGCAACAGAAACCTCGGTGATCAGGACGCCGGGACTGAGAACAGGAAGTGGCTCAAACGTCGCACTTTCATAAAGTCAGCCTGAACTCCACTCACAGAGTTTCTGTCGCCATTTTAGTTTTAAAACCCGTCGTGATAAGGGCGGGTCTTACTGTGAACCTGCGCGCTCATTGGCTAATAACTTGAGATTGACAAGCCGTTATCCAATGAGCGCGCGGCTTCTCCCAACATAAAGTAGTTTCCTTTGAAAAACCAAAGTCTGATTATTTTTGCCTCCACTGACGGAGCCTGTTGTTCCCGCCACAGAGACACAGTAATGTCAGAGCGGTGTTAACACTCACCTGCCTCAGCACAGCTCTCACTCTCCTCCTGCTCTCTCAGCTAAACTCACTTCCTCTCTACTTACAGGAAACCAGCGCTCAGAGGAGCCGACCGGCCTCACGTTTCACCCACAGACACGAACAGCGTGGAATTATTTTATGTCATAAGAAGAAACATATTCATGTTAACACTCACCTGCCTCAGCTCCACCTTCCTCCTCCTGCTGCTCTGAACGGAGGATCAACACTTTCACTTTCACTGCTCCTCCCTAAACACAGAGGATGCTGGGACTTGTAGTTTTTACCTTGTGTGATATTTATGGCTGTGACACTAAATCACAGCATTAAAACTTCCTGCAAACATGTCACAGGCGATAAAAGTTTCACATTAAAGGTGAAGTTATTTTTCTGTCTCATGTTCAATAAACAGTGAGCTGGGAAAACTGAAGAACAGACTTCAGACGTTCCCTGCAGAGTTTCTGCTGCTCGGTCGTCTGCATGTTGCTGAGACTGAGCTGATGATGAAGCTGTGATGGGTTTATGGCACGTTTGGTTCTGGAGAAGAGTTTTACTGCCGGTGCAGGTGAAATGATCAGAGGTTACAGCCTCTGGTTAAAGTGGAGGCAGCGATCAGGACGGCTGAGCAGCAGAGGTCTCGAGGGTCCTAAAGTGTAAAAGCATCAGTGTTAGTAACACAAAGATGACAGAATGGGATCATCCACACAACACTAACATCTAAATCCACGGCAGGAACTCTTCCAGTGTCCTGAAAAATCTGAGATTAAAATCTGTCTGCTCATCTTAATGCAATATTGTGAAGTTACAATTCTTTTCTGTAAAAAGAATTTTCATTTTTGTATATAAATAAATGTTGATGTTGTGCTTTGGGATCGTGTGCTTCAATTTTACTTATAATGTGCCAAATGACTGCAACAGGCGGCTTAAGGCGATGCCATCCAGAGTAAGGATCTTGTTAGCCAGTGTTTCTAAGATTTTTACGCCCCGTTACAATAACCTCAGTTTTATCTGAACTTAGAAGCAGAAAATTAAAGCTCATTATGTGTCTAAGACATCCCGGCAGTTTAACCAATAAAAGCGGGTATCATATGCATAGCAGTGAAAATGTATGCTATGTCTTCTAAAGCACGTATAATGTAAACAGAACTGGTCTTTGCACAGAAGCCTGTGGAGCTTCATAATTAACCTCAGTGTGTGAAGAGGACTCTCCATTTAATAATAGCTGTAATAAAATGTTCTGGCCAACGGTGTTAAACGCTGCACTTGGGTCTAGCAGGGAAGATTTCAACTTTTCAATATGAATGAAGGCTGAAAACTGATTAGATGAATGTCTGATGATCTTTTCTGTGCTTCTTCAAGTTTGTAACACCGAACATATTAAAGGATGATATAAGGTTCACAGGAAGAGTTTAATTAGACACACATTTACTATTTTTCTTTATACTCTTTCTTTCTTGACATGTTTAATATGCTTACTATCAGAGGAGAAAATGAACCTTGTGTAGTTTAAAAACTTTTTATTTAATCAAACTGTAATGTTGTTGAACTCTGACGGACGTGTCTTTTAATCTTGTCAACAAATCCTTAATCACCTAAATGTGCCATTTATCATCTTGTAAAATGTTCCCTCTGCTTCTGTTGCACATCTCCCCCGACACTCTCTGCTTCACCAGCCCTGTGCAGCTGGTCCAATCGCTGCGTCCTTAAACTGGTGTGTTTAAATCTCTTTACCTCTGTTGTGAACTTCACACAAAGTTTGTGGTAACAAAATCAAACTTAGGAGGATCTGGTTTGAAAAACACACACTCGCGAGACAAAATAAAAACAGACTGCTCAAAGCAAAAGCAGAGCCCTCACAGCTGGTAGCACAAAACACAGTGACAACGTGCGTATCAGATACCCTCAGTGCCAAAAGCATAAATATGAAAACATGGGATCACCAAGAATATCCTAAAAATGGCATTGAGGGGGTGTTACAGTGAAATAAAATGAAACATTTTCATCTGAAAATGTTTCATTTTAGTAAAAACAATTCTCTGTAGTTTGATACTGTCGTTACAGACAAAGCAGATGTTTAAAGCCTTTGGACGCACATTTGAAATGCACTCATTCTCCTTATCAGCTGGAAACATTAAAGCCGTAAAATGACACACCCGCGTGTAACAAACCATTTGTTGGGGGTTGTGGATTTGACACCTCAGCTTTGTGAAAGTGGGGAAACATGCTTCTGGCTGAGCATAAGATTTCTGCTTACAACTTAGAATCTCAGTTCTAAATGAAATTCAGATGTTTTTTTAAGTATGGCTAATGTATTATTTGACTTCTAAGGCATACACACACACACACACACACACACACACACACACACACACACACACACACACACATACCCGTTTCTTGGGTTAGAGGGACAATTTCTGAAATTTTTGGCAAATCAGACTGGACATAGGGCTATGGGGACACCGGGTTCCAGAGGTGCTAGAGCTACAATATGCATATCAAA